>NW_024732440.1:11881395-11974611 GCF_018991925.1 Homarus americanus | reverse complement strand
CCGAGATGGTCCAAGTTGGCGTTGGGCCGAGTTGTATTTCAACCCTTTTCTCCGTTAATTTAGTGACTGGATATATCTTGCCCTGAGGGAGATCTTATATAAAATTATTAAGTCATTATTATTATTAAACAACAGTGACAAAGTTTACACAGTTTAAGATAATTAATAATATTACAGTGGTCCCTCGGTTAAGGAGCACAATCCGTTCCAGCAGGTTGCTCGTTAACCGAAAAACTCGTTAACCGAAACCATTGTTTCAATGGGTTTTTGGGTAATTGGTTCCAGCTCACCGAAAATTGCCTAAATTCAACAAAAAAGGTAGAAAAGTACACTTACTTTGAGGTGTGTATGTAGAAGGATCCTGGATGATGATGATGATGATGGGAATTAGAATGGGGGTGGAGGAGAAGGAAGAAGAGAAGGCATTGGGGTGGAAGAGAAGTCTCCCCATCGTGCCATTTCACCCATAAAATTTTAGCTCTCTTAGTGTATTTCAAGATTATTTTTTTAAATCAACACTGCACTGCATTATATATTGTCAATATGTAAAATATATTTCAAAATGACCTATAATTTGCCTGGAAACACAAAAAAAGCGTTTAGTTGAAGAGTGTCTCAAGCAGGATGTTAACGGGCTAGATGGCACGCCAGAAACTAGTTTCTTTACCTTCAATTATGTTCAATAATTGTTAAAATGACTAAAAAATTTAATATTAAACTTTAAAAATTATTGAATAGTATAAACTTCTTGATATTTACTAAAATAGTAAGGAATTTAAGCCCAAAATCCGATTACTGTATTGGTGGACTAATACTACAGCTGGTGGACCGCCAAATGCAAGCGAAAACATGTTGAAGTCGGCTCGTAAAAACTCGTTAATCGAGGGATTGCTCGTTAACCGAAGTTAAGAATCTTATGGAAGGTAAATCGTTAACCGAGGCGCTCGTTAACCGAGGGACCACTGTAAATACTAATTATATCATTGTTAGATGGTTTAAATAAAAAATATAAGTTAAAACTATTGCCTGGTGTAAACCCTGACTGAGCGTCGGTCCGCCTTGATGCAAACAATAACAGCTGTTAGGTAATGTAAATGTTTTGCTGCAGGGAGGCAGACCTTGTTGGTGACTTGGCCCAGTGATCTAGGCCTGGTGAACTCGGCCCAGTGATCTAGGCCCGGTGAACTCGGCCCAATGATCTAGGCCCGGTGAACTCGGCCCAGTGATCTAGGCCCAAACAATTCTGGCCTGATGATCTGGGCAAGTGTAATTTCGTATATTTGGGTCAAATTATACAGTGACCCCTCGTTTAACGAACTGAATCCGTTCCAGAAGGTCGTTCGTTAACCAAAAAGTTCGTTAACCGAAACCATTGTTTCAATGGGTTTTTTGGTAATTGGTTCCAGCTCACCGAAAATTTCCTAAATTCAACAAAAATGGTAGAAAAGTTCACTTACTTTGAGGTGTGTATGTAGAAGGCTTCTGGATAATGATGATGATGATGGGATTTAGAATGGGGGTGGAGGAGAAGGAAGGAGAGAAGGCATTGGGGTGGAAGAGAAGTCACCCCATGGCACCATTTCACCCATAAAATTTTAGTTCTCTTGGTGTATTTCAAGATTATTTTCTTTAAATCAACACTGCACTGCATTATATATTGTTAATATGTAAAATATATTTAAAAATGACCAATAATTTGCCTGGAAACACAGATAAAAAGCGTTTAGTTGAAGAGAGTCTCAAGCAAGATGTTACCTCCACTGAAAACAGAGAGAGACTAATGCCTGTCTGGTGTGTTAACAGGCTGGATGGCACGCCAGAAACTAGTTTCTTTACCTTCAATTATGTTCAATAATTGTTAAAATGACTATAAAAGTTAATATTAAACTTTTAAAATTATTGAATAGTATAAACCTCTTGATATTTACTAAAATAGTAAGGAATTTATGCCCTAAAACCGATTACTGTATTGGCGGACTGATACTAAAGCTGGTTGCCCGGTCAGTGCAAGTGAAAACATGTTGAGGTCGGCTCGTAAAAAACTCGTTAATCGAAGTTAAGAATCTTATGGAAGGTAAATCGTTAACCGAAATCTCGTTAACCGAGGGACCACAGTATATACTAATTATATCATTGTTAGATGGTTTAAATAATAAATATAAGTTAAAACTATTGCCTGGTGTAAACCCTGACTGAGCGTCGGTCCGCCTTGATGCAAACAACAACAGCTGTTAGGTAAGGTAAATGTTTTGCGGCAGGGAGGCAGACCTTGTTGGTGACTTGGCCCAGTGATCTAGGCCCGGTGAACTCGGCCCAGTGATCTAGGCCCGGTGATCTCGGCCCAGTGATCTCACCCAGTTACTGTGGGGGTCTCGGCCTCACATTAGCTGGGACGATGTCAGGCTTTTTGAGGCTTTTTATTGTAATTATTTTAAGCACATGGAGTTAAAATCACATACATATACAGTTTAATGGGCCAGACAGTCTGGTTATTGCAGAGACAAGTTGCATGTTGCCTCGCCCACCATATTAAGATAATTTTCTTTGGTGAATGTTCACTCTTACACTGTTATTTCTCTCGCTGTTATTAATATGTTTATGTAACATTTTGACAATTCTAAGACCTTTTTCTTCTATGATATTTCTGCCGGAAATTAATGATAACCGAGATATTAATTTTTTAATATTATTAGATTAGGTGAGTCACTTGTGTCGCCTGGACTGTTACTTCAGCTGTTGGTGCAAGTATATAAGGGATTAATTGGTCCTTACTTGGAGTACTGCTCTCATATCTGGGGTGGCTCTTCACCTGTTAGATAGGCTGGAATCAAAGGCTTATTAACTCTTATTATCTCAAGACACACATTCTTGGACACAGTGGTATAAAGGAGTTTGAATGTGAGGAATGTGTAGGAGTGAGGGAAGGACTCACTGAGGTGCAGGAGTGAGTGAAGGACACACTCATGTGTAGGATTGGGGGAAGGACTCACTGTGAGGCGTAGGAGTGAGGGAAGGACTCACTGTGAGGTGTAGGAGTGAGGGAAGGACTCACTGTGAGGTGTAGGAGTGAGGGAAAAACTCACGGTGAAGTGTAGGAGCGAGTGAAAGACTCACGGCGAGGTGTAGGAGTGAGGGAAGGACTCGCTGTGAGGTGTAGGGAGTGAGGGGAGGACTCACTATGAGGTGTAGGAGTGAGGGAAGGACTCACTGAGGTGCAGGAGTGAGTGAAGGACACACTCATGTGTAGGATTGGGGGAAGGACTCACTGTGAGGGTGTAGGAGTGAGGGAAGGACTCACTGTGAGGTGTAGGGGTGAGGAAGGACTCACTGTGAGTGTAGGAGTAGGGAAGGACTCACTGTGAGGTGTAGGGTGAGGAAAACTCACGGTGAAGTGTAGGGCAGTGAAAGATTCACGGCGAGGTGTGGGAGTGAGGGAAGGACTGCTGTGAGGGGGTGCAGTGGGGAAGGACTCACGGTGAGGTGTGGAGTGAGGGAAGGACTCGGCTGATGTGTAGGAGTGAGGGAAGGACTCACTGATGTGTGAGGTGAGGGAAGGACTCACTGTGAGGTGTAGGGAGTGATGGAAGGACTCGCTGTGATGTGTGGAGTGGGGAAGGACTCACGTGAGGTGTGGGGTGAGGAAGGACTCAGTGTGGTGTGGGGTGAGGAAGGACTCACTGTGGTGTAGGAGTGAGGGAAGGACTCACTGTGAGTGTAGGAGTGAGGGAAGGACTCGCTGTGATGTGTAGGGGTGAGGAAGGACTCACTGTGAGTGTAGGGAGTGAGGGAAGGACTCGCTGTGAGGTGTAGGGAGTGAGGAAAGGACTCACGGTGAGGTGTAGGGAGTGAGAATGGACTCACTGATGTGGAGTGAGGACTCACTGTGTGGTGTAGGAGTAGTGAAGGATTCACGGTGAGGTGTAGGGAGTGGGGAAGGACTCACTTGTGTAGGAGTGAGGGAAGGACTCACTGTGAGGTGTAGGAGTGAGGGAAGGACTCACTGTGAGGTGTAGGAGTGAGGGAAGGACTCGCTATGATGTGTAGGAGTTAGGGAAGGACTCACTGTGAGGTGTAGGAGTGAGGGAAGGACTCAGGTGAGGTGTGGGAGTGAGAAAGGACTCACTGTGAGGTGTAGGAGTGAGGGAAGGACTCACGGTGAGGTGTGGGAGTGAGAAGGACTCACTGAGGTGTAGGGTGAGGAAGGACTCACTGTGAGGTGTAGGGTGAGGGAAGGACTCACTGAGGTGCAGGAGTGAGTGAAGGACACACTCATGTGTGTGGATTGGGGAAGGACTCACTGTGAGGTGTAGGGGTGAGGAAGGACTCACTGTGAGGTGTAGGGTGGGGAAGGACTCACTGTGAGGTGTGGGAGTGAGGAAAAACTCACGGTGAAGTGTAGGAGCGAGTGAAAGACTCACGGCGAGGTGTAGGAGTGAGGGAAGGACCACGAGGTGCAGAGTGAGGGAAGGACTCGGTGAGGTGTAGGAGTGAGGGGAAAGGACGATGTGTAGGAGGAGGGAAGGACTATGATGTGAGAGAGGAAGGACTCACTGTGGGTGAGGAGGAGAAGACTCGCTGGATGTGTAGGAGTGAGGAAGGACTCACTGTGAGGTGTGAGGAGTGAGGGAAGGACTCCGAGTGTGTAGGGAGTGAGGGAAGGACTCACTGTAGGTGTAGGAGTGAGGGACCTGATGTGTGTAGGAGTGTGGGAAGGACTCACTGTGATGTGTAGGGAGTGAGGAAGGACTCACTGTGAGGTGTAGGGAGGAGAAGGACTCACTGTGAGGTGTAGGAGTGAGGGAAGGACTCAGTGTGAGGTGTAGGGAGGAGGGAAGGACTCACAGGAGGTGTAGGGAGTGAGGGGAAGGATCACTGGTGTAGGAGTGAGGGAAGGATCACAGATGTAGGGAGTGAGGAAGGACTCACGAGGTGTAGGAGTGAGGGAGGACTCGGCAGAGGTGTAGAGTGAGGAAAGGACTCACGGTGAGGTGTAGGAGTGAGGAATGGACTCACTATGTGTAGGGAGTGAGGGGACTCACTGTGGTGGGAGGAGGAAGGATCACGGTGAGGTGTAGGGAGGAGGGACCACTTGTGTAGAGTGAGGGAAGGACCCACTGTGAGGTGTAGGAGGAGGGAAGGACTCACTGTGAGGTGGGAGTGAGGGAAGGACTCAGTATGATGTGTAGGGAGTTAGGGAAGGACTCACTGTGAGGTGTAGGGAGTGAGGAAGGACTCAGGGTGGGAGGAGGAAAGGACTACTGTGAGGAGGAGGAGATACGAAGGGGAGTGAGGGAAGACTCACTGAGGTGTAGGGAGTGAGGGAAGGACTCACTGTGAGGTGTAGGAGTGAGGGAAGGACTCACTGAGGTGCAGGAGTGAGTGAAGGACACACTATGTAGATTGGGGAAGGACTCACTGGAGGTGTAGGAGTGAGGGAAGGACTCATCTGAGGTGTAGGAGTGAGGGAAGACTCACTGTGAGGTGTAGGAGTGAGGAAAACTCACGTGAAGGGAGGAGCGGTGAAAGACTCACGGCGAGGTGTGAGGAGTGAGGGAAGGACTCGCTGGAGGTGCAAGTGAGGGAGGACTACGGTGAGGTGTAGGAGTGAGGGAAGGACCCGCTGATGTGTAGGAGAGGAAGGACTCACTGATGTGTAGAGTGAGGGAAGGACACTGGAGGTGTAGGGAGTGAGGAGGACTTACTGAGGCAGGAGGGAGTGAAGGACACACCATGTTTAGGATTGGGGGAAGGACCACTGTGAGGTGTAGGAGTGAGGAAGGACTCACTGTGAGGTGTAGGAGTTAGGGAAGGACTCACTGTGAGGTGTAGGAGTGAGGGGACTCACTGTGGAGGTAGGAGTGAGGGAAAACCACGGTGAAGGGAGCGAGTGAAAGACTCCGGTGAGGTAGAGTGAGGGAAGGACTCACTGAGGTGTAGGAGTGATTGAAGGACTCACTGAGGTAGGAGTGAGTGAAGGATTCACTGAGGTGTAGGAGGTGGGGAAGGACTCACTGAAGTGTAGGGGGAGTGAGTGAAGGACTCACTCATGTGTAGGAGTGAGGGAAGGAGTCATTGTGAGGTAGGAATGAGGGAAGGACTCACTGTGAGGTGTAGAGGAGGGAAGGACTCACTGTGAGGTGTAGGAGCGAGGGAAGGACTTACTGTGAGGTGTAGGAATGAGGGAAGGGCTCATTGAGGTGTAGGAGTGAGGGAAGGACTCACTGTGAGGTGTAGGAGTGAGGGAAGGACTCACTGTGAGGTGTAGGAGGAGGGAAGGCCCATTATAGGAGAGGGGATCACTGGAGGGAGTGAGGGGACTCGCTGATGTATAGGGAGTGAGGGAAGGAATCACTGATGTGTAGGAGTGAGGGAAGGACTCACTGATGTGGGAGTTAGGGAAAGGCTGACTTTGAGGTGTAGGAGTAGGGAAGGACTCACTGTGAGGTGGAGGAGAGGGAAGGACACGGTGAGGTGTAGGGAGTGAGGGAAGGACTCACGGTGAGGTGTAGGAGTGAGGAAAGACTCACGGTGAGGTGTAGGATTGAGGGAAGGAATCACTGTGAGGTGTAGGAGGAGGGAAGGACTCACTGCAGGTGTAGGATTGAGGGAAGGACTCACTGTGATGTAGGAGGAAGGGTCTCGGCCAGGATGTGTAGGGAGGTGGGAGGGACTCACTGTGATGTGTAGTATTGAGGGAAGGACTTCAGTATTGTGTAGGAATGAGGAAGGACTTGTTGTGTAGGGACCTAGGGAAGGACATGTAGTGATGTTCGTAAATGAGGGAAGGACTTGCTGACCTAATGAAGAGGAGGACTACTGACCTACTGAGGAGTGAGAGGAGGAATAACTGACCTACTAAGGAGTGAGAGGAGGATTTACTGACCTACTAAGGAGTGAGAGGAGGACTTACTGGTCTACTAAGGAGTGACAGGAGTATTTGCAGTGATTTATAGGAGGAGAAAAGGACAACGATGTTGTGTAGGATAAGGAAGGACTTGCTGTGGTGGGGAGTGAGAGTAGGATGCAATGTGTTGTGTAGGATTGAGGGAATGGTTTACTGTGTTTTGTAGGAGTGAAGGAAAGACATGCAGCATTGTGTAGTATGAGGGAAGGACTCACTGTGAGGTGTAGGGAGGTAGGAAAGGACTGGGGAGGTGTAGAGTGAGGGAAGGACTGGCTGTGATGTGGGTAGGAGTGAGGGAAGGACTCACTGTGAGGTGTAGGAGTGAGGGAAGGACTTGCTGTGATGTGTAGAGTTAGGGGAAGGACACACTGTGAGGTGTAGAGTGAGGGAAGGACTCACTGTGAGGTGTAGGAGGAGGAAAGGACTCACTGTGAGGTGTAGGGAGGATGGAAGGACTCGCTGTGATGTGTAGGGAGTGGAAGGACTACTGTGATGTGTAGGAGTGAAGGAAGGACTCACTGTGAGGTGTAGGGAGTGAGGAAGGACTCACTGTGAGGTGTAGGAGTGAGGGAAGGGACTCACTGTGAGGTGTAGAGTGAGGGAAGGACTCACTGTGAGGTGTAGGAGTGAGGGAAGGACTCACTGTGAGGTGTAGGGAGTGAGGGAAGGACTCTGGATGTGTAGGAGTGAGGGAAGGACTCACTGTGAGGTGTAGGAGTGAGGGAAGGACTCGTGAGGTGTAGGAGGAGGGAAGGACTCACGGTGAGGTGGGAGTGAGTGAAGGACTCACGATGAGGTGTAGGAGTGAAGAAAGGACTCACGGAGGAGGGAGGAGGAATGGACTCACTGATGTGTAGGAGAGGGAAGGACTCACTGTGTGGTGTAGGAGTGAGTGAAGGATTCACGTGGAGGTGTAGGAGAGGACTCACTGTGTAGAGTGAGGAAGGACCACTGTGAGGTGTAGGAGGAGGGAAGGACTCGCTGTGAGGTGTAGGAAGTGAGGGAAGGACTCACGGTGAGGTGTGAGGAGTGAGGGAAGGACTCACTGTGAGGTGTAGGAGTGAGGAATGACTCACTGAGGTGTAAGAGTGAGGAAGGACTCATTGAGGTGTAGGAGTGAGGAAGACTCACTGTGAGTGTAGGAGTGAGGGAAGGACTCACTGAGGTGTAGGAGTGAGGGAAGGACTCACTGTGAGGTGTAGGAGTGAGGGAAGAACTCACTGTGAGGTGTAGGAGTGAGGGAAGAACTCACTGTGAGGTGTAGGAGTGAGGGAAGAACTCACTGTGAGGTGTAGGACCGAGGGAAGGACTCACTGTGAGGTGTATGAGTGAGGGAAGGACTCACTGAGGTGTAGGAGTGAGGGAAGGACTCGCTGTGAGGTGTAGGAGTGAGGGAAGAACTCACTGAGCTGTAGGAGTGAGGGAAGGATAATCTGCTTCTTAAAAGTAGGTAATATTTTACCAAAAAGTCGATAATCTACTTTCCCGAAAAGTAGATAATCTACTTTTCTGGAAAGTAGATAACCAACTTCCCCGGAAAGTAGATATTTCCCATTCTCTATGATAAAAATTTCCCGTTTTCTATGATAAGTAGATAACCAACTTTCCCAGAAAGTAGATATTTCCCATTTTCTGTGATACAAATTTCCCGTTTCCTATGATAATCTACTTAAAAGTAGGTAATATTTTACCAAAAAGTCCATAATCTACTTCCCCGAAAAGTCGATAATCTACTTTCCCGAAAAGTAGATAATCTACTTTTCGGAAAAGTAGATAACCAACTTTCCCAGAAAGTAGATATTTCCCATTTTCTATGATAAAAATTTCCCGTTTTCTATGATTAGTAGATAACCAACTTTCCCAGAAACTAGATATTTCCTATTTTCTGTGATACAAATTTCCCGTTTTCTATGATAATCTACTTCTTAAAATTAGGTAATATTTCCCAAAAAGTCGATAATCTACTTCCCCAAAAAGTCGATAATCTACTTTTCGGGAAGTATAATAATTGGCTCTTTTCATTTTTGCCTTTGGAACCCTTTTGTTTTCAACTGTTTTATTAGGATCATTATAAACAAAGAAAAAGAAGTATTTTTTTTTCATTTATACGACACATTAAAGTTACTCTACAAATATTTCTTGTAATGATTGACACCAGGTTAGGTTGCCCTTACGGTACTACATCCTGTGTACACAGGGTCCCATAAAGGCGACCCAACCTGGACCATGCAAGGCTACCAGTGTACCTTGGTCGACGTGTCTCGCTTATCTCTATAGTAAGGGGCTCAGACAAGCCTCGGCACCCGGCCCTTGGCAGCATCACTGACCCTAGCAGCGACAGACAGCCTTTAGTGTCATCACATAGCCCTTACTAGCTGTACACAACTAGCTACTTATAAGCCCCATAGAAGCATCATGTAGATCTTAGGGAAGAATCAATCAGCCTCCCCAGAGACACAGATAGCTCTTAAGAGCCTCACACATCCCCAAGTTGCCACAAACATCACTCATCCCCTTGAAGATACACTGCCTTGTAATTAATTTTTAATGTGTAACATTTGAAAAACAAAAACAAAATACAATTACAAAAGTTTGTCCAGAGGAAAAATTCATTGGTTACAAAGTAAGTTGTGAACACGTAATAAATAAATAACTGATAATTAAGGTAAATTCTTAAACTGGCATTTTTTATTTCAGTGCTGTGCCAGCTAGAGTAAAACATTGTGTTATACAAATGAAGATGAAACTACTGTACAAAATATCGTAACTTCAACAATGTTATGACATTGTTGACTTTTGTACTTCAGTTTTAATTCCACTTGTATAACGAACTATTTTACTCTTGCTGGCACTGGATTAAAAGATGCTAGTTTAAGAAAATACTGTAATTTTCAGTTCTTATTAAATCATTACAACTTGCTTGTAACATTGTCACAAGTTCTCTGCAAGTTAAGTTTTTAAGTAAGCTGAAGTCACTTTAGGCATTCCATTGGTGGACCACAGCAGTGACGTCACCACTAGTAGTCTACGTCAATGGTGGAACAGACAACAAGAGCAATGACGTCATCACCAGTAGTCTGCCTCATTGGTGAGACAGAAGCCCTTCACTTTACACCTCACAATCAGTCCTTCCCTCACTCCTACGCCTCACAGTGAGTCCTTCCCTCACTCCTACACCTCAGTAAGTCCTTCCCTCACTCCTACACCTCAGTGAGTCCTTCCCTCACTCCTAAGCATCTACGTGACTCCTTCCGTCACTCCTACACATCAAAGCGAGTCCTTCCCTCACTCCTACCCATCACAGCGAGTCC
This sequence comes from Homarus americanus, assembly GCF_018991925.1. Taxonomy (NCBI): domain Eukaryota; kingdom Metazoa; phylum Arthropoda; class Malacostraca; order Decapoda; family Nephropidae; genus Homarus; species Homarus americanus. The sequence goes on along the minus strand of NW_024732440.1, from coordinate 11,964,396 downwards.
TTCCCTCACTCCTACACCTCACAGTGAGTCCTTTCCTCACCCCTACACCTCAGTGAGTCCTTCCCTCGCTCCTACACATCACAGCGAGTCCTTCCCTCACTCCTACACATCGCAGCGAGTCCTTCCCTCATACTACACAACATTGCATGTCCTTCCCCACCTCCCCTACACCTACAGTGAGTCCTTCCCCCCCCCACACCTCACAGTCCCCACCCCTACAGCTCACAGTGAATCCTTCCCTCACTCCCACACCTCACAGGAGTCCTTCCTTCACTCCACCTCACAGTGAGTCCTTCCCTCACTCCTACACCTCACAGTGAGTCCTTCCCCACTCACACACCTCAGTGAGTCCTTCCTCACTCCACACCTCACAGTGAGTCCTTCCCACCCTACACCTCTCGTGAGTCCTTCCCCACCCTACACCTCTACAGCCAGTCCCTCACTCCCTACACCTCACAGTGAGTTCTTCCCCACTCCTACACCTCACATGCAGAGTCCTTCCCTACCCACACCTCACAGTAGTCCTTCCCTCACTCCTACACTCACGGTGAGTCCTTCCTCACCCCACACCTCACAGAGTCCTTCCCTCACTCCCTACACCTCACAGTGAGTCCTTCCCTCACCCCACACTCACAGTGAGTCCTTCCCCACTCCACACATCAGTGAGTCCTTCACCACCCCTACACCTCACCGTGAGTCCTTCCTCACCCGCACCTCACAGTGAGTCCTTCCTCACCCCTACACCTTACAGTAAGTCCTTCTCTCACCCCACACCAGAGTCCTTCCCTCACCTAACTCACTGAGTCCTTCCCTCACTCCTACACCTCACCGTGAGTCCTTCCTCACTCCCACACCTCACACCGGGAGTCCTTCACCACTCCTACACTCACCGTGAGTCCTTCCCTCACTCGTGCCTCACAGAGAGTCCTTCCCTCACTCCTACACCTCACCGTGAGTCTTTCACTCACTCCCTACCTCACCGTGACTCCTTCTCACTCCTACACCTCACAGTGAGTCCTTCCCTCACTCCTACACCTCACAGTGAGTCCTTCCTCCTCCTACACCTCACAGTAGGTCCTTCCTCCTCCTACTCCTCACAGTAGGTCCTTCCCTCACTCCTACACCTCACAGTGAGTCCTTCCCTCACTCCAACACATGAGTGAGGTCCTTCCTCACTCCTGCACCTCAGTGAGTCCTTCCTCACTCCTACACTTCACAGTGAGTCCTTCCTCACTCTACACATCAGTGAGTCCTTCCCTCACTCCTACACATTACTTGAGTCCTCCCTCACCTACACCTCAGTGAGCCCTTCATCTCCTACACCTCACAGTGAGTCCTTCCCTCACTCCTACTCACAGTGAGACCTTTCCTCACTCCTACACCTCACAGTGAGTCCTTCCCTCACTCCTACACCTCACCGTGAGTCCTTCACTCACTCCTACACCACACAGTGAGTCCTTCCTCACTTCTACACATCAGTGAGTCCATTCCTCACTCCTACACCTCACCGTGAGTCCTTTCCTCACTCCTACACCTCATAGTGGGTCCTTCACTCACTCCTACACATCTGCAGGTCCTTCCTCACTCACACCTCACAGTGAGTCCTTCCCTCACTCCTACCTCACAGTGAGACCTTTCTCACTCCTACACCTCACGGTGAGTCCTTCCCCTCACTCCCTACACCTCACGTGAGTCCTTTCCTCCTCCTACACCTCATAGTGAGTCCTTCACTCACTCCTACACATCACAGCGAGTCCTTCCCTCACTCCTACACCTCGCAGTGAGTCCTTCCCTACCCCTACACTCACAGGGAGTCCTTCCCTCACTCCTACACCAGTGAGTCCTTCCCTCACTCCTACACCACAGTGAGTCCTTCACTCCACTCCTACACTCACAGTGAGTCCTTCCCTCACCCCTACACCTCACAGAGTGCTTCCCTCACTCCAACACAGTGAGTCCTTCCACCTCCTACACCTCACAGTGTGTCCTTCCCTCACTCCTACACCTCACAGTGAGTCCTTCCCTCCCCCTACACCTCACAGAGAGTCCTTCCTCACTCCTACAGCTCACAGTGAATCCTTCCCTCACTCCTACTCACAGGGAGTCCTTCCTTCCTCCACCTCACGAGTCCTTCCTCACTCCTACACCTCACAGTGGTCTCCCTCACTCCCTACACCTCAGTGGTCCTTCCCTCACTCCTACACCTCAGTGGGTCTTCCCTCACTCCTACACCTCACAGCAGGTCCTTCCCTCACTCCTACACCTCACAGCAGGTCCTTCCTCACTCCTACACCTCACAGTGAGTTCTTCCCTCACTCCTACACCTCACAGTGAGTCCTTCCCTCACTCCTACACCTCTGACGAGTCCTTCCTCACTCCTACACCTCACAGTGAGTCCTTCCTCACTCCTACACCTCACAGTGAGTCCTTCCCTGACTCCTACACCTCACAGTGAGTCTTCCTGACTCCTACACCTCACAGTGAGTCCTTCCTCACTCCTACACCTCACAGTGAGTCCTTCCCTACTCCTACACCTCACCGTAGGTCTTTCCTCACTCCTACACCTCACCGTGACTCCTTCCCTCACTCCTACACCTCACAGTGAGTCCTTCCTCCTCCTACACCTCGTGAGTCCTTCCCTCACTCCTACACCTCACAGTGAGTCCTTCCCTCACTCCTACTCCTCACAGTAGTCTTCCTCTCTACCTCACAGTGGGTCCTTCCCTCACTCCAACATGAGTGAGTCCTTCCTCACTCCTGCACCTCAGTGAGTCCTTCCCTCCCTCCTACACTTCACAGTGAGTCCTTCCCTCACTCCTACACATCAAGTCCTTCCCTCACTACTACACATTGAGTCCTTCCCCTCACTCCTACCTCAGTGAGCCCTTCCTTCACTCCTACACCTCACAGTGAGTCCTTCCCTCACTCCTACACCTCACAGTGAGACCTTTCCTCACTCCTACACCTCACAGTGAGTCCTTCCCTCACTCCTACACCTCACCGTGGGTCCTTCACTCACTCCTACACCACACAGTGGTCCTTCCTCCACTTCTACACATCAGTGAGTCCATTCCTCCTCCTACACCTCACCGTGAGTCCCTCTCCTACACCTCATAGTGAGTCCTTCACTCACTCCTACACATCACATGAGTCCTTTCCTCACTCCTACACCTCAGTGAGTCCTTCCCTCACTCCTACACCTCACTGAGACCTCACTCTACACCTCACAGTGAGTCCCCTCACTCCTACACCTCACCGTGAGTCCTTCCTCACTCTACACCACACAGTGGTCATTCCCTCACTTCTACATCAGTGAGTCCATTCCTCACTCCTACACCTCGTGAGTCCTTTCTCACTCCTACACCTCATAGTGAGTCCTTCACTCACTCCTACACATCACAGCGAGTCCTTCCCTCACTCCTACACCTCACAGTGAGTCCTTCCCTCACTTCTACACATCAGTGAGTCCATTCCTCACTCCTACACCTCACCGTGAGTCCTTTCCTCACTCCTACACCTCATAGTGAGTCCTTCACTCACTCCTACACCTCACAGTGAGTCCTTCCTTCACTCCTACACATCACAGCGAGTCCTTCCCTCACTCCTACACCTCCCCAGTGAGTCCTTTCCTCACTCCTACACCTCACAGTGAGTCCTTCCCTCATACTACACAACGCTGCATGTCTTTCCTTCACTCCTACAAAACACAGTAAATCATTCCCTCAATCCTACACAACACATTGCATCCTACTCTCACTCCCACACACAGCAAGTCCTTCCCTTATCCTACACAACATTGCATGTCCTTTTCTCACTCCTATAAAACACTGCAAATACTCCTGTCACTCCTTAGTAGACCAGTAAGTCCTCCTCTCACTCCTTAGTAGGTCAGTAAATCCTCCTCTCACTCCTTAGTAGGTCAGTAAGTCCTCCTCTCACTCGTCAGTAAGTCCTCCTCTCACTAATTAGCAGGTCAGTAAGTCCTCCTCTCATTCATTAGGTCAGCAAGTCCTTCCCTCATTTACGAACATCACTACATGTCCTTCCCTAGGTCCTACACAACAAGTCCTTCCCTCATTCCTACACAATACTGAAGTCCTTCCCTCAATACTACACATCACAGTGAGTCCCTCCCACACTCCTACACATCACAGCGAGACCTTCCCTTACTCCTACACATCACAGTGAGTCCTTTCCTCACTCCTACACATCACAGTGAGACCTTCCCTCACTCCTACACATCACAGCGAGACCTTCCCTCACTCCTACACTTCACAGTGAGTCCTTCCCTCACTCCTACACATCAGTGAGTCCTTCCCACACTCCTACACATCACAGTGAGTCCTTCTCTCATTCCAATACATCCGAATGAGTCCTTATCTCATACTGTACACAACATTGCATGTCCTTCCCTCACTCCAATAAAACACTGCAAATCCTCCTCTCACTCCTTAGTAGGTCAGTAAGTCCTCCTCTCACTGAATAGCAGGTCAGTAAGTCCTCCTCTCATTCATTAGGTCAGCAAGTCCTTTCCTCATTTACTACATGTCCTTCCCTAGGTCCTACACAACACTGCAAGTCCTTCCCTCATTCCTTCACAATACTGAATCCTTCCCTCAATACTACACAATACTACATGTCCTTCCCTCAGTCCTACAGTAATCAGTAGATAAACCTTCAATACACCGTTATAATCTATTTTAGCATTTATAAAGACTTGTCGAACCAACAGTAAATATTATACACAATACAACTTCCTGTCATGTCGGGTAGACTGACGTATTTAGGATATATTCATCTTTTTTTGTACGCAGACATTACGAGCATCAATTAACCCCCTCAGTCACACGTACAGTAGCTCTCTAAGAGCCTCACACATATCCAAGTTGATAATCACAATAGAGCCACAAATAGCCTCTGGTTGGATCTGACTACCCCTGACAACCTTACATAGTCCTTAAATCCATTATACAACCACCTATGATCATCACACAGCCCTAATTAGCCAAACAGTCCGTGGCGGCGGCATATAAGCCCTGGGGGCCTCACATAGCTCCTAGGAGGGACATACTGCCTCAGAACATTTACAACAAATACAATCTTTTTTTTTACAATTTCAAAAGTTTGCCCACAGGAAATGCTCATTAGGTACAAGTAAGTTGTAAAGCTGTAATAATTACTTAATTTTACAGTAAAATTTTAAACTAACATCTTGTATTTCACTGCCAGGAAGAATAAAATATTTTATTTTGCAAATGAAGATGAAACTAAAGTCCAAAATGATTGAGTTGAACAAAATACTTCCTGACTGTCTAGTTACAAACCCACAAAAAAGATTACAACAGTGTATTAGAAGTTATAGGCTTCGCAACGCCACAAGTCTATATGGTCACTCCTAAACAAGTCTTTCCCTCACGCATACACAACAATACAAGTCCTTCCCTCACTCCTACACCACACTACAAGTCCTTCCCTCACTCATACACCACACTACAAGTCCTTCCCTCACTCATACACCACACTACAAGTCCTTCCCTCACTCCTACACCACACTACAAGTCCTTCCCTCACTCCTACACCACACTACAAGTCCTTCCCTCACTCCTACACCACACTACAAGTCCTTTCCTCACTCATACACCGCACTACAAGTCCTTCCCTCACTCATACACCACACTACAAGTCCTTCCCTCACTCCTACACCACACTACAAGTCGTTCCCTCACTCCTACACTGCACTAAAAGTCCTTTCCTCACTCATACACCACATTACAAGTCCTTCTCTCTCACCGACACAACCCTGCAAGTCCTTCCCTCACTCATACAACACACTGCAAGTCCTTCCCTCACTCCTACACAATACTAGAAATCCTTCCCTCACTTCTACACAACACTGCAAGTCCATCCCTCAATCCTACACAATACTAGAAGTCCTTCCCTCTTCTACACAACCATACAAGTCCTTCCCTTACTCCTACACAACACTTCATGTCCTTCCCTCACTCCTACACAACACCACATAACCTTCCCTCACTCCTCCACATCACTTCATGTCCTTCCCTCACTCCTACACAACACCACATAACCTTTCCTCACTCCTCCACATCACCACATGTCCTTCCCTCACTCTTACATAATATTACTTGTTCTTTCCTCACTCCTACAGTGTTACAGTATCTCTACAGTAGTCAGTAGATAATCCCCCCGCATAAAAAGTATAAATTTAAAACATTTGCAAGTAACCACGAGAAAAATGGAAGGGACGCGTTAAACTCGCTCTCTGTCGGGGGAATCGGGGCGACGAACAAAAGTGTAAGCGTGTCGGTTCAAACCGATTACGACGTGGAATAACTCTTTGCCGGTACCGAAGGGATTTCCTCTGCCGAGTATAATGCTCTACGCCTGGACGAATGTAATTACCCTACTAAACTTACAATAACACCGACGCACTATTAAACGCGACGTCTCCCGACCGCACGCTCGATAAAACCGGATGTAACTCCTTGACGCTTCCCGCCCGCCCCTCCTACACTCCTCTCATCCATCGCACGCCCTTCTGACACCTCGCTTACACTCGTCACATACCTCTACCACTTCTCTTACACCCATCTAACATTTAACACAGCCCTATAACACTCCATATACCCCAATAACATTACATACACCACCATCACACTTATCTACCTTTGTCCCACACTAATCTACTGCATCAAGACCACCCATCGCCCAAAAATTCACAATCTACGTCCTCGGGAGTACCTACGATGATATTTTCAAAACGCAAAGTAACCTCAAATGACAAATGTCCTGTCGAGGTGCAAAAAAGTTGGGATTGGATATGCTTCTCCTCGATATGCTAATAACGGTGTTGGTAGAGGAGGAACTCTTCATGCCGACGGTAGTATAGCGCGTTTGCTCTCGCCCGACACCAGATGCCCTGCCCCCTCCTCGAGAGTTACGGCCAGTTGGCTGTTGTAGACCCGTCCGATTTTGTCCCGCAGTAATGACATATTTGTAAATTGGTTTATTAATAACAGTTAGAATGATCATTTCTGCCGAGAAAGATATTTATGTAAAGTCTATAAAGATACAGTAGTACCCCGATTTACGCGGTCAATTGAACCCACGGGGGTACTGCGGAAAGTGAAAACCGCCCAAAGTGAACAATAGAACATATGGGATTAATTCCAATAGAGACTGGCCCGACCCCCAAACTCCACTTTTTCCGACACAATACCTATGTTGTAGTAAAAATAACATCTTAATTTTATGATGGTATGCTCAAACAATTAATATTTAAGAGAAATACAGTCGCCAGGTTAATGTCCATTCAAATAATGGACTCAAATCCCCCCCCCCCCTCTTCCCAGCTCACTAGCTCCTACCTCTCTGAGAAATGTTTGGGTGAAAACACTAGATTTTAACGTTTAGTAATAAATAATACCTCAGACTAAAGTTAGGATAATATAATTGACATTTCTGGATTCCTTGCAGGTCAGGTAATATTTTGAATGTAAACTTCATATATTTTGCACAAAAGATAAAATATTTGCTTTGTGTAAACCAAATTATTACATTAGATCTAAAATTTGTATGTCTAATGCAAAATCCATAAAGTTTATATTCAAAATGATCATCATATTGTAAGAATTCCAGCAATGTAAATTATATTCTGGCCGGGTAATTTGTATGAATTTTATGAGCTAAATAAAAAATAATAATATTATACTTCACCGCGTATATGAGTAAATGCACCGCGGAAAGTGAAAGTCCATTTCTGGCAAGGTACCGCGTAAATGAGAAATCGCGGAAAGTGAAACCACGTTAAGCGGGGTATTACTGTACTTACATTCGTTATTTCAAACATACGTGAATTAACTCTTAAAACTCTGCTAACAAATTTGTACTTTCGGAGCATGCATTTAACGTGTACTTATCTTTACCCGCAGCGAGTCGTACCGAAACAAATTACGTATCGGTAAAACTACATTATGCAAAAACTAACATTTTAAAACATCGGAATCGCATTGAAATATTACACGGCCCCCGAAAATTAGTAGACGAGCGTGACGGACTTTGTCCCGTCGGCAGAGGCGGGAAAATGTGAACTTGTTCTCGGTTGTGTAAAATTTCAATGTGATTCTCATCTTTTAAAATGTTCTCTTTACATTTTGTAGTATTACTGATACGTAATTTGTCATAGTAAGCCTTATTGTGGGTCAAAATAAGTACAGTATATATTAAATGCACCCTCCCAAAACGTCGACTTCCTATCGCACTAACAGTTAATTCGCGTACGGGATTTCTCGTAAACTTGCTACGTGCTCCTTTCTGAAATAATGAATGTAAGCATCTTTATAGAATTTACATAAATATCTTTCTCGGCAGAAATGATCATTCCAACCGTTATTAATAAACCAATTTACAAATATGTCATTGATTCTGGATAAAATTGGACGGATCTGCAAAGGCCAATCGCCGGTAACTCTCGCTGAGGGGGCGGAGCATCTTTTCTCGGCTGGGAAAAACGCCCTTTAGTGTTTCTGCTGGCAAACCTCATAGTGGTGGTGGTTTTAGAGTTAGGTAAGTATTCCTGGTATTGTAGGAGACAGTACGCGCATTACCCAAATTGCGTAGTCTCTTACAAACGACATAACATTACATGCACTATACTGTACTAACCAACAAAGTACACAATAAACTTCACTCTACGGTATAACGTCAATAAAGTAAACGATCGTATGTAATCTTTGAGTTACGCAGATATCCGCACCTCCGCTCCCCGTAACTCACAATTATATACGTTACAGAAATATCCCACAACTTCGTCTGACGATTACGGTAGTGGCGACCCCCGGAGTGCTTTTCGCTTTGCCATGCAGTTTTAGTCCACGGTAAAATAGTACAAAAAACTTGCTGCCTATCATTTCAAGTGTTTCGCCTATCCAATCATTAATACAACTTTTGCAAACCATTTTCTCCCGCAAAAATCGCGTCAATGCCACGGTTCCCAATCCGATGAAATTCAAAATGCTACAATGTATTTGCAACGTGTCAACAGTGCTAATTTTCTCGCCAAAATCTAGACGACTTCTTGGATAAATTCATTGTCGATAAGTATCAACTTGCACAATCGTCCTCCATCTTCACTTTGTCAGCATGGAGGAACAATATTACTTTCATTACAATTACTCTACTGTAAAACTAAAAAAAAAAAAACCTTGATAAATCTTAGAGCTATACAAATTAACATAATATTTACAACACTGTAACTCTACAGGAATGACACATGCATCACACACAAGTCATAATACAATAATCACAGAGATCTTCTACAAGTTCACAAACATATACAGTATCGAGAGGTATCTTTGTCCAAATGGCCGTTAAACACCAGCTGCACAATCTGTCTCCGCTCGTGTCTCTCGCTGTATCTGTCGACTCTGACCCGTAGCTGAAACAAACAAATTCCTGTGAAAATACATAACAAAATACTCATGCAAATTATACTAAATTCCTTGCAAACTTCAACTAAAATATCAATGTTCATTCTTTGTACACCTGTATACTCACCACACTGATAAACAAACTATTCCCATTCAAAACATACCCACTGCAATTTACATACTACTGTACTCTACTACCCCACAAGAATATCTCACATTTATTACTTCTCTACACAGGTGTAATGGCCCATTTCATAAACAGAAAGATTATTAAATGGGTTAATAACATTTGATTTATATACTGATTCACCACCTATAACTAGCTACGAGGTGACACGTTCAGTGCACGTGACGAGGTGTGCCCGCGGGAAGCTGCGTCATATTATGCCGAGTTAAGGCATTTAGTAGCCGGCCACATAAAGCGGGCGGTAGTTTGATATCCTCGACTAGAGGAAGACGTTATTTGAGAACCGTCGAAGATGGTTCCGTCATCCCTCGAGGGAGGACGACGTGCCTATTCCGTTCTCCCTCGATGGGTAACCACTCGTAGAAGTTCCGCCCAATCTCGCACGCGAGAAGGATGTGATTATTCGGTCTATTTGCATAGCCCCCGTCCTTCTCTTCACACTCGTAAATACTCTAAGTTCGGTTGATTTACACTCTGGAATTGTATCGACGGCAGTTCCTCAATAAAAGGAGAAACGGACAATTGGGTTTCGCTACTAAAAACCAATATAATATAAACGTTCGGGCCAATAGACGTAGGTGTAGTTCACGGGTACGGACATAATTCTATACTATACGGTATCACCTAATACCAAATCAAACTTAGAGAACAAAACTCCTCCACCCGTTGGAAGAACCGCAACGAATCGATGCGGAACGTCCATGCCCCCTCAAATGATAAACAATTCTGCAAACACAAACACACTTTCACCTAATAATAGACCACACCACAATCATCGACATACGGAGACAGCCCAAACAAAATGACGCACGATGCTCTTCTGATTAAGTGACCGACATCGCCTCGGCACGCGAATGCCACCGATAAAACGCAAGACGACACTTTACCGCAAGCGCTCGACTCCATACCGCCGATAACCGAACGTGGGCCACTGCGCTACGTCCGACGTCAGAAAACGCGCCTCCATTTACCGACGGGTACTCGATAAACACAATATAATACTAATAAAAAAAACTGTCCACTATATGACAACCTTACCTTACCCTACAATGAGTCCCCAAATCTGCTGTAGCAAGCATTCAGCTGCCTAAAACAGTTAACACAAAAACCTCCACCCAGTTTAAACCCACGAATGTTCTATTACCCGTCTTTTAATAATCGATTAATTTCGTATATATTACCGTACAATACAATTAAAACTCTTCAATAATAACTATAGACTATTGGTAAATTTGAACACAATAATTGCCACTGGACTCTCTATTTCATTTAACAGACTACGATCGACGTGATTATTACGCCCGGTGATGAACGTCGCCAAAAAACTTGACCCGCCCCTCCATATTTTCATCCTCGGATTTGCAATATTTGCGCGGGTCGAACCGGATCCTCAAAATCGGCCGCAAATACGACAAAATCCCACTCCTCGTCCACCTATACAACTCGTGATAATTACGTGGAATAATCCACTTAAATAGAGTAACTTAATTATAACGAGAATTCGTCGACGAAAATATTCAATGCACAATTAGTAGATTTAACCTGTAATACAGTACAACGTCGATTTAAACCGATTAAATATAACATTATCGATTTAAAGCGACACCCACAATTAAGGACAATGTTTTAATTTAACGCGAATCTTTCCTATTTTGTGAGAATCAATGTGTAGCGTCGTATTTTACAATTCGCGTCTAATGTTTCACTGGGCACGCTACACTGTCCTAAGGCCAAAGCTGTGCTCTACTGTAGATGTACTAAATGATTACTAACATTTGGGTCTAGTGCAAACTATAGCATAATTATATTCAAATTAATCACTATTTTAATAAAAATTCCAGTAATGTAAATTATATTCTCCACGGTCACTTCTGTGACAGTTTATAAACAAAAAACAAAAACTCAATCTAAAGGACATAAATAAATAATTCACTCCACCTTTGGCACAACTGTCAAACACGTCACCTCCCTCCCAGGGTTTGGTGGTTATAGGCTCTAAGTTATTATCTTATATAATATCACAGACTAGTGGTATACTGCGCACATCACTGTCATCCTTAAAATCTCTTTCATTCATATTACGCTACATAACATTCAAATCCACCGCACTTGTAGAGTCACGGGAAATGTCGGTAAAGGATAACTCGCCTACTGTGTGTTTTACACGAATTGTACCGAGGTACTGTCATATAATATTAAGTGTATGTGCTCATAGCATTAAGGAGAACTCGAGGTATCTATAGGATGATTGGGAAGGTTCAATTGATATGGACTAGTGTACTATAAGGGTAGATCGTGTTTGAAGGTCGTACTATTTACGTCTGTGAACGATCGGTGAACGTAGCCACCGCAGGTATCGGACGAAAATATAAAAGAACAATGATTCGGAAAAACAATAAATGTATCAGACCTATGTGAAGTGTTGGAAGTGATCCAGAAACTAAACTTCAAAGAAAATATCTCGTATGCCTCGGTGTGAGCTTAATACACCTCGTTATCTCGCGTGACGAATAACCACGAACAATGAGACGATCGGAGAATCTTATGACTGTGTTCGACGATTGCAACGTGTGAGGGGAGGATCCCTAATTACAGATTGAAGTGAAGTGGATATACCCACGCCACGAAAATAGACAGAGCTAGGCTCTGTCTAAGTAGGTTCCCGTTCCGCCCCAGGCTACAGTTTTCAGTTAATGATATAGCCCAATTAATTTCCCCAGGAACTGCCAAACCAGACCCTTACTTAAGTGTGTAATTTAGGATTAAGATATATAATTATAAGGCATAAGGTCACAATAGATAGGAAAGTGTATATGTGAGAACCAGAATAAAATCAAAGTGAAAATTAAAAATTGTAAACTGTAGGCCTAGTTCGGTGAGAGACACGAGGCATCTTCCTTAGTGATCCCCGCTCTTTCGCCAAAATGGGTCGGTGAACTCCATTGTGCTCCATTCAGCCCTAAAAGACTTATCTAGCAGTTTTTTACATCTAAAAACCTTGCCTGATGTTATAGTGAAGAAATAGTTGCACTAGTGTGTGGTGATAAAAGCCCATCGGGCCTTACTTAGTGACGGCCGCTCTCTCGCCAAAACAGGTACCGCACGTTCGGAGCGTCGGTCATTACCACCCGGGATAGGAGAAAATAATTGTATGTTTGAGAAGATTCGCGGTCGCTACGTGGAGCGACCTAAGAATGCCAGACGTGGAACCAGTACTGGTATGATTACCCGGGAAGTATCCCCTCAAACTCATCAAGAGTAGTGTGTGTACCTAATAATACCGAAGAGTTCCATACTTGTGGGTGTGAAGTGTACCCGGGATGTGGTCTTATGATATAACGTGTTGCTGTAATGCAACATGTGATGCTATACTCTAACAGGTGGTGCAGTCTGATGTGTTGGGTGTTATGGTAAGAAGGAATGACCGAGGTAAGGAGGTCAGTGATTATTATGAAGATGATAATGGCAATTATTTGATGTAAGACGTGTATTGATGTGAAGTGTAATGAAAATAATAGTTATTCTTCTGAAGGCAAACTCTTTTTGTATTGTGACGGGATGCAATATGTTTTATAAAGAATAAATTAGTTAAGTCATGCTTCATGTTTCACCCTTCTTCCCACTATCGATTTGGTCAATGAAAAACCCAACCCAATGCCAGGCTTACTCTGCCCGCTACCTAACGAGCTACGTACCGTCCAGGGGGGTCTGGTGGCAGCGACCTTAGAATTAAGAATAGAGTTAAGTTATCCCCTTAGAGTTAGTGACCCCAGAACTGGACAGTATAGTGGTAGCAGAATATAAGTTGCATTGCGAATAATTGAAATATAATTGTCATATTTTGCACAAGAGATAAAAATTTTAGCCATTTCTAATAAAATTAATTATAACGTCATTTTAGTAACATTTTATAAGAGAAAAACTTAGTCACTCTTAAGGATAGATAAATAAATAAGCACTAGACATATCACCTCACCTTCCCCCCCATCAGCTGATCACTAAGAAACAGACCATTTCACGTCCCATCATTTTAGCCGTGTTGAGTGTTTGTTTTAACATAATACTGTACTACAAAAACAATATTTTGCTTATTCTAAGGGATGGACTGAAGTGCATCTGGGTAGACTCAGTCTTTTTAGTATTTTGTGTTTCTCTCAAGTACCAAACTAAATTATTTCATTCAAACAACACTTCGATTTAGTGCCAATTCGGTTTAAAGTGACCTCTCTTGGAACGTATCTCGCGTTATATCCAAGTTCTACTGTATTTGATTATTTCATCGTTAACATCAAATATCGTACTGTAGGTACACAAACAATTCCATTATTAGCGTGGACTATTTACTATTTTCCTGTCAAAATAACAATATTTTCAACTTGACCTAAATTCACACACAATTCAACATTTATTTGTAAAATTCACTGACTTTTCCACACCAGTACACACCCTGGAGAGGTGGCTGGTGGTAGGTGAACAATACTAATACTAAAATAACTTCAACCTCTGTACTGGATGTATCACTGGTGTTACCTACCCTTACGAGCAGACGACGAGGCCGACCTCTGCACCAACGATAACTGTCGTCGCCTCGGTTTAGCGAGTGTCGTCCGGGGTGTTGGGTAGCCTCCCTCGTCCGCGATCGCCTGTAAACACAATCATCCATTACCGTACTGTACTTACAACACTCAATAAATATCCACAAAGTCTGTACAAAGTCTCCAGTACATGTATATCTTGTCCTCTTCAAACTGACAACAACAAAAATACTACTCATAGATACAGTAAAGAACAGTATAATCATCCCAGTTCATCTTTAACATAAAGCACTGAATGGTGAGAGCTTCCATCTTAAGTCCTTCATCACCACCACTGCTCAATAGGGTGTGTCATAGGAGGAAAGATCAGCTAAAACTAATGGCCCATCACTTTTTTGGTAGATTTTAGTGTATATAAACAGAAAATAATTTCAGTTTCAATATTTTGCAACCTTTTGCTAGGTAAATTTTAGCTTGAAATTTATCGAAAATCTAACGTACAGCTGCATTAGTGCATTACAATTAAATAGTGAACATTGCTTTCTGACTTCATTCTTTAACAACCCAACTAACAATATTTTTTTCTGTTTCAGATTCTGATGCATTTATAAGTTGATAATATTTGCGATGGCTGCTTGTGTCAGGACGAGGAACCAAAAATCCAGCCATCTCAGTCACTATCTTGGGTCTGGGAGAGAGCTCCTGAAGTAGGAGTTGCCTACATTGAGAGATGCTTTGAGATACGGTGTTTTAATCAGGCAAATCAGTGAAAAGAACCAAAGAACTTACACAAACAAAGACATTGCCAGTGATATGACCAAAGCTGTCTTGGCACAGTACACTCTGGCTAACGCTCAGTTCAAGCCTCCAGTCATAACAAGTCAGAAGAAGATTAGTGAGAGACTGCTAGCCAGTTGGGAAAAGGCAAGAGATATCTCTCTTGGGAGAGGAAAACTTGCAGTTAAGGACAGCTTTGCCAACAACTGGACCAGTTATTTGACATAATTACTTGCAAGTGCCCAATTGTTCTCTGTCCTGAGTTTTGATGCGATCGTGACTGTAAATCCGAGGCCCACATCTCCTGTATTTGCAAGCGTGAACTGAAGATTCCTGTGATCGAACTGGCATTTGTCAAAGCACAGAGAGAGAAGACTGGCAGTATAGGGGCTCTCATGATTTCTAGCCAAGATATTCCGGAGTCCAAGAGACAGGAGGCTGCCACAGAGAGACAGAAGAGGAGAAGAGTTGCCGAGGAAAAGAGACTTGAGAAGGCCCAGGGTGAGGTAAAAAAGGCCGATGATTGGAGTCAAGCTGATTCAGAGTTTAATGACTTCCCCATGGCTGATCCGAGTGCTGACCAGGAGAATGGTGACTTTGTCCCTAACCCAGAAAATAATGATCCCAAACCTTCCAGGCATAAGATTCGAAATAGGAAAGATATCCCGAGCATAGCTCTGGCCAGCATGCGACACCACACTGGTCTCAGAGAAACTGCAGAGATAGCAACAGCTGCCTGGATTGACGGTGGTTTGATAACACCTGATGATGTTCACCTGGTGATAGATCATAACAAAGGCAGGAGAGCTCAGGAGAAGCTTGTCAGTAACCTAGAAGAGGAGTTTGATAAGGGGATAAGAGAAAATGGAATCAATTGTTTGTTCTTTGATGGGAGAAGGATGACACTAAAGTGTTCATGAAGGTTGGAGATTCTGACAAGTTGTTCCCTGCCATGGTGAAGGAGGAACACTACTCCTGCTGCAGTGAACCAGGAGGGAAGTATTTGTGGCATTTCACTCCAGAGAAAGATGACATCAGGAAACCAGCTGAGATAGTGGCAGATAACATTGTGAACTGGCTCAGAGAGAGGAACGTAGACCAGACCCTGCAGGCCATTGGAGGGGACAGCACCAACACGAACACAGGGTGGCAAGGGGGGGTCATACAGTGAATAGAGCGGAAGATTGGGAGGAAGCTGGTCTGGATTGTTTGTGACCTCCACACCAACGAGTTGCCACTCAGACATCTGATCCAGGAGCTGGATGGCAAGACTCTTTCAAACAACAGATGATCTGGTCCTCTTGGCAAGATGCTGGACTCTGCCACTGAGTTAGAAATAAATCCGAGCTTTGAAAAAATCACAGTTGGCCCTCCACTCGTTGAGCTTGCACATACTGTCATTGACGACCTGAGTACTGACCAGTACAATGGTTACATGATTGTCTACTTGCCAAATTGGTTCAACACCAAGGTCAAGTCATTGTTCTCCGAAGGTCCGAGGCATGTTCTCTTCCAGCTTGAGCTCCTGAGGAGTCAGCCAAGGAAGGTTGTTCAGATTGTGGAGCAGACTGTGAGGAGATCTTCCTGGTATGCTCATCCCGAGGCAGTTCTGCAGACAATGCTCTGCAGTAAGGATGAGGAGGAGAGAAGAGTGGCAGTCAAGAAGATCTTGGATATGAGACTTATGAGAGGATCTGGGCATGACGAATCAGTTGGTGACAATTCCTTCAGGGTCAGGAAGACTCCTGAAGTCAATCTAGGTGCCAAGACCCTCACTGATCTCATAGATCTGGATAACATCCAAGCTGGCAGTGAGCCCCCTCTTACCTGCAGCCTCACCAATGTTCAAGTCAGAGCTTTCCTGGACAACCCCATGCATGTCCCTGCCTGGCCCTCACACACCCAGAGTATAGAGCGTTGTGTACAGCAAGTGAGCGAGGCCAGCAGTCACGTGTACAGCCAGGAGAGGAGGGAAGGCTACATCCGAGCTCAGGTGGTCAGCAGGGAGGTGATGAGTAGAAACAGAAGCAAGAAAGACATGTTCTCTATGGTGTGCAGCAACACCGGGTCGTAGTAGTAAAACCAGTTTTTGTATTTGATGATTTTGTTTTCTAAAGGAATATTAAATTTAATAAATGTGTCAAGATCATTCGTTTCACTATTCTGGATCATTTTCATCCTAATAAATTAACCTGATACATTTACTTTACTTTAAATAAGCTATTTAGTGGTGTTGGTAAAAGGGTGGGAATACTGAATTTTCATAAGATTTCAAGTTAAAATTTACCTAGCAAAAAATAAAAACTTTTCAAATCTGAAGATATCACATGATTCTGCACATAGAACTACATCATTAATACCATGGGCCGATTTTTCAAACTCAAAAAAAAAAAAATTCGCCTCCGTAGGGTCTTACTAAACTGTACAGTACAAATACGTGTGTCATATGACCTACAGTTAAAATAAATAATCACTCACAATATTAAAACACTTAAGACTGACTCATATATCTACCCTTCAATAGTTATAATACACTATTTACCTTCTGGTATTGCACTAACTACTGTACCAGAGGACTTCAAAATTTAAGTGTAGCATTACAGCTTTTTTAAATTTAAGTGTAGCATTACAGCTTTTTTAAAACTAATCATTTTACACTACAAACGAGTGCTACCAAACCAGGTGTTTCCCATACACGTCGTCGTCGGCCCTGTACGGTATCTCTTAATTAGTTATATTAATGACCCTCAAACAGTCTTCTCCTACACATATACTGTATCTACATCTCATCTAACAATGTCATCCCTCTACAGGAGGTGGGGGAGCCGGGTTCATTCCACTCGCATTTTACTGTAAACTTATCCTAATATACAGTTACGTACCCGAGTGTGTGTGTGTGTGTGTGCACTGGCCGGACCACATAACACATTTCACTTGCTACGGCTTGAGAGGGTCACGGCGCCATAATCACCTCACACTATTTGCAAATTTTGACCTGTAGAAAAAACAATAAATAAACTAAATTATTATGCTATTATACATGGACAGTAATGCTGACACAATAATTTCTTGTCCATATTCAATAATAAACAGCAACACCAACTGATATTCCAAAACTAATTAACACTTCCAAATGTTGCCTTGTAAAGACAACACCACCTTTACTCACATCAATCAACTAAATAGTACTACTAAGTAGATACATTCTTGGAGGATAAATATGAACAATGACTCTACATTCTTCTGATTTTCTTTCATCAGTCATCTTCATGTCTCATACAGGGAGGTGGATATTGTCTGCAATGCATCAAGTCATTATTGTGCATTTGCGTCCAGTTTGGTTAAATCTTTCTCCACGGTTTAAAAATTAGTCACGTCGGTAACTTTATAGATGCATACGCCTCTACGTAATACGTCCCGTTAAAACGTGACAGACGCTAATACGGGTTGTACCTCTCTAGTCCGCCACTAGCACCACTTTCACTGCTTTGTGGTCTCTTTGAAGACATATTGAAGGGTTAAATGTTGTACAGTAAGTTCTCAAATTTCCCAAGTTTTTACTTCGACGTTTTTCATTTGGACACAAAAAAAACCAACAGTACAATTTAAAATTTCAATGGGCTTGAGCGGCCCGCCAATGTTCGGACGTGCACAATTGTGTAAACGGTGTCATTTCTCTATGTACAAAAGATTCATTATTGTTTATTACCGAAAGTCTTTTTGATTGAATTAATGTTTATGTGTGCAAAATGAACAATACAATTCATTAATAATACGTAGAATATTAAAACACGAGGAGACAAGACGGCATTGTTTTCGTTGTTTACAAAACCAGTGACTGACTGGTTCTACATATAAAACTGAAAAAATAAGACCCTGGTTGTAGAATTAGTAAAATTAATATGGTTGTTTTAAGTAATGTTATTAATGTTAATAAATGGAACAATGGAAGTAGCTAACCATTAATGGTAAAGAAAAAAGTGAGATCGAGTATGTAAGTGCGCACAAGTGAAAACATATCGTCATTACTCTACATAAGAATATGAAAGCAACACTTATTACTGTTCTTTTAATTAATGTTTCTGAATTTAAAAAAAAATTCTACCCACCATAAAGACATAAAGACAGCCAATGTTGTTGTGTGTGTTTTTACTTGGATGACAAAGTTGCCAAGTCATCAGGTTCAACTCTAGCTGAAGCTGTAGAACACAAGAACTTTTCTGTGTTGTTTTTAGTTTTTATTTAACTTTATCTGTGTTATTTTCGTTGGTTTATATAGGATGTTGCTTTATTACAGGCAGTAATTCGCCAAAAAAGTAGGGTAAATAAGGCCAAATTTAGCCAAACATCGAAAGTACCAGACTCGAATTAATTTTCTCCGTGGGCAAACTAAAATCGTTCCGGACCACAGAATGCCGGACTAGAGGTACAACCTGTATCATTATAGCCACTTAACTACTGTATAACACACTCCAAGTGAAAAGGAGGCACCAAGTCCAAGAGCTTAACACAACAATGGGTGTATTATGCACCAATTACTGTACAATACATAAGCCAGCTTGCCTGACCACAGGGAAAGATCTGTCTCAAGAGTGTACAGGAGACCCTTTCATTAACCGACTTAAATAAAACTAAACATTCTTTAAATGCATCCATAGGGGTTATTTAATCTATGGTCTGTGCATGGTAAGAGGAACTGACAACCCTCGTACACTGCCTGGTTAAACATTTCACTTACTGACTCACCTTTAGTGAGCCTTAAAATAGCATCCACAAAAAAATATATACAGGTGTTCCTCTACTTAACAACGTTCAACTTACAAACTTTCACAGATACAAACATCATCGCTGAGGAAGGTTACCTGCCAGAACAGGTGTTTAATGTGGATGAGAATGGATTATTTTGAAGACAATTCCAGATAGAACAAACATTACCTAAGAGTGAACCAGGTTTTAAGGCTGCATTAACGGGTATAGCTGTAATAAATATCCACAATCTTTTCATTCTTTACAATATGTTTGGTGTCTACAAGAGTAAAGTTGGACTTACAAACAAGCCTCAGGAACATAAGTAAGTAGAGGAGCACCTGTAGGTTATTCTCACAAATTATCTTAATCACAAAGCAGTATTTTGTGAGTACCGACCATATCTGTAGAGAACGCACGGAATGTGTCGTCCCAAAAGCCACCGTGGGCAGTAACAGAGCGAGAGTCGACGGTTGTTCCACGCCGGATGCTCCTCGTATGAACCTTCCGACTCGGTCGTCTCCCAGGTCGCACTTCTGCTGCCGTTGCCCGAGGCAGCTTGTTCTGTGGGTTAAGTTTGTAATGTGAATAATGCCTGCGTCTGATAATTATACTGCACTACATCTTTACAACCATTGTACTGGCAGGGGTGGTGATCCTATGGCACGCGAAAACATCTTTTTATACCCCACCCATAATAAATAAATACATACATAAATAAATAAATACATACATACATACATACATACATACATACATACATGCAGGGTAGAAACAAAATGAATTCACATAAATAAGCAACAAGGCTCCCCCTTTCTTCCAAAATGAAGGTCCATTATTATTGTCACGTAATTCATTAATTTTACCTCTTGTGAATTACTGTACTAGTTATAAATAACATGTAATTTCTAAAGCTGTCCCATTTAGAACATTCAGAAGAGTTACTGGTTGCTTAAACAGACTTCTCTAAGAATGCTTTCAAGCATTTTGCTCTTTCTCTCCATAAAAATTTTGTAACATAATAAAATAATAATAATAATCTTCTGCTCAAAATTCCCACGGGCTCACGAGAGAATGATTCAGAATATTATCGCCATTTTAGGCATGCGCTCTCAAAAAGGTTCGCCACCCCTGGTATAGGATATTAACAATCTATCATAATGCCCTTATGCGAGATCATGCTGATAACTTTCATTTGTATGGTGTACTGGTAAAGTGTGTTGAGTAGCCAAAGGTGTGTCTAGATGTATGTGTGACAAGTGTGTCCTGGGGTAAGAGGACATGATACAAGTACTGTACAATCACAACTACTATATTGATACAAAATGGAATACATTATACTGTACATAAAACTAAGTAAACAACAAGTTCTTATGTTTCTATAAACAACGATGAACTCTACAAATACGTACTGAATAATGACCATATCTTACTTGGAACGACATGCACTGACCGACGGAGGCGAGAGCGGACGGACACTGCCACCATCGGCATACCTGGGACTCTGTACGTTGACTGAAACAAATTGGTTAAAAATCTTCAAACCTATTCATTAAATGTAGGAAGAGTAAAGCAACATTAACCCCCTAACATCATTATTGGATATTATAATTCACCTTTCTTCATTGTCATCAGTCCTATGTATGTAACAGGTGCTTCTCCATATACCTACATTCTTTTCCAGCTTTTATTAGTGTAAATACCATAAGGAAAGTGTAAATATAAACACATTACCTTCTCCAAATTATAACACAAGTAATGAGTACCTGAGTGATTGCTGTTCCAGGGGATGATTATTTGTGATGGTATTGACAGACAGGAGAGGCAAATGGGGATAAGTATTACCATAAATGTGGCAGCTGGGGATTTGCTTCACAGATTTCATCGCCATACACTCGTCCTCCCCAGAGAACGTCGATGGTGACTGCAAAGAACAGCTTTGGATAAAACATATCGCTAACATAAAAGGAGAAACGCACCAAACTGACTCGGCACGCTGGTACAGAATATATACAAATGTTTCGTAAAATACCAAGTTGCAGAGGCTTCATCAATAACCGAGACAGTCTGCCCAAACTTTTCAATTTGCCTATCAAAGGCCTGTTAGAGGAGAGAAACAAGGTCAGCAACAGTGCCATGAATGGAAAATGTCAACTTATTTTTTCACCTTCCTGACAGTAATTATACCTATACCTTACACAACAAAACACACAATCAGTACTACTCTATGTACCAGTGTGTGTACTACAGTGATATCCCCATCACCCGGAACAGTCGGTGCAGAGCACTTCCAGGGACGAGAGATTTCATGGCGGGGGATTGGCGGTCTCGTATTACCGACCTCCCGATACGATGTCGGGTTATCCGTCATCGGGTGAGGGATAACTGGGTCTCGTGGCCTGAAGATGTCTTGAATAAAGACAAAAGCTAAGGTTCTCTAGTGTTTCCCACTTACGGCTCCTCCCAGACTTACGACGGGTTAGGGACCCAAATCCAGGTCGTAAGTCGAAAATGCTTAAATAATACATAGAAAATCTAAAATGGGTGTCTCTTTTTCTTCTCAGCGACACAAAACTCTCAATTTTAACCTTGCCAGATATTTCAAAGTGAATTACAAACGAAAAATTTATCGGTACACAGCGCGATCACTGACGCGTAAGTCGGGGAGGAGCTGTATACACAACTCTTATCATTTTTTTCATTCTTAACACAGCTTCAACACTGTATTCTTGGCTGATTTTGTTCTAGTACAGTAATGTACAGAACTGCAGAACACAAATTGTAAACAAACACGGCAGTTAGCGAGAGAGCGACCTTCTACAACGGCAGTAGACTGTGAACCCGGCGATCCTAACGGCAACGCCCCCACACTCCCGGCACGTGGGGACGGGTCGGAGTGCGACACGATCTCTCCGAATGCCCCCAAAATTTATTTCTGGACCCAGAATGGAGTCTTCTGAAGAGTCACCAGAATTTCTCTCGATACTTTCTAGAAAATGTGCCCGATTTTCAAACTCGGAAAATCGTTCACAAACCCGGAATTGATAAATTTTATAAAGTAAATCTGTGTATAGAGATAACTGCCATGTACTCTGACTTATTTTCCCCTTTTGCTAACTTCTGACTGGCTATAAACAATCAAGCAGATCATCAATATACATTTAATCAATAACATTATACAAAACCTAACCTAACCTCACCTACTTTAGCTACAATTTCCCAAACATAACATGATAAACAAACTCTTAAATGAATCACAACACATTACATATAAAGAGTAATTCCCATCGACTTGTAGCACTAAAATTATAAAGTTATTCCTATCTAACAAAAATTTGGGTTGCTATTTAAAGTTTAATCAGCAATTATCCTACTTAACATAACGCCCACAAACAAGTACCGTATTTTATGGCATGCGAGACGTATTTTTTTCGGAATAATGGCTCCAAAATCTTCCCGCGTCCTATGTGTGAAGTTGCGGTCTCCCGTAGGCTAATGAACCCCTTACTTGCTGTCTCCGGTAGGTTAAATTCTACCTAACACAATACCAGAATAAATACTATATTATTGCTTACTTAAAAACATTATTATTTTTACGTCTACAAATACCCGATACAAATAAAGATTTACAGATAACTTTCTTTTCACATTTGCGTCTGTTAACGTCATCGGTGGTACTGTAGCCGAGCTAGACTCCTCGCGAGCCGCCGGGCTACTGGGCCGAGCTGCGAGGCGTTACGGTTATTTTTCGACTCATAATTTTGCATTTGTTTTTACTATTTTACATGTACTCAATCTTACAGAAAGAATGTACAAAATAAACAAGATAAATAATTATCATAAAGTCCAATACATCACGGGGAATAAACTTTACGTGTGTTAAGAGGAGCGAGGTATCTCGGCTGTTCTGAGCCGTCTCCCGTGTGGAGGGAAACGACACCATTAACAAAATTCGCCCAGCAAGCAAATGGCAATACTACATTATTTTTGTCTTATATCGCCGTGCGTCTTATATGGCCGTAAGATACGGTAAAACGATGAAAAATATACACGAATAGTTATCCCTGAGCAACTGACCGCCGGGATGACAGGATGGCCAATTACAAGCCAAGATGACACAAAGGATTCACAGCTATCTGACACTTCACACAGACCAGGAAAGTCTCCCTTGGCTAATACGAGTACCCATTAATCTTGGCGTAGCGACTCGTTGGTGGTAGAGCTCGGAATTTTTCATAAACGACGTACAGTCCTAATCTATTATCATCTTCCAATAAGACGACTAATTATAAGATAATTTTCTTCTATTACATCACCGTCACAAATGTGTAATAACGGACAATGTATCCAAAATTTTCTCTATTTTCTTCCATTAATCATCCGCCATTATCACCTACCTCACCTCCCACACTGAGTATCTCCTTCATAAATCATCACACGCATACATTCCCGTACACGTCATGCGGCCAATCAAAAGCGTTCTTTGGGGTACAGCCAATTAAAATGATTTGTGGTTTAATTCATGAAATTTTTGGCCCAATCAAATTTGATTTTTATTTTGGGTCTCTCTCTCTCTATACCCCCGTTAAGAGAGAAACAGCGTCACCAACCTGTACTAATCTCAGAATCCAACGACGAACCAGAACCAGGCCAATAAGGTAAGAAATAAGTGATTCCATCATATGGCGACAGTCAGTTAAGTTGGGTTAGGTCAGGTTTATGTTTTTATTGTGTTTTTTTGTATTTGTTTAGCCATAATTTGGTAAATTTGCATTGTCACACTGTTCACTTTTAGCAAGTAAAAAATATATTTTTCTAGTGTATTTGTGTGTGTTGAGACCGAATATGACCTTCATTTTTGACGGAAATTAGCCGGGTTTTTTTTTTTTTGCAATTTTTTTTTTCGTTTGACGTTTTCCGAAAAAAAACTGGCTAAGCGACTAAAAAATACACAAAAAAACACTAGAAAAACAAAAAACTAACCTAACTTAACTGACTCTCACCATATGATGGAATCACCTATTTCTTACCTTATTGGCCAGGTTCTTGTTCGTCGTTGCATTCTGGGATTCTTACACGTCACATATGTTGGTCTTTGCGATATTTACATTCCGTCTTGCTCTTAGTACACTTTACTGAGGTTGGAAGAACGCCATGCGATCGAAAAAATGCTATAGTTTCTACGTTTTTTCCCAAAAACTCACAATCAGCTCCATATAATTTAAGTGACTCCAATCGCAGACTGCCATGGTCGGAACTGAACTTGAATTTTGAAATACGAGACCCAAAGTAAAGCTCGAATTTGATAGGGCCAAATATACCTCGAATTAAACCCAAAATCATTTGAATTGGTTTAAAAAACAAACACGCTTTTTATTGGCCGCGTGACGTGTATGGGAACGTGTGATGATTTATCAAGGAGACGCAGGAGACAGCAGTGTTGGGGGAGAGGCAGACGATAATGGCGGAAGATTAATGGACGAAAATAGAGAAAATTTTGGATGTGTTATTTCCGTTATTATACATTTCCGGAGGTAATGTAATAGATGAAAATTATCTTATAATTACACGTCTTATTAGAATATGATAATAAATTAGTGGTAGGAATGAACGGTGTGTAAACGCAGTAAGACCCATAATTTGCGTCGGAAAATGCCCCACCAAAAAAACACAGAAAAAAACTTCCAATTTCCGACGAAAATGAAGGTCATAACCAGTCTAAACACATCAGAAAAACATATATTTTACTTTCTAACAGTTGTGTGCACTAATTTACCAAAAATTCATTCATAACATCAAAAACCACAAGAATAACATTATTTCAACTTTGATGTCGTATAGTGGTAACAAGTGAAAATATACCGATACAGTCTGTCACCACCACACACCCAACACAATCGACTAAATTAACCAATAAATGCACTTTTTCCCACCCAAATAATACCCCAAAAACTACTCAGTAATATTTACGTTACATATCTGATATAATATTATTAATAAATGTCTTACCAATACCTCAGGCGGATATTTTCAGGGCTGTCAGGTCGTATTACACATGTTCCGTCCTCCAGCTTGTCCTTGTGTGGAGTGGCTGTCCTGTTGGTGAGGAACCCCCAGACCCATCAGACGAGAAACTCCCCCCTGTACCCTGTGATGAAGGGGTTTAGTGATGCTGTTAACTCATAGATGGCACTCACCTTCATTATATCATCCCTTATTACTTATTGATGATATAAACAGCCTTTTGGATAATCATTTATTACCATCTAAATAAGACTATATTAGCATGTTGTAGAGTCTGTGAAAATATAATGAGCTTTTGGTGGGAAATAACTGAAAAATATATGGAATTCAAGAATTTATCAAGAAAGAAAATGACTTCTTTATTGGGGAACTAAAGAAAATTATAGATGTATTAACTACAAATTTTGAAGTATTCTCACTAGCAATACTGTACATTAATAAAGCCTATATGTTGGTGGTACTTATATACTGCCTATGGTCTGTTTCCAAAGATAAAGGCCGCTGCTTACACTGTTAAAGACGCCAATGAATTATATAGTAGATTAGGAATATACAGAACAGTGGCGTAGCTAGAGTGTGTGCCGCCCGGGGCGGCCCTTGAGTTTGCCCCCCCAAAAAGTACATATTGCACAGTGACATTCGACATGCGCACCGTGAAACGTCAACAAAGGCTGTGAGTGAGCTCTCCCTACAATTCCTAATTCTGATGAATTTAGTGAGACGACTACCTTCAGTCTGTTTAGAGAACTAAAGTGGAGCCCAGTTGTAAGCACAGTGTCGCTTGTGAAATTTATAGTTGTTGGACTTAGACAATATTTTAGATAAAATATCTGGACTTCCTGCCTGGACCCTCTGGTCGGTTATTTTCGTATCTGCGCATGCGCAGTGCGAAGAGCGTGGCGTTGAATGACGTGGTAGTGACGTCGTTGCCTCTCCATCTCGCCTGTGACCGAACACAAGCATTGCACAATGCCTGGGGAGAGTGGTGGGCAGAAACCTATGAAGGCTTTGGCTAAAGTAGAAAAGATTGCCCTACTGAACAACTTAGAAGACGACCTGAGGCTTTCAAGTAGTGAATCAGAAGCAGACAATCAGCGGCCAATAACAATAGAAGTGATAGACAATTTTCAAGAAGTGATTAGTAAGAAAGAAAAGAAGAGGAGGCGCGAGGAGGCGAAGAAAAGTGAAGGAAGCGACAGTGATGAGATCATGAATGATAGGAAGAAAAGGACGACACACACAGAAGGAAGCAGAAAGAATTCAACTGGGAATAAAACACAGCAGGTCTTGACTGAATCCAACACCCTTCAAGAGTCAGACCCCAGTGATTATGACAGTGACGGTAATATTTCTATGGGAAACACTAGCCACAGTGGAAACAGCAATGCCATGGACCCTATCACCCTGCCCTCTGCCAAACAAACAAGTAAGCTGAATCTCCACTTTCCCAAGGACTCATTAAAATCTGTCGAGGATCGGTTTAATTGGATGATGAAGTACTGCAGACAGCATGGTCCCAACATTCAATTCTGACAAGGTAAGAACCGGAACTTTATCAAGTGTCAGACTCCTGAAGTCTATAAAACCCTTAGTACTGTTGGCTTTGACGGGGTTGTCCTAGTGGCCCCTCCAGCAGACGCTGATGAATGTTGCCACATCCTAGTGAAACGATTCCACCTATACGCTGACATCGAAGATGCACGTGACTTTAATTCTAATATACTCAGTATACGTCGACATTACCGGGGACACACTCCACAAGCTGCTGTTATTGTCAAGTGGAAGGGAAGGGTATGTCCAACCACTGTGGAAGCCCATCCAATCCTTCCACCACTTTATGCAGAGCCCTATCATCCTGGGCCTGCATTTTGTGTTATCTGCTCTCATTGGGGTCACACCTTCACTGCCTGCTGCCGACGTGATCGTCCTAGATGTCGCTTCTGCTCACGTAACCACAACTCCGCCGCCTGTGCCCAGAAAATCAAAGACCACCTTAATAGGGGTGGTGTGGGCTATGTAGTTGAGCCCAGGTGCTGTAACTGTGGCGGCCGGCACAATGCTGACTCACGGCAGTGCCCCAGTCGCCCTTCTGTCCCAGGGGAGAGGCCTCCCCAAGGGCTGCGTCTACCACAACGCCCCCCTCAGTCTACTGGGTCACCTGCCCCTGCCTGGCTTCACCAGGCTGCACCACAACAGCACCTACCATTCCCTAACTCAACCACTACTGAGCCTCCTCCCTGTCTCTACTCTGACGCTATCAAGCCTCATGTTCCCACCAGTTCCCCCCCACAACCCCGTCGCTACTCTGACGCAGTCAAGCCTTGTGCCGCCACCAGTGCCCCCCCACAACCCCGTCTCTACCCTGACGCTGTCAAGCCTTGTGCCGCCACCAGTGCACCCCCACAACCCCGTCTCTACCCTGACGCTGTCAAGCCTTGTGCCGCCACCAGTGCCCCCCCACAACCCGTCTCCAGTGACATGACACAGATCATGTCCCTCTTCCAAGAATTTACCAGTCATGTTGAGAAACTCTTGGTTACACTCTGTACCGCCATCTCCGACCTACACCGCCAACTCCTGCCCTTTGCTGGCACCCAGTCACTCCCCTCTTTTGGTTTGACACAAGCTGGTAGTCCCCCTGTGAGCCCCCCCTGCTCACAGGTTGTGTTTACTGGGGCCCCCGAGCCAAGCCCTGCCTCATCTTTACGTCACGTGGTGCCTCAACCTGTCTACCCACCTCAAGCCTCGCCTGCTCCTGTGTCTGTGCTGTCTCCACCAGGGCTACCTGTTGGACCTGAGGACTCCACCCCCGGCTACCCATACTTCACCAACATGCCGGCACCTAAGGCCCATCCGTCCACGTCAGGGGTAATCAGTCTAATACACCACAATGGATAGCAACGCTACAGGACTGCAGGTACTCACCTGGAACATAAACGGCTTGCAAAGCAAGTTTGGTGCCCTCAAAACCTACGTCTACACTGAAGACGTCGACGTGCTGTGCCTCCAAGAAACGCGGTGTGCTGCTGGTACCTATGTGCTCAGTGGCTACACATGTGTTGAGAGCCCATCCACTCCTGTTCTTCGCATCGACGGACTACCACGAAGCCATGCACGTGGACTACGGATCTACGTCAAGAAGGATGTCCCCTACCAACCTCTCGACGTCCCCCTTGATGACGACACCACCGACGCACATGCCATCACAATCACACTAAAAGGTATGTCCCTCAATATTGTCAATGTCTATGTGCCTCCCTCCACCCCTACTGTACCTGTCCTACCACACCATATCACCTCCACCTCCACCCTCCTTGTGGGGGACCTCAATGCCCGTCACCCTAGTCTCAGCTCCCAGGGGCCCCACTCAAACTCCCGGAGTAACTCCTGGCTCTCCTACCTACAAACCACTGATGACCCTGTACATCTTCTCTGCCCTCCATCACCCACCCACATCGGGGGAGGGAAACTTGACTACATAGCTCTCTACTCTGACCCTCACCGCCCACACTCCACCCGCATCCTCCACTCCCCCCACAGTGACCATTTCCCTATCCACACTACCCTCCAGTATGTGAGAATACCCATTCCACCCAAGG
Source organism: Homarus americanus (assembly GCF_018991925.1). Classification (NCBI taxonomy): domain Eukaryota; kingdom Metazoa; phylum Arthropoda; class Malacostraca; order Decapoda; family Nephropidae; genus Homarus; species Homarus americanus. Next base: position 11,935,082 of record NW_024732440.1, on the reverse strand, counting down.
GCCCTAGGCTCAGGCTACCCCCTGCCAACATACCTGCCTTCATCACTTCCATTGCTGAATGGTTTCAGGGTTACACTGTCACCACCGCAGACCAGCTCTACCTTGATCTGTCCAAACAATGCACTGACCTCCTCCGCCCTGTCCCAAAACACCGCCGCCCTAACCGCCAGCCCAGGAGTCAGTGGAATGTTAACCGTGACCCTCATGTTAAGTCTATCTGAGTATGGCACCGAACAGCAGTCGACCAGTGGAAGAAATCTCCCAGCTCCCCTGACTCTCTACGCTTCCTGATGCTCACAAATAAAGCGCTCCAATCTACCATCACTCTCGCACGAGAGAAGCAGTGGTTTGATTTTGCTTCTTCTATTGACCAGTCTACATCTATAGGTGATATATGGCACACCATTAACCGTGCCCGGGGCACCAACGCTAGACCCGCGCTCCACCCCAGACCAGCTGCCCAAGCTGAGGCGCTCTCCCAGACGTGGCAGGAGGCCGCCTCCATTGATGCGCTACCACCCACTGTACGAGACCTCACCCTCGCACTGCAACCAAAACGCCGACAGCGCATCTTCGAGTACCAAGACCTATTTGCAGACACTGACGTGCCTTTCACACAGTGTGAACTACTAAATGCTGTTAAGCGTGGTCGGTCCACCGCCCCAGGCGATGACGGCGTCACATATGATGTGTTAAATACCCTTATTGCCACCCCTGGTAACCCCCTCCTCTGTCTATTTAACCTCTCTTTTGATACTGGTCAGCTGCCTCACTCATGGAAGACTGCCACCACCATCCCAGTCCCTAAACCAGGCAGACAAGATGAATATCGTCCAATATCCCTCATCTCCTGCTTCTCAAAGATGATGGAGCGCATGATACTCCACCGCCTCCACTGGAAAATTGAAGCCCACCTGCACCCTGATCTCTATGGTTTTCGCCCCGGAAAGAGTACTGCTCACTGCATCGCTCACTACATGGCAAACACCTCCGCCAAAACCTCCCTCTTCGTCGACTTCAAGGGTGCTTTTGATAAAGTCAACAGTGAAGTGATCCTTGAGGGCCTCACTCACATGGATGTGAAGGGCAAACTCCGCACATGGATTGCTGACTACCTCTCGCACCGACAGGCCCGTGTCCGTTTTCAGGGCCACTACTCTAAGATCAGGGACCTTGATCTTGGCACGCATCAGGGAGGTGTACTCAGCCCTACACTCTTCAATGTTCTCATGAACTCCATCTGCCGTCTCAACGTCATCTTTGCTGAGCGAGCCCTAGACGGTCACATCATAAGCTACGCTGATGATATCCTCCTCCAAATTACTACAGTGCAACATGAACAACCTATACTCTCCACGTTCGCCCGGACCTGTCAAACACTCGGGCTAGTCATCTCACACACTAAAACCAAGTTCATCTCACGCTTCCGGCGTCAGACACCACTGATTCTGCAAGGACAAGACATCGATCAAGTACGCACCTACAGGTACCTTGGTCTACCCGTGCGAGCCACTACCAGAGCCACGACCTCCGCTGTCGCTGCCCACGTCATCTCCCAGTGCCGCCAACGAACGAGGCCCCTCCAGTCCCTCACTCACGGCCTCAAAGGAGCCTCTGTCAGGGTCCTACGTCTCATGTACATTGCCATCGTCAGAGCTGTCATAGATTATGCCTCTCCAGTCCTTGTAGTTGCCACCCAGCGCGAGAAACAAAGCATAGAGAAAATCCAAAACAGAGCGATGAGACTCATCCTCGGCTGCCCTATGACCACCAGAATAGAAGTCATGCAGCGCGAACTAATCCTGCTTCCCGTCTGCGATCGAATTACTGCTCTCAATGCCATCCTTGGTGTTAAACTTCTTCGCAGTGAGCAACCTACTCCCCTGTCACGCTCACTGAACTCACATCTTAACACCCTCCTGCGCCGGCCTGTCCCCATTACTTTCCCCCCTCCCTCTCAACTCTGGCCCGTCCACACTGCTGCTGACATCCTGCGTTATCACCTCTACACCCCCTCGACCTCTCTCCCTCCCGAGTACACTCATCCGCCTCTACCGCCGTGGACCTCCCCGTGTGTTGATGTTGTCGTCCACACCTTCCCTGGTCGTAAATCCACCCAACTGAGGTATATGCTCAAACTTAACTGCCTTGAGCAGATTAATGATGTCGCTTCCTCTCTAAAGACCTCCCACCCTCGTCTACTGTGATGGGTCTGTTACCAAGCTGGGCAGCGCTGGGGCAGCTGTGTGGATTCCTGAGCGCCAGGCCTGCAGGAAAATCAGGGTCCACGACTGGGCCTCCTCCACTGATGCTGAAAGCATAGCCATCCTCGCGGGCATTCATGAGGGGGCGACCTATGCTCGCACTGAATGCCGGAACCTCCTTATAATCAGTGACAGCACTTCTGAGCTAGCGAGGCTTAAATTACCCTCCCCCTCCTCCCCTGCCGCCCAATACACCCTAGCCGCCGTTGCCCGGCTAGAACAAACTGATGACATCCGTGTCAAGTTTCTTTGGATCCTGTCACATATAGGAATAACTGCCCGTGACACTGTTGATCGACTTGCCAAAGAAGCGACACAAGAAGAAGATACTGAAGCCACTCTCGCCCTCTCCCTGAATCATCTCAAATCTCACATACACGCCACACAACGATAGGCATTCAACGAAAATTGGACACACCTGAAACAACGGGGTAGCGTCACACTATGACGCTGTAACCGGTGACGACAACCGCCACTACAAAGAATATCAATCCCTGACTCGATCTCAACAGCTTATATACATGAGACTGGGCCTAGGGTACAGGTACCTATGGGAGTACATTGGCAACCCTGAGCCTCACCGCACTGTTTGTAAACTTTGTGGCCAACCAGACTCTCACACCCTCTCTCACTACATCCTCACTTGCCCTATGACCTCCTCCTACAGGTCCCCAGCCGTTACCAACACCTCTTCCCTCCCAGACCAGATATCCCTCCTCCTAGTCACAGGCCTGGCATTTGACATTATTAGGGACCTGCCACTCTTTGCCATAAACAGATAAAATGTACCGGGAACTTTTCCCCCACACACTCATCATTCTCTCACTTTACGTAACTTGACAGAACCTATGACCCCTTCAGGCCTTTATGCCCTTAATGTACGAGTCATAAAGGCAAGTATGAACTTTTCATACTTCCCTGTTGGGCGCTGTAAACGCTTCTGCGCTTCACCTTGCACAGGATGTAAGGGGGTGCCCAATAAACTAGCCCCCTCGGGGGCAAATCTGAATCTGAATCTGATTGCACAGTGACTCACTCTTATATATATATATACAGTACTCCCTCTTTATCGATTTGATTTTATCGGTATTTCGATTATCTACTCTGATTATTTAGCCGATTTTTATTTTGGCTTTATTTGAACTCTGCGGGCCTTGTTTGTACTTTCGCCGCTAGGCGGCACTAGTGGCGTGACTAGCGTCTACCCGCGGCCCGCCTTCCCTGAACACAGACATCAGCCAAGCCGCGTGGGCAACAGTCTTTGATTTTCAACTTTTGCTGGTGGTTCATCACATCAACTTATATCACCATGCCTCCCAAACGACCTGCTGCTCCCTCTGGATCTACACCTAAGAGGGCAAGACGAGTGCTGACGCTGAATGAGAAGAATGAAGTGCTGAAACAACTCGACAGCGGTATGAGCTATGCAGCTGTTGGCCGCCACTTTGGGCTCAACGAATCCAGTGTGCGTGGAATTAAACGACGTGCAAAGGATCTGAAGCACGCTTTAGCTTCAAGTGCACCAGTGACATCAAAAGTGACAAGCCATGTGCGTGATGATGCCCTCATTAAAATGGAAAAAGCACTGAACATTTGGATAGAGGACCTAAACCGCCGCCGCATACCACTTGACTCGAAATTTATTAGGCAGAAAGCTAAGGAACTTTATGATAGGTTTTCTAAAAGTGATGATCATGGTGTTGGTGATGGTGATGGTGATGATCAGGGTGATGGTGATAATCAGGGTGATGGTGACAATTTGAAAAAATTTGCAGCTAGCAAAGGATGGTTTGAGAAATTCAGACATCGTTATGGGCTGCATAATATAAAAGTGACTGGCGAAGCAGCATCAGCAGACACTGTGGCAGGGGAAGCATACCCTGCAGAGTTTGCTAACCACATAGCACAAAAGGGTTATAGGCCGGAACAAGTTTTTAATGCTGATGAGTCAGGCCTATGGTGGAAGAAGATGCCACGCCGAACCTACATCTCTAAAGAGGAAAAAAGTGCCCCTGGATTTAAAGTTGCGAAGGACCGAGTGACAGTGATGCTATGTGGGAATGCGGCAGGGCATATGATTAAGCCCATGTTGTTATACACTGCCGCACGACCTCGGGCTCTCAAAAATAAAATCATGAACTTGCTACCAGTTTTCCACAGGAACAACAAGAAAGCGTGGATGACATCTGATTTGTGCGTGGATTGGCTGAAAAACTGCTTTGCTAGAGAGGTGAAAAATTATCTGGATGAACTTGGCATGGAGTTCAAAGTGGTATTATATCTAGATAATTGCCCTGGCCACTCTGAAGAACTCAAGACTGCCCACCCCAACATTGAGGTGGTTTTCCTGCCAAAAAACACCACCTCCATCATCCAGTCAATGGACCAGGGAGTCATTGTCGTGTTTAAGGCTAAATATGCAGAGAAGACTTTCAGCATGATTCGTGAGTGCCTTGATAAGGATGCTGATGTGACACCCAGAGAAATGTGGAAGAAATTTGATATTGCACAGTGCATAAACTTCATCGCTGAAAGCCACAATGAACTGTCGCAGAACTGTGTCCGATCATGTTGGAAAAAATTGTGGCCTGAAATTGTCCCAACATTCACAGGGTTCCCAACAGCCGAGCCTCAGTTACGCAACATAATAACTATGGCAAATGAAGTTGGAGGTGAAGGGTTCTCTGACCTAACAGCGGCAGAGGTGCAAGAAGAGTTATTGGGAAATGTTGGGGATCCATTTACAAGTGATGAACTAGAACAATTAGTGGAGCTGCAGGATGAAACAGACGATGAAGTGAGTGATGATGAAAATAAGAACTTAACTTTAGATAATCTTGGTGAAGTGATAAGAATGAGTAAGGCCCTCTCTGCTCGTCTCTATGACATTGATCCCTCCCTTGATAGGTCCCTTAAAGCAAAGAGAGCTATTGAAAATGTTATGTTGCCATATATAGAACTGCAGAGGGAAATGAGAAGCAAGAAAGCACAGACCACCATCACCAACTTCTTCAGTCGCCGAGTGCCTGCCATCGCCGAACCTGCCGGCATCCTGCAACAGGAGGCAGAAGCTGCCGACACCTCACAACAACAAGACGTAGAAGCTGCCGGCACCTCACAACAACAAGACGCAGTACCTGCCCACACCCCTCAAGAAGATGCAGACCTTGACTCATCATACTCATCTGACTGGTCAGGCTTTTAATAAGCCTCAATCATCACACTTGTATATACTGTATTGTTTACTGTTTATGTTCTTATAATATCCGAGCAGGATAGGACTCGAAACAACGGATTCAAGTTGGATAAGTTTAGGCTTAGGAGGGAGATAGGAAGGAACTGGTTTACAAATAGGGTGGTGGACGAGTGGAACAAGCTTAGCAACTTTGTAGTAAGTGCAGACTCCTTATTTTCTTATGTTCTTGTATATATATATATATATATATATATATATATATATATATATATATATATATATATATATATATATATATATATATATATATATATATATATATGCCGGTGGAATTTACTGGACTTTAATTTCTCACTTGACTTGGGGTTTATTAAAATTTAATAGATGGTAAAGGCAGTGGAAGCGCCCCTTTGAGAAAAATCCGAACCAGCACAGAACACAATCTACTACACAAAATGAACTGTCCGTGACCCGTGGAAGGATAGCGTCTGTGACTGGGATGAATGAGACACACTGTAAAATTTAGACACTTATATTCCTCCAACACTACAAACACAATCAAATAATGGTACACCAATAGCACCTCTTAACTTAAACTTAAAACACTACTGGGGAATAAAAGTTATAAATGACATAGAAATTATTAGAAACACAGGCAACAATAAATTTGAAGTATTAAGAAATGTTGATTGCACATGAAACAGGCCTCTTAAGGGCTTTCACAAAATAATATCAGTCACTTAGGAAATGGTACTAAAAATAAGAAATTAACTACTCTACAATGAATAGGCCTTAAGGGCTTTCAGCAAATAATATCACTCAACAAAATTATAGCACCCCAACTGTACACTTCTAACCTAACCTAACACTGCTCTGGGAACAAGGTTATACCTGAGATCAGAATTATGAAGAATTAGAGGCATTAAAAGAATCAAATCACAGTATCACTCTGGTTCCACTTAATGGCACAAACATTCAAAAAACACTACTATCAAAATTAATTAAGAAATATTAAACTACACGTCAAAGATAATATCAGTCTGAGGAATGGTGTTAACTACACCCGTGATAAGGAAGATAAAATGTTCCTCTAGGTATCTCCTAGAATCCTAGACTCACGGTCTCAGTGTGTGACCATTAATATACTCAGATAGCCTCAGTGTACTCCCAGTGCGTCCATGGGCAGGAAGAGTGAGCCAATCAGACCTTGTGCAGCTGAGAGAAACTTTAGCTTCCCGTTAGCAAAGGGTTTCACTAGCTGCTCGGGACATGTGGGTTGTGCACCGGGTGGTAAGAACTGATCACCACTGCTGATGCTGGTCCGTGTCGTGTTAGTTGTCGGGAGCACTCGTTCACTCAAGTCCTTTGCTACCCCGCTAAACAGTGACAGGCCTACTGATCGGTCCAATGGCGACAATCGCCACCCTCAATCATCAACGGCAGTCTCAAACGGCAGTCAATCTCTCGCAGTCAACTCGGTCAACTCCAATCAAGTGGGTTCTGACGGAAACCCTGAAATGAACTCACTGTTAGCTCTAGTTTACTTTATCACTGCCCTATCTAACCCTGTCTGAGATCGAATGAGACTTGTTATACTGCAAGCGCAGCACAGGTGACTAGGCCACGTGACTATTTCTGATGGACGCCGGAACGTCTTGTCTGTGTGAGTGCTCTCCGGGACTGGGCCTAGCCAGCGTCGCGTCTCCTCAAGGCGTTAGCTTGGTCTACGTGATATATTTACCGCTAACTAATAACTCCTTGGGACACCCGTAACATTATTCAGACTGCTAAACGATCTATAATAATTTCAAATTCAATAATAGTCCCTTAACTTCATGAATCGCATCATTATTAATTCGGTAAATTACATTTAATATCATATAGGCCTAGTTCTGCAGTCTCTCACTACGAGCAGGCAGCGCTCCTCCCCTCAGATGACCTTGAACGCTCAGTATCACTCATGGCGGGGCATTTGAAATTACTCTGAAATTTCTGGATATTATATATATATATATATATGTGTGTAATATTCAGAAATTTCAGAAATATCAAACACCCACAATTGCGATACTGAGCTTTCAAATCGTCTGAGAAAAAAGCTCCTGCACATAGCGAGAGGTTGTGGAACTGGTCTATGTGATAAAACAATTTACTGAGTATTGATGCGATGAAGACTATTATAATTTGATAAAATAGATTTGTCTGAATAATGTCAGGCATTGTGGGCAATGTCCAGGCAAGCTGCGCCTTGGAAAGCGCGACGCTGGCCAGTCGCGAGGGAGCATTCAGACATACAAGACGTCCCCTTGCGTCCGTCACAAAATAGTCACGTGGCTGTGTTCCTATTACAGTATAAAGCGACAGAACAGTGAGCAAGACAGAGGAACAGTTCATTTCAGGATTCCGTCAGAGCCACTGAAATTGACTGCGAGAGTGATGACCGCGAGAGATTGACTGCCGTTTGAGACTGCCGTTGATGATTGAGGGTGGCGATTGTCGCCATTGGGCCGATCAGTGTAGGCCTGTCACTGTTTAGCGGGGTATCAAAGGATCTCTTGAGGGAATCTAGCCCTCTGGGTGCCCAGCTGACGATGGGACGATCGTTGGGGTCATCAGCTCTCCTCTACCTCGGCTCACAACACCACATGTCTCGAGCAGCTTAGTGAAACCCTCTTGCTAACGGGAAGCTAAAGCTTCTCTCAACTGTACAAGGTCTGATTGGCTCACTCCCTTCCGTTTCATGGATGTACTGGGGGTAAAGTGAGGCCAGCTGAGTGATACAGGGCCGCACACTGGGGCCAAGAGTCAGTGGAGTTAGAGGTACACTTTCCAAGGTGGAGAAAGGCTGATTTGGGCCTTCAACTACGGGTGCCTGTTGGTTGTGCCTTAAACGACTACGGAGTGCAGGTGGAATCTGTGTGTGTGTGTTAGGTTAGGGAGCATGGTTCACGGGTATTGGACTCAGTAACGTCTTTATAATTGTGACAATATTTTTGTGTGTAGTTAATACTATTTTTTCAGTTACTAATGTATGCTGTGTGCATTTAAAATTTCTTTATAGTTTCAATCTCTGATATAACCTTTGTTCCCCAGAGTAGTGATTAAGTTAGGTTAGGAGGTGTGCATCTGTTGGTGTAACATAATTATATTGAGTGCCCTTAAGGCCTATTCATTGTAGAGTATTTAATTTCTTATTTTTTAATACCATTGCCTCAGTGACTGATATTATTTTGTTGAAAACCCTTAAGGCCTGTTTCATGTGTGCAAGCAACATTTCTTAATACTTTAAATTTATTGTTGCCTGAGTTTCTAATAATTTCAATATCATGTATAACTTTTATTCCCCAGAGTAGTGTTTTAAGTTCAAGTTAAGAGGTGCGCATATTGGTGTACCATTAATTGATTGTGTTTGTAGTGTTGGAGGGAAAATAAGTGTAAATATTACAGTGTGTCTCATTCATCCCAGTCACAGACGCTATCCTTCCACGGGTCACGGACAATTAATTTTGTTTAGTAGATTTAAGTGTTCTTGTGCTGGTTCGGGAATTTTCTCAAAGAGGCGCTTCCACTGCATTACCATCTAATAATCTTTAATAAACCCCAAGTCAAGTGGGAAAATAAAATCTATTAAATTCCGACCGGTTACATATATATATATATATATATATATATATATATATATATATATATATATATATATATATATATATATATATATATATATATATATATATATATATATATATATATATATATATATATATATGGTGTGTATGTTTGTGTGTAACATCTTAGAAGAGGATTAATGTGAATCTTACATTTTTTCCGGGTCATTTACAGCAAATTATTCAGGAAATATCATTTATCTGAATATCTGTTTAACTAATGTATGTTAATTTTTCTGGCACAATAATTTTAATATAATTAATCACCTCCTCCAATCTTGGTTTTCTGGCGCCTTGCAGTGCTTTCATATGTCAAACCATCAAGCCGTGTGTGATGCGTTAGAAATATTTACATCTTTATTGTTTACTTAGCACACTTGCGCTCGGAATACTGATTTAGCTGGTGTAAACTTCATCTTTGAGTTTATTATGAAGCAGATTGACTACACGATTGGGTGTAAATTATTAGTGCTATAGTAGCCTGTGAACAATGTAAATGGCTGAGTAATGGGCTAACAACCTGTCTGGGATCACTTTGTGAAGTGTGTGTGCATGTGCTGCTCACACCCAGCCCTCGGAATCGAGTATGACAATCATCCAGCTATGATACAATTGAATTGAAACAGTTTATTTAGCCAGAAAAACACAGATACAGAGTGGATAATAAAAACAATATTAACATGGCTGAGCCAGTTGAGAACCTGAGCTCTCTTTTAGGCACCTGATATATATTATACATTTATCTCGAGGAAGTATTATGTACCATTTAGTAACATCTGGAATAGTGCAATAGCATGGTGGTAATAAGAACATCTCAGAATGTTAACATTTGTTTTATTTATTTATTATTATTATTATTTTTTAATTAATATTATAAGTATATACATAAATTACAGTGGAATTGAAAAACATAAGTATAGTGGGGGAGCAGTAAACATGGGCTGTACAGTAATAAGGCTGAACAAGAGGACAGAGCTGTCAGGATTATGTCTAGTTGGCAAATATGTTTATTGCAATGGTAATTTCTTATCTATTTACATGATAATTTCCGATAAAACGATTTTGATGGTACAATAAAAGCAGGTACTGTAAATATAGTAGGTATTACAAGACATATTAATACTTAGACAATAGATATTTTTTTAGAGATGATTTAAAGGAAGGGAGCGTAGTCTTTGCTAGGATGGGTGGGGGTAAGTTGTTCTACACCTTCACACCGTGATATTTTATGGAGGTCTGGGACTAAGAGGAGTGCATGGGGGGTGGTCTTAGTAACTCTGGGTGCCTTAAGTTGTATCTCCGATTATTCCGGAACTGGAAATAATTATTGTCAAACAAGTGATTGACAGATTTGTAAACAAAGAGGGCACAGCAGTAGGTGTTAATATCTTCGAATTTTAACATTTTCAATTTATCAAATTTTTCGTTTGTGTGATATGAGTTTTTAAAAATGTCACCTTCGTTGGTTAGTTCTGAGGTGACTGGAGAGGCCGATATGGGACCACATGTTGCGTCTTTCCAGCGCTTGCACTTGAATGCCTCGGTATGCAGTCGGGCTAATTCGAAAGTATTGACACCTTCTCGTGTGGGGAGCATCACTTGCAAGTCTACCTATCTCCACACTCACAGATCTGTGTTTTTTCTCTGTTACAGCTTGAGGTCCTCCATTCGCTTATATGCCACTTATTTCTGTTGCTCCCCATGTTGACTCATTAATATGTGTAAGTTTGATGTTAGTGCAATTTAAGTCAAGTATTGTATTCATACATTACTGTCGTTAAGTTTTGTGCCTCATAACTGTGAACTTACTGTGTACAAGTGTTAAGGTTGTGGTTTTGTGATGAAATTATATGGTTTGTTATATAAGCTTCCACTAAACCTAAAATGTCTATAATTTTATAATACGAAAAGGAATGTATAACTACCATTCTATAACTTAAATTGTGCGTCTGAGAACTACGGGCGTAACATAATTGGCGTCCTTGCCAAGGTACGTGTTAACCACTTGCCAATTCAATTGTGCCTAACTAGTACATTATTGCTCTGATTGTTTATTTAACGTCATGGCACCAATTGAGACTATTACTGACGCTCAAACATTTATTGAGAATGTGAAGTCATTTTAGGTCAGTTGCAGGACCATCAGCACCTGCTCCAGCCGCTCCCACTGGCTGACTTCACTAGACTGGTTGACGGAAGCTACCTGAAAGAGCGCATAGTTCTTGCAGATGTGTCAACCGTCATAAAAGGGTTTAAAAACAAATCACCTGGTCAAAGTCACATTAACAAGAAGATCCTGGCTCAACTCCCCGACAACATGATAGAGAGGCTTGCTCATATATGCAACGCCTGCCTCGCCTCTGGATACTTCCCTAAGATGTCCAAAATTGCCGTTATTCGCCTCATACCAAAAGCAGGGAAGCCTCCAAACAAAGTCGAAAACTTTCGACCAATATCGCTGCTAGAGGTACCTGCCAAAATCTTCGAAAAAATAGTCAACAAGCGATTGCGGATGTATCTGGAGGACGAAGACGTGCATAATCCCCGCTAGTTCGGCTTCCGCCAGTACAAAGGCACATCCACCGCCATAGCTCAGGCCTACGAGCAGATCGCCAATGCCATGGCTGGCCGCCTGCAGTGCAATATAGTACTGAGGGACGTCAGCAAAGCGTTTGACAAAGTTTGGCACGCAGGGCTGCAGTATAACATCATACAACTGGGGCTACCCGAAAATCTGACGCGCCTGCTGTGTAACTTCATTGCGGACCGCAGAGCCAAAATCAAGATGCAAGAACATTTTGGAGAAGAATTCTCAATATCGAGCGGCGTGCCTCAGGGCTCTTGTCTCTCACCAACCCTTTACACACTCTACACGGCTGACCTGCCACCCCCAATCGTCGGCAGCGAGTACGTCATGTATGCCGACGATGTAACACAGATCGTTACCTGCCCAGGAAGGTCCACAGCAAGGATGGCGCGACTCACTGCTCGGGCAATAGAGGATTTCCCGGAGTATGAAAATAAATGGAAAATAAAAACAAACAAAACGAAATTCGAGGTCATACCCATAGCCAAATTCAAGCCGGCGCCATTGATGATCGACGACGAAGAGATTGAGTACTCTAAACAAGGCAGACTGCTCGGCCTCATCATCTCTCGGACGAGCATCATTTCCCACGTGAAGGACAGACTAAAGAAAGCCAAAGTCGCCGCCGCCAAATTAAAACTTTTTAAACTGATGCCCGAGAAGATACAAGTTCACCTGTACAAGGCGCTGGTGAGGCCTTTGTTGGAGTACCAAACACGTACCACTTGTCACACTCGGGAAGACCAGACTACAACAATTACAGAGCTTCCAAAACAAGTGTCTGAGGTCAGCCAATGGCCAAGCGCCACCCTACCAGGAGACAGTGGAACCCATCCACCTGAGAAATAAAACAGAGGCCCTCAACATCAGGTTCCATGGACTAGGGAAGAAGGTTTGGGACAAGCTCCTGGACGACCCTCACAGCCCAGACCACCTACGCGGGGAAGACATCAACGGAGGGCGACCCCACTTCTGGTGGCCCCGGAGTCTGCCCGCACTACAACCCATCTATGTCCGCCACAACGATCCACCTTAGATTAAAACTTAGATGATATAAGATTACATTTAACAAATCGCAATCAGCGGCAGCAGCAGCAGCAGCAAGGTGTACAGTACTGCACGAAGCAGCAGCAAGGTGTACAGTACTGCAGGAAGCAGCAGCAAGGTGTACAGTACTGCCGGAAGCATCATCATCATCAGCAGCAGCAAGGTGTACAGTACTGCAGGAAGCAGCAGCAAGGTGTACAGTACTGCCGGAAGCATCATCATCATCAGCAGCAGCAAGGTGTACAGTACTGCAGGAAGCAGCAGCAGCAAGGTGTACAGTACTGCAGGAAGCAGCAGCAGCAGCACTGCAGGAAGCAGAATGAGCAAGGTGTACAGTATTGCAGCAGCAGCAAGGTGTACAGTACTGCAGGAGGCAGCAGCAGCAGCAGCAAGGCGTACAGTACTGTAGGAAGCAGCAGCAGCAACAGCAGCAGCAGCAGTGACATCAACAGCAACTCAGGGCCAGCAGCCGCCCGCCTAGGGCAGGTCAGGTTTGTCCTCGTGAAGGCGGATTCGCCTCCGTGCCGGAGTCATATAGGGTCTTCGGACGAATATTTCCTCGTAAGAGTGTACCTTAAGTGGTTGATTTATCCTAACCCTTAGTAGGTACGGTCACTATTACAGACGACGTTCATTTAAGATATTTACCTTTAAACAAGGGAAAAGCTGTATCACATAATTACGCATCATTTGAATGATTTATATCTATATTTTTCTGTTCATATATATATATATATATATATATATATATATATATATATATATATATATATATATATATATATATATATATATATATATATATATATATATATATTAGGGTGTGACCGTTGCTCTCCAAAAAAAAAATGATCCTACAATGCTGTTCAAAGTTTTAGTGTTGTTTATTTATCTAGGAAACACCCCTGTAAATTTTCTTGGAGATCAGTGCATGTTTGAGCTAGTACCGTTGTGGAGGGCTCTTCAAGTCCAAACATAATGGTTTTCCAGAGGTGAGTCATAAGCTTTACAAAATAACAAGGAATATTATTGTCTAATGATCAAATTTAGTGGAATTTCTTTTATTAGACTTATAAGATATACTAACACCAAGCAAATGATCGATCATATCAATCTTAATACCCCTAAAACAATATTATAGATCAGTACAAAATACAATAATCCCAATAATTGCATTTCTAGGTTCAAGACCCATTTCTCTCAACTGGCGTACAATGAAAACAAGAAATACTACTACCACCCCGCAATGCCTGGAGTGTTTGGGGAGCGCCAGCAGGAGATGGCTGACTTCTTCCGTGAATCTCTAGCCCAACCATTTACACGTGGCGACTACAAGGAGCTGGTAGAGCTTTGTCTGCTGCTTGTAACTAAGGGATCCGAGCCAGTGAACTTCACGATGGTCTACCCCGGCGCACTTCACAAAACAAGGTGGATGGCTAAACTGCTCTATACCCTCAAGATTGTTCTTTTGTCAGGCCAGATCAAAGAGCAGTTTCCCAAAGCCGAGGTTGTGACTAAAAGTCAAATCAGCAAGTTAGAACGGTTTGCTGTGTTCACAGTCGCTGTTTATGTCCCATGGTGGATTGTTTGCCCCGTTCCAGCAAGTGCGCCACTGAATGACTTGAATTTGGTCGAAACCTTGGCTGAATTTGCCCCATATGACGCCACAATAGTTGACAAAGCACGTGTGGCACTCGGTAGACACACTTGGTACCTAACTGAGGAGTTGGCCCCACTGGCTTTGTTCTCGTCCCAAGTACAAGAAAGGACAAAAGAGGAGATGAGGAAGGCCCTTCTTTGCCATGAAGGCACTGAAGTTACTAAGAGAGTGGGGCTCAATCATGGGGGCTATGGAAAGCCATATCTTCCCCCTGTCCCAGAAAGTGGCACTGCCCTGGTGGACCTAATTGGGCCTGACTCAAGCCGGTTCTTCACCATTTTAGGCATGCCCTATCAGTTTATCCCAGTCCAGCCAGTGAATGGGCGGATCATGACGACTACCTGAACATGAAACGGGTTGTGGACAAGCTTCAGGTCGTCAATGAGGCTGCAGAGCGTGGTGTAAAACTTTGCCATGACTTTCTTAATGTTGCCAGGGATGAGGAGAGCTTTCAAGAAGTCCTTCAAGTAGTTGAAAATGACAGACTCAGTGTTCCTAATCAGCGCAAACGATCATCTGTTTCCCAACAGAAATCATGGTTTCTTGCTCTAGAGAAATAATACCTTGTGAATATATGATAAAACCCCTAAATGTACCATGAGAGAATAAGAATGATTAACTTTTTTGTGTTAGTGATAACAGTTTTTAATTAAGATAGGCAAATGTTTTGTGTTAATATCCCTTATGATGATTGTGTAATCTCATATATAGGCGCGTATGCCGTATAAGCAAAATCGCTATTTTTCAAATATCTGGTGCTCACTCTAATATGCATGAATCTTCAAAAACTTTCACGTGGGTACTTTTTATGTCAATATGCAACACCAAAATTTTGAACAGCATTGTAGGACAAAGTTGGGGCAACTGTCACACCCTATTGGACAGTGCTTGAAAGTTCATGTACTGTCGAAAGTAAGTCAGGTGAAAATAAAGAATTGGTATGATAGACGAGCTAGGAAACGTATTTTTCAGGAAGGTTGTGATATTTTAGTGTTACTCCCCAGGGGTATATGGTGATCCTCCACAATCTACATGCTAAATTTTGTTGTCCATTTTTATTGAAAGGAAGGTGAATGATTTAAACTATATAGTGGTAACTGCAGACAGGAGAAAAGAATAAGAGGTTGTATCACATAAAGATGCTAAAGCTAATATCATAAGAGAGAAGATCCTCCTTAACCCGCTTGTATTTCTAACAAATTTGGAGAAAATTATCAATTAAGCTCTTTAAATATTACTACGGCCATGACTTAGGGCTGAAAATTCTTACCTTCTTGATAAGTTTGTACATGAAAAACAAGAATTATGTAATTTGATAAATAAGTACAGTTATGTATTCAGAGATGACCCAGGTAGAAGAAATATATTATGTTATGATGTTGATACCTAAAGGACAATGTTAAGTAGTTTTTAGATATATTGTATTTCTATTCATATCAAATATCTATAGCATAGCTTCATACACCAACTTGATGGCTCTGTCACTACATCGGATTGATCGTACTTGTTCTTGGAAATAGCAAGAGACATGAAGATTCGAATCGGATCAGCCGAGTCATAACCTCTTCTTTTGTGTAATGAAATGTAAGCATGACATGTGGGGTAACAACACAGATTAAAACTTATCTCTATAAACGACAGGATCTAGTGAACTTTACCGCGTACAGAGTGACGCGAAAGCATGTTCACCACAACCTAGTGTTAAATACGGTCTGAGGAGTAATAGTCATCTACATGTCATTTTTAGGCTTATAATTATAAGAGCCACGTCAGAGGCAGTAACATTTGCTTGTGCTGAGAAGTGTTCGTAAGTGCTGTGGGAGTGAAGTTAAAATAAGTTTTTATTCCCGACTGTACTCGACAGATAAGCAAACAGGAAGACTCAGAATAACACCCACACAGTTGATAAATGTCTTTCTCACAGCCTCTTACACTTACCCAGCTGACCACAAGCAGGGGCGGATCCAGGGGGGCCAGAGGGGGTCCGGACCCCCCTTTTCATCAGAAACTTCCAATACTTTTTCTTTAATGCAATATTGCACTCAGGCGTTTTTGTATAATAAAAAGTAATTACTGTACTATTGGCCTCAGAATATCTCCTAACATCAAGTGCACGTGGCTTCACAATGGCCTCAAAATGTCCATTATATTGGTAAGGTTTAAAAAAAATTATGGGGGGGCTTACAGCGCCCACCCCCAACCCCCCAGGTAATAAGTGGGATCGCTTTGCTGGCCGTGTTCCGTCACCCACAACTTTTTGGACCCTTTTGATATTCCTGGATCCGCCCCTGACAAGGTTCACGTTTTGCATAATAACCATGAAAGCAATCTCAAAATAAAGTTATTTGTCCTGGGAATAATCTCAAAAATATATTATGGAAGAAATTGCTTTGATTCTTACAGTATGTCTTGTTTTTGTTTATTGTGTTGTCTGTTCGTCTTAATAACGTAGTTGACTAATATGAGCATTATATATATGTTTTACCATCTCTGTTGTTATTGTGATCATGGCCAGCATAGTTGTGTTCAATTATACTTGTACGTGACGCCAAGGAGCTGCAGTGTAGATATTGATATGTGATACCAATGATCTCGATGCATGAATATTATTACTGATATGTTATGTCAAGGATCTGCGTTGTAAATTTTATGAGTTTGTAATTTATGCATTGATATAACTAATTGAGCATTGACGTAACACCACACCAGTCAATGGACACAGTTTACACACACACGCACATCTTATGGCAGTCCATCGAAGTCGATGACGACGTTGCTCCATATGAGATGATTGATGAGTTATGTGTTATTCCTCTGATGCCACCGTAGATGACTATGGAGTCCAATACTGTTGCATAGGTGACAGAGATGTTGTTCATTGAGAGGAATTATGCATTGAGCCCTCTGATGTCGTTGGGCTCGTTTAGTAGCTCTCTTTTGGTTCAGTGGGGTTTCAAGTGTTTTCGCTCCTCTATGGAACGGTCTGAGGCTAGTTGCTCCAGTGAATTTGATTGTATATTTCAGCACTTGAGTAGAGTTTTAAAGTGGTCCTTATATCTCCTTTTCTGTCCTCCCGCCGAGCTGTTTCCATGTGAGAGCTTGCCATGTAATATTTGTCTTGGAAGCCGGTGGTCTGGCATCCTGATAACATGTCCAAGCCAGCGCAAGTGTCTTTTGGCTAGCATGGTTTCAATGCTGGTCGTGTTTGAGCGATGATATAGTTATTCATGAGTCACTCTATCTTCCCAAGATATTCCAAAGATACGTTTAAGCCATCTAGTGAGGAAGTTTTCCAGCATTTGGATATGGCGTCTGTAGGGCGTCCAGGTTTCTGAGGCATATAGTAATGCAGATATACAGACCGCGAGATAAACTGCAGTCTTCGTTCCATATTTGAGGTCATTGTTGAGAAAGACTCTTGTTCTCAAACGTCCAAATGCAGCTGAGGCTAAATTGATTCTGGTTTGAATTTCCATATCCAATGAGCAACTGGATGTGAGAGTGCTACCAGGGTACTTAAACTGGTTTACTATTTTGATAGGATCTCCATTAATGTAGAATTGTGGTGCTTCTATTGGTGGAACAATGGGCTGGACAAAAATCTCAGTCTTCTGGGTGTTAATTTGCAAACCAAACGAGCTGTAAATACCTGAGATCACGTCCAGTGTACTGTGCATAGATTCTCTGTTATATGTAATTATTGCACAGTCATCTGCATACTGTAGTTCTATGACCTGAGTTGTTAAGGTCTTTGTGTAGGCTTCCAGACGTCTAATATTAAAAAAGGCTACCGTCAAGATGGTACCGTATGCCCACACCTGCATCAGGCCCAAGGGCATTGTGTGAGAGTTGTGCTACAGTCAGCAAAAAGATGCTAAACAACACAGGTGCCAACACAAAGCCTTGTCTTACGCCCATTTGGACACTAAATGGTTCTGACTGCACACCACCCACAAGTACCCGAGCTTGCATTCCATCATGCATCTGGCGGAGGATGTTTAAAAATCTTGGTGGTGCACCTACCCTCTCCAACACAGTCCACAAAAGTTCTCTGTTTACTGTGTCGAAAGCCTTGGAGAAGTCAATGAAGGCGGTGTAAGGGTCTATATTTTGCTCTCGACTCTTTTCTTGAATTTGCCCAGCTGCGAAGATCATGTCTATTGTACTGCGATCCTTCCTGAATCCACATTGGGATTCAGGAAGAGTGTTCTTCGTTAGGTGTTGGATAAGTCTTGATAACATGACTTTTGACAGGATCTTGCCAGCAACGACAAGGAGGGAGATGCCTCTGCTGTTACCACAGATTGCTTTGTGACCTTTATTCTTATACATTGTTATGATATTTGCATCTTTCCAATCCTGAGGGATGTTCTCTGTGGCCCATATGGTGAGTAAGAGGCTATGGAGGCGCTCAGTCAGATGGGGACCTCCATGTTTGTAAATTTCAGCAGGAATGCCGTCAAGTCCAGCGCTCTTGTTGTTGCTGATCCCTCGTATTGCAGTTTCCACTTCTTGTAGGAGTGGGGCTTCATCCAGGAGGTGCAGGGTCGGCATGGGTGGGATGTTATCCAGTGCTCTGGGTGTTATTGGATTAATTTGATTTAGAAGTGTGCTGAAGTGCTCAGCCCATCTTACTGCAATCATTTGATTGCTTTTGTAGAGTGTGGTGTCATCTAAAGATCTTACTGGTGTGACATTTCTTCTTCGTGGGCCATAAATAGACTTAACTGCCTCATAGAAGCCGTGTGTGTTATTGACATCAGCAAGGGCTTGAATTTCTTGTGCTTTTTTTACCCACCAGTCATTTGCCATGCTGCGTAACAGCCTTTGTGTTTCTGACCTGATGTTGGTTAACCGGTCCCTCAGTGTTTGTGATTGAGGATTTGATAGCACTGCATCGTGGGCTAATTTTTTGGTTTTGGGAAGATCATCTATTGCTAAAATAATAAACAGCTCCTGATTTATGTACTGTACAGCCCTGTAAATGAATTGAACGTATATAATTATGTCAAAATCACATGTAAGTTTGTATATTTTCAACCACCGGCTGCAACTCTATTAATAAACCGTTTATTATTATTATTATTATTATTATTTACACAGTCATAGTTGGAAACGGGTCGGCAAGTCACGGGTCATTGGGTCACTTGGGAGTGAATTCTTGGCAGGTCCAACGTGAGTCACGGGTCATATGGCTAACCCACCTGACCCTGTGAAATGTGGTGTCACTTCCAACTCTGTTACTAGCTTGTAATTACCGTGATGGTCTTTATATAACTATTAAAATGAAATTCTGTTAAAAAAACTACAATAAAGTACATTGGTTAACTGTCTGCGATATTATTGTTCATAATAAATGGTGGGGTCTTTTAGGTTCATGTACAGTGTCCGTTACAGAGCTCTGAGGGTCCTCAAAGTTACGCCCTCTAGATACATTGTGACGTCACAATAAGGCGGACATTTTGGTTTTGACTATCACTAAAGAGAGGACTTACAACCTCGAAGATCGAGTTCCAGAGTCAACTGGGAGCTGCAATATTGTAAATACTATTAAGTATCTTGCCCTTGATGTTCTTGTGTTTTTGACGTTCATTTACTTTTGACGTTCATGTGTTTCTGACATTTGTTTTCTCTTTTCCTGTAAGAGATTGTGGTGTCTTAACCTGATATATTATTTTTCCAATGATTATAAATAAAACACAACAAGCGTACGACGTTAGTAAATATGTCGAGTATATACTTTCTTGAGTGTATATCTTACTACTCACCCCTTGAGTACATATCAACTTGACACATTACTTCTTGATTACATAACTTCTTGGTTACAAAACTTCTTACAAAGTGCGTTCCATGATAAGTGCGTTCCTTTGCTGTAGTGGTTTTCATTACTAATGCTCTGTATATACAATAAGAAAATGCTCTTAAAAGAACAAAAAGAATAAATTCTCAAAAGGTCTTTACTGCATACTTCAACAGTCATTTCTCATCCTCGGGTTCAAAAGCCTTAGTATCACTTGTTTTCCAAGTTCCATGCTGTGATTTCAGATAAATATGCTTTATACAGTTTTTTTTTTTTTTTTAGGTTAAGGTGGGGAAAGGATGGAAGGCATGCTGGGGCTCAAGGCACAGCCAGACATGAGGGATAGAGAAGTCACAACATATAGTCGTGGGGGGAAAGGTTGGAAAAGAAGTTTAATGAGTTAAACAGAGGGGGACGACACCCCTTGTTTTACATATTACAGAGTTTGTTGGCTAACTAAGCTAACCTAGGATTTAGGATGAGGTTGCACAATGGTTATTTTAGTAGACAATGACAAGTTTGATTTTACAATTACAAGTTTATTAAAATCTTATACTGTATTACGTTGTGGACTCAATAGATTGTGACTTGTTAAATGTGAATTTATATCATCTAAGTTTTAATCTAAGGTGGATCACTGTGGCGGACATAGATGGGTCGCGCGTTGGGTTGTTGTAGTGCGGGCAGACTCCGGGGCCACCAGGCGTGGGGTCGCCCTCCGTTGATGTCTTCCCCGTGTAGGTGGTCTGGGCTGTGAGGGTCGTCCAGGAGCTTGTCCAAAACCTTCTTCCCTAGGGGATGGAACCTGACGTTGAGGGCCTCTGTTTTATTTCTGAGGTGGATGGTTTCCACTGTCTCCTGGTAGGGTGGCGCTTGGCCACTGGCTGATCTTAAACACTTGTTTTGGAAGCTCTGTAGTTGTTGTAGTCTAGTCTTCCCGAGTGTGACGAGTGGTATAGATGGGTACTCCAACACAGGCCTCACCAGCGCCTTGTACAGGTGAACTTGTATCTTCTCAGGCATCAGCTTAAAACTTTGGCTTTGGCTATATTTAGTCTGTCCTTCACGTGGGGGTTTTAATCTGACCCTCCAATGACATGGTTCTAGCGGCCCCTACACCTGAACGAAGAGTGCGGGGTGATATGATAGTATTATTTAAGTGGGTGAAAGGAATCAATAAAGGAGGTATAGATAAAGGTTTTATAATATCCGAGCAGGATAGGACTCGTAGCAACGGATTAAAGTTGGATAGGTTTAGGTTTAGGAGAGAGATGGGAAGAAACTGGTTCACAAATAGGGTGGTAGATGAGTGGAACAAGCTTAGCAACTTTGTAGTAAGTGCTAGGACGCTGGAAAGTTTTATAATGAGGCTAGATAGAGTCTTAGATGATAGAAAGTGGTTGCAGCTCTCGATAGGGGCTGCCATACACAGGGCAACCGGCCTATTGCCGGTTGGCTAAAGCACAAAATAACATACAAATTTAGCATCGAAACTGCACTGTATCTATCCTGACCAGGTATGTACAGCACAGTACGTTCGGTTAACATCATTAAGAAGACGATGTAACGTCTGAGTCAACGTAACTGGTTAGAGTTTCATAAAAATTTGACGCTATTTTTAGACTCCCACTGAAACACTTGGACGCTGGGGCAGGACGAAGGCGCGGCCCTTAGCAGGATGCGAGGGTGTCGGATGTAAAGGCCCACGGTTTGTAACGTCAGTACCTGCCTTACATCGAGGGTTTTTTTTTTTTTTTTTTTTTACTTCAACATATTACTTTCAGTGACGATTTTTTCCAACAGTATTCATATTACCATTGTAATCCCACAATGATTTCGCTGAAGGTGAATGAACAACGCACTTAGGCGAGCTTTTGACGTTAGTCATGTTTACTGCGATTGGTGCGCCATTTTGCATTTACTATCATTTCATGTATACACCCAAATTACAAATGTAATGATACTGTTAGAGTGATAAAAAATTCTCATTCTCAGTGCATTTAGGATTTTGTGTGACAAATGCTTCAGTCAACACTATCTACATCGAAATCATCAGGATTTGTTTGAAAAATATATATATAACTGCACATAGGACATAAAGCGTGTATCTCCCTTTGGGCGAAAGAAAGTCAGTGCAACAGCCAACTTTTTTCTTGTGGTAATGACGTATACACCTGTGGCGCGTACACAAAAAGCACACAAATATTCCCTAAATGTGTCCACACTATTTGAGTGCTTTAAATCACAAGACCGCAAGCGCCGTTTTCTAAAAAGTGAGAAACATATGATATTCATGAAGAAGGAACATGCGGTCGACAAAAGACGATTTAATAACAAGAAAAGAGAGACGTAATTCTGACAGGTGTATTAAAACATAACGATGTTATATAATATAACAAACTGGGCCAAGAATTCTGAACAACATTCATGAGTTACGGGTTCTATTTGTACGAATATTCCTGTGAATTTCTCCGTATTAACTATACGTGCTATACAGAATTTATCGTACAGTATTAGTTACACAATGCATCACACAATCAGAAGTACCATCCTTACCAAATGAAAAAAAACTGTTGACCGCACAGTTTACACCAAGGCCTAGATTATTGTTAGGTATTCTAGGTAATAAGTTCTATATACAGGAGAGAACACAAACACCTGTATAGTTTTGTAGGTTCGGTTTACTGGATAAGAGTATGTACACAGAGGTGGATAGCACTGCTCCCTAGCTAAGGTCCTGGTCAACTACCATAGACGACGTATGGCAAGTGATACATTAGCAGCTTCCATACGTCGCCAGGCACATTAATTAAGCGTGTGGGATATGGTAATAACATTGCCACACGCTGCTAGCTAGGCTGAATAAATATAAATGGAGCACATACATAATATACATACATAATACATAATCCAGCATACATAATATACATACACCTCCCTCCCCCCTATACGCTCATAGCAAAGTCTTGAGCGGACCTCTTCTTCTGGATCCGTTCTGAGCGTCGAGGGACTTCATCACTGGGAAGGGTATGGGACTCAACACTGGTGGCGGGGCCAGCAGAAGGCAGTGTTACGGGGCGGAGAAAACGGCGGTTCCTCCACCACACACGACCACTGGGTAACCGCACCTGGTAGTCCCGTGACCTGCCGAGACCCATGACTACGCCTACTTTGTCCCAACGTAGGGAGGTCGGGTCCTGAACACGGACTTGGGTGCCGACACTCAACCTGGGGAGGGAACGGGCGTGGTCGTTGTAGCGGGCGACGACGTCCTGAACACGTTCGGCGGCTCGGCGATCACAATCCTCTGTCTTGGCCTGCCACTCCTTGGAGAAGGATTGAGGGTGAGCAGGGACACAAGAACGAAGGGGGCGTCCATACAAAACCTGGGCAGGGGAGCGTCCGGTGTAGTTGGGTGTGTTGCGGAGTTCAAGAAGACCCCGGTCGAAGGCCTCGCAGTCAATATTCCCAGAAGGGGCCACCTTAAGGATGAGGTGCTTCAAGGATTTGACAGCAGCCTCAGCGTGGCCGTTGGACTGCGGGTAATGGGGCGATGACAACACATGCCGGACTCCCCATCGGTCGAGGAACGCAGCAAAGTCCCGGCTTGTGAACTGAGGCCCTCCGTCGGTTCGCAGGCGTACAGGAACGCCCACGTCACGGAAGTAGTGGCGGAACTTGCTGATGGTGGCGGCAGACGTCGTGTCATTACCGCCCTTGATGACAACCGGCCAACCAGAGAGACGGTCGACGATAACCAGGAAGGACTTTCCTGACACACAGAAAAAGTCGGCCGACACAGACTCAAAGGGGCGGGTGGGGTTGTCGTCACTCATGAAGGGTACCTGCTGCTGGCTGGGTTGTAATACGTGGCGGGGCTTACACACCTGGACAGCATTGGAGATGTCGGGGTCGATGCCAGGCCGGAACACAGTCTGTCGTGCACGTCGTTTGGTGGCCTCAGCTCCACGGTGACTGTCGTGAAGGCGAGCCAGGGCGTGGGGACGTGATGCAGCAGGGACAACTACCGAAGGAGAGGTGTCACTGGCCAGAGGTAGGGGTAGGGCGGCAGCAGGGTAGTTGCTGCTCCCTTCATGCACCCTGTTGGCGTAATTTACCTCGAGAATAGGTTTGGGGAAGTCCTGGGAGATGATGGCCAACTCTTGACAATGTCTGTAGGACAGCAAGGGAGTCGGGATACCATTATGCACGTCAATCCAGGCCTGACACGACCTGTTGCCAAAGGTGACATGTGCATAGAGTGAACCCAGGGCTGGGGCCATCTGTGAACCATCTGCCGTGACGCAGAGGTGCTCGGGAGGCGGTCCTAGGTCGCTTGGAGAGAGCCCCAAGCATCGCAAATGCTGGGGACCGATGACTGTAGCATCAGCGCCGGTGTCGGGCAACATCTGAAGAAGGGATGACACACCGCCGTAGGTCACGATGACGCTGATGTACTGGGGGGCTTTGGTCCTGGGATGCGAGGAGTACACCCTCCTAAAATGGGTCGGGCTTTGTCCCGGGTCGTCGTGCCTCTGATTTGGCGACTGTGGGCGGCCCTCACTGGTAGAAGGGCGCCGAAGCTTCCGCCGACGCTGTCCCTTGGGTTCGTGGGTAGGGCAACACTTGTCATAGTGGCCCAGACGACCGCACACATTGCACTGTACGTACTTAGCTGGGCACCGCACTGTGAGCGACCAGTGGCCCATACGGTCACAACTGTTGCAGGTAGACTGAGCAGCTGGACACACCTGTGTTCCGTGCTGCTTACCACAGTTGTTACAAAATGAACCGGGCGTGGACGTGGTGGGCGAAGGCGTAGGAGCAGACTTCTTGTCCTTCTTGTACCGGGAAACAGCGCGTACAGCTGTAGGGGGAGCTCGGATGGCAGAGGTGGCACACCTGGCAGCCTCATAGGAGCGACATATCGTCAACACATCCTGAAGAGAAGAGGAAGAGTCGAGGGAGGTGAGGCGTTGGACAAGTTCCTCGTCCTTAACACCCATCAGGATCACCTGCTTCAACTGGGTCTCCTCGCACTGCTGGTGGTGGCCTAAACATATATCTACCTCTTCCGAGGCTCTCTTAAGACGTACATAAAAAGCGTCAAAAGACTCACCCTCCATCTGTCTGCAGCTAAACAATTCCCTCCTGCGCAGAGCTTCATTCTGCTGTCCTTTGATGTGCCGTTGTAGAACGTCCAGTACCTCCTCTACAGACAGCGAAGAGGTTGGGGGTACCTGCAACGTATGTTCTAAGACACGCTGAACTTCCAAGGACAGGCACATACGCAGCTGGATGAGTTGTTTAGGCTGTGACAAACTCTGGAGATCCACCATTGTAGCATAATCAGCCCACCGCCGCCGCCATTCGCGAAAAGTCTGGAAATTTACATCAGGCTCCAAGATGGGCGGTGTTTGAGCTGCTGCTTTAGGTGGGGCTGGGGGGCGTGAAGGAAGCATGGATGAGGTATCTGAACCGTTCAGTACCGAGGCAGTGTTAGAGCCAGGGGCTTGGTTAACAGTGAGGCGAGATATCAAGGCTTCAAACCGTGCACTGTCTTCCATTCTCCGTTGGTGGTCTCGTTCTGCCTCTGCTTGCCTTCTGTGCTCATCCGCCAAACGTCTGTGAGCTTCATCCTCGCGTCTCTCATCTCTCATAAACTTCATTAAGGCAATTATCTCTGGAGATAACGCTGAATGTTGAGGTGAAGGGCTGCGCGATGTTGTGGGAGCTGGGCCGGCCTGGTCATCCATCTCTGGGGGACTATCATCCGCTTGACTCATCCAGGCGCTGGGTCCACGGCTACGTAAGGCATGAGACATAACTACTTTATCTGTGTACTGTGTCTTAAATCAGTGTTGACCGGTCAGCCCGTCGTATCAACAAGATTGCAGACACAAAAAATTAATTAAATACACAGATAAGTAGGTTATATATATAAAATATATATAAGAAGCCGCGCGGTCAGCAAGTGTTAGTACATGTATGTGTGTGTGTCCCAGGCAGGCAGAGCGTCTCGCCCCAGCTGTGAGGGGGGGTGGAGGCGGCGCTGTGAGGGAGGGGGGTGGAGATAGGAGTAGCTCAGTCGCTCTCTGTAAACGGTCAGAGGAGGGTGCGCTGAGCTCTACACCCCACAAATGCCCAGAACATGCCGTATACCTTGGAAATCCGTTCGAACAAGGTCACACATGAATGGCACGAAACACACAATGCACTAAACACTTCACAGAAAATCACTGTCACTGACACTGCTCAAAGTTGCGAAATTCTTCGAGGGATGACGCGGGGTTGACCCAAGGCGGGGATCCATCAGCCGGCTTTCCACAAACTTGCACTAATCACTCGTAATAATCCAGTAAAACTACGCACTGCGCCATGTTAGGTATTCTAGGTAATAAGTTCTATATACAGGAGAGAACACAAACACCTGTATAGTTTGTAGGTTCGGTTTACTGGATAAGAGTATGTACACAGAGGTGGATAGCACTGCTCCCTAGCTAAGGTCCTGGTCAACTACCATAGACGACGTATGGCAAGTGATACATTAGCAGCTTCCATACGTCGCCAGGCACATTAATTAAGCGTGTGGGATATGGTAATAACATTGCCACACGCTGCTAGCTAGGCTGAATAAATATAAATGGAGCACATACATAATATACATACATAATACATAATCCAGCATACATAATATACATACAATTATCACTCCCACCTTGATGTCCAGCACGGCAAAAGTCGCGGTGCCCCACACCAGTGCCAAGGGGGATGGGATTCAATTCGGAATTTCCTCACCATTTAATCCGTACTACCCCCAGGCTCTAAAGCGCTCTAAAGGTGGGCTGCGGGCATTAGACTAAGTAAGGAGCCGGCATTGCGCCCCAGTCGTTGCAACCAATCTCAGGTATCCTTGATCAACTTGCCTTACTATTTACCATTGTTGTTTACCCATACTGCCTCGGCACACAGGAAACTGCACACTTCCACGCCGTATACACCGTATACCTATATTGTCTATATTCATGCGGTACTGCATAGTTTATAAACATGTTTATCCAATTGTAAACCTGTATGACAACTTCACTGAATAAATATTATTATTAAATATTATTTTTATTAGTAGTAGCACCTGTTAGCTGCCAACACCCTGGTGGGCGCGACTCCAAACTGCCCTTGTCCTAATGGCTCACCACCACCTCCTTCCCTGGGACAATGGCGCATACGGCGGTAACAACCACCAATACAGTATTTGAAAATAAGTGATCATACATGAACAAAGCCATCCTCATGGTGACTTACTCACAACATATTATGTTGCCATTACTCTTGTTACGGGGGTCAATGGTTCGATTCCCGTTGTCCAAGGGCTTCCTAGGCGTGAATTTGTTAAGGTGTAGAAGCTCTCGCCAACACAACAACCACACCCTAAGCTAACGAGCTGCATGACACAGTGTCACGGAATAGTCCGAGAAGACTGGACAGCTCGCCAACTGCACTGGCTAACCATTACCACGGCACACGATCCGCAAATCGATTAACATCCAGGTTCCCAATTACTGCTGGGTAGACAGTGGCAAATAGCATAAAAAAAATTTGCCCATACTTTCACTCTGCCCGAGGATCGAACTCGGTAACGCTTGTTTGTGAGGAGAGGATGCTGACCATTACACCACAGGTTTGACTGTACAGTTGACAACACAACATATATAACCGTTCTCACTCTTGATCTGTTCTACTCTTTCTGTTCTTTTCTCCTGTGGTATCAGTTGGCAATAATATTTAAGCGAGGCCATCTCGGATAGGTCCCACTGGTCCGGAAAGTTGTGAACCCCACGGCCGACCTGATCATCATCAAACTACTGCATGGGGCCTCAACTGACGCCACCACGGTTGCTGAAGGATCGGCTTTTTTTCACACTTCAATTTTCCAACATTCGCGGCCTGAGATCAAATTTTCCTTCTGTGGAGCACCATCTATTAACCTCTTCCCCCGACCTCTTACTACTATCTGAACTTCAACTGACCAAAGCAGCTTCACCCAAACTTTTTCAAGTCTCCAACTACAACTTTTATACCTCTTTCCGTTCTAAGGGAGATGTAGGCGCCTGCTGCAACACACGTACACCTATAGCTCGACTCACGGATCTTGAATCTTCTCTTTATGATGTCATCTGGCTCAAAATATCTCTACCAACTATGACTATTTTCCTTTGTTTCCTATACTGTTCTCCCAACTCTACCAACTATTTAGATCATATTGACTATCTCACTTCTCTACATAGGAGATTTCAATGTACGTACATCACGTGTTCCTGATCGACACAATCAACTTGCTAACATTCTTGATCTTTGTTTTACCTCTAACCCCTCACACTATTCACTCAATTTCTGCCCCTTTAGGGTCTTCTGATCACAATCTTACTTCTTTTAAATCAAACTGGGCACGTCCACTTCCCCACCTCCCTCTAAACGCCAACTATGGCACTATCGGAGAGCAAATGGCAATCCTTGCGAGAATTCTCTGACTTTCCTTGGGATGAATGTTGCTTTTCCACTCGGGACGCCTCGGTGTGTGCTGACAGCATTGCTGGGGTTATAGAGGGTAGTATGAGTGCATTTATCCCTATCAAAACTTTCACTTTACAATCATGGTTTGATCACTCCTGTTCTCTTGCATGTAGGGAGAGAGATAGGGCATATCAAGCTATGAAACTATCTCCTCCTATTGCCCACTCCTCTTTCATTACTTCTAGGAATCGTTGTAAGGTTATTCTTCATAGGGCCAAGAAAAATTTGTAAAAAGAAATACCGCTGTCCTGACTAATTCTTCCTCTAGTAAATCCTTCTGGTCCTTAACCAAAAACATCTGCAATAACTTCTGCACGCCTTCTTTTCCTCCTTTCTTCTGACCTGATAACTCTATAGCCAACTCTCCCCCTGATAAAGCCAATCTCTTTGGCACCTTATTCTCCTCTAACTCCTCCTTAGACGATTCCAACTCTACCCCTCTTACTCCTGCTCCTCCTACTGAACCTATGCACTCTCCTATAATCTCTACTCGTAGGGTTGCTGGTGTGTTATCCAGGTTGGATGTGAGTAAGGTGGATGAACCAAACGGAATACACCTTCGTGTTCTGAGGGAGTGTGTTGAAATTCTGGCCCCTGTGCTTGCTCGCCTCTTTCGTCTTTGCCTCAAAACCCAAACTTTTCCTTCTTCTTGGAAGCATGCCTTGGTTCAGCCCAACCTGAAAAAAGGTGACCATTCTAACTATCGCCCCATTGTCCTAACATCATCCCTCTATAATATTTTCTAAACTATCTTAAACTCCCATTTTCTCCGTCACCTTGAACGCCATTTTCTTTTGTCGGATCACCAGTATGGCTTTCGCCAGGCGAGATCTACTGGTGATCTGCTCTCCTATTGCACCCATCTTTGGTCATCCTCTCTTAGGGATTATGGCGAAACTTTCGTCGTGGCCCTCGACATTTCCAAGGCATTTGACAGGGTATGGCACAAGTCTTTGCTTTCTAAATTCCCTCTTATGGTTTCTCTCCCCCACTTTGTTCTCTAGTTTCTAGGTACCTTGAGAGCCGATACATGGCAGTTGTTGTCGATGGATCGATCTCTTGCTCTTTCTCTATCAATGATTTACTTCACACTACGACTAATTCTGTTCATTCTTACGCTGATGATTCTACTCTTCACTCTTCTTCACATTTTTCCCTTACCCTTAATTCTCAAACTAGATCTGTACTGCACCTCAGCGAGGCAAGATCTTCTCTGCTCCCGAAGTACTACGTGAACCAGGGGAAGGTCGTAAGATTGTATCCAGTCACATGCCCTTCGCGTAAGCAACTATACCTCCTTGTCCAAAGGAAGTTTTTTTACTCCTTAGGAATCAGGGGGGTGACAAGGCTCGTCCGCAGACCACTGAGTGGTGTCCTTATCGTCACCTTTGCGGAATGGGGACAGACCCAGCAAATAGCCAACATAACAGAAATTAACGGGATCAAGATACTAGTGGAAGCTCACATAGAGGATAACTTGGTGTTGGGAGTCATCTCCCACACCGAGATAGAACACCTTGAAAAAGAAGAACTGGCAGAGCTGATCGGAGACCAGCTGTCAATAGTACGGAAGCTGACCAGCGTAACTACACTGGTTGGTTACCCAAAGAATCTACCAAGCACCGTATTGCTGGGATCGGAGAACATCCCAGTAAGACCGTATGAAAGAGGACCAACATGGTGTTACAAATGCCATAGGTACGGCCTGGCAGGGAAGTGTCGAGCTCGGGAGGTCTGTTGCAGTTGCGGGACACCTGGGCACCAGCACACCAACTGCTCGGCGGCCGCCAAGAAATGCACAGCTTGTGGTGGCCCTCACACCTCCTCCGACCGGGAGTGTCCCAAGTGGAGGGAGGAGTGTAGGGTGGCTAAGCTGTGAAGCAAGAAAAAAAAAGAGCTACAAGGAGGCTCTCCTTGTAGTGAAGACCGAAGAAAAGAAGAATCAAGACCCCAACAAAACCACAGAAAAGAAAAATTAAAACCCCAAGAAGACCACAGAAAAGAAGCCATAATTAAACAAGACCGAAGAAAAGACAAAAGAAGCAAGATTTAAAAACATTAAAATCATCGGTGTTTTTAGAATTTTACGAGAATATACCAGAACAAGACCAAGAAGATGAATGGAAATTGAAAAGCAAAAAGAACAAAAGGAAGAAGTCTAAAGAAAACGACTCGGGAAAAAAAACAGCTTCGGCCTAAATAGCCTCAAGGCGAAGTGGCCAGTAATCCCTTAAACAAGAACAAGAAGATTTGTTTCTAGAGTTGATATAATTTAATCTATCATTGCGCATCTGTACAGTATCTCCGATTGGGAGGTAGAAACTCGGTTAAATTAAATAGTAATAAAACTCAATATTTACCAATTACACTTTCCAAATGAGAGGATCTCTCACCAATCTCATTTCAAGATACAATCATTCTGCCAAATTCTAAAATAGACAGGCTAAGCCTCACCATTTCCTCTTATTTGTTATGGAAGCCACACATCCTCAACATTGCTAAAGCTGCCTCCCGAAAGCTGGGAATGCTGTACAGATGCCGTAGCTACTTCACTCCTGAGCAGTTGCTTCAAGTTTATAAGGGATTCATTCATCCTAACTTGGAGTACTGCTCTCATATCTGGGGTGGCTCTTCTTCTGCCCAACTGTTAGATAGGGTGGAATCAAAGGCATTTCGACTAATTAACTCTCCTCCTTTAGTTGATAACTCTCTCTCTTCCCTTTCTCTTCGCCGCAATGTTACTTCACTCTCTCTCTTTTACAGGTACTTTAACGGGCAATGTTCGGTGGATTTGGCATCCTGTGTACCGCCGGCAAGGCCATGGGCTCGTAACACACGTCTTGCCCCCGGTGCCCACCGTTTCTCTGTGAATGTCGGTCACACTATAATAACCTGTTATAGTGCATTCTTCTTTCCTCACACAGCCAAACTGTGGAATGCTCTGCCTTCTTCTGTGTTTCCATACTCTTACAATCTGTCTCACTTCAAAAAGATGGTTTTCCCTCATCTTCGTGGTGTAGATCAATTTAGTCTTTTTCTCTTCTATTTTTAAGTTCTCTTTACTCTTATTTTTTCGCCCCCAGGATCCGTTGTGGGACGATGACCTGTGACCGGGTGGGCTATTCCCCGTAAAATTAATGAATAAATAAATAAATAAAATAAAGTGCCCTCACTCCACGTCTCCCGAGAAGCTGGTTGTTGTTCTCTCCAGACCCAGGAGCTTAGGTTGTTGTGTGAAGTATGGAAGTTTGTGTCTTTGTTACTCACAGATGCCCTCTCGCCTACATGACTGCCTGCCTGCACACACACACACACACACCATATCTTGTATTCGTATCACAACAGGTGTCGCCAGAACCAGGTGTTGCCAAAGTAGAAGGCATCAGCTTCGTAAGTTTTTCCTTTATTCGCTCTTCTTCAAAGCACATTAACTAATTATTATATGCTATTTCTAAATATTTCTTTAATTTATCTACATTAGGGTATATTTGCATAAGGGTTTCACTCTTATATTAAGGTTAATGATCAGGATAAATTTTCGATTCACCTGAACTTACGCAAAGGTTTTCACGAAAATGACTTTAGGAATTAATGATAAGGTTTATATGCATTGTTAAGTCAGTGTTAAGCATAATATTTTATCATAAATTTCGTAGAATAAAATTAAAATTTTTCTTAATTCCCAGTAATTCAACAGATACCAAAGAAGTTTATTTTATTTTCTCCAAACACGCGGTACTTCAGTCTCATAACGAGACGAGGTAGTTCACTGACTGGCTGACTGACAGAAAACTTTATTGACAGTGGGATGGAGCCACTTGTGTGTGTGTGTGTGTGTGTGTGTGTGTGGCTGACTGGTCGGTAGATTGGGTGACTGACTGGTAGAGAGAGTGGTTGACTGGATTGCGAGAAGAATGTCTTGAGTATATGACAGGGCCACGTTATCACTTGGTGCGCTGGCTAACCGGATGACTGATTGATAAGATACTGGACAGAGTGAATAACTGGATAATTGGCTTCATAAAAGAAATAGTTTTCGGAATGGCTGGTAGGATGGCTGTTACGATGGCTGGTAGGATGGCTGTTAAGATGGCTGGTAGGATGGCTGTTAAGATGGCT
Organism: Homarus americanus; assembly: GCF_018991925.1. Lineage (NCBI taxonomy): Eukaryota > Metazoa > Arthropoda > Malacostraca > Decapoda > Nephropidae > Homarus > Homarus americanus. The sequence goes on along the minus strand of NW_024732440.1, from coordinate 11,902,173 downwards.
GGTAGGATGGCTGTTAAGATGGCTGGTAGGATGGCTGTTACGATGGCTGGTATGGATGGCTGGTGGCTGTTAAGATGGCTGGTAGGATGGCTGTTAAGATGGCTGGTAGGATGGCTGTTAAGATGGCTGGTAGGATGGCTGTTAAGATGGCTGGTAGGATGGCTGTTAAGATGGCTGGTAGGATGGCTGTTAAGATGGCTGGTAGGATGGCTGTTAAGATGGCTGGTAGGATGGCTGTTACGATGGCTGGTAGGATGGCTGTTAAGATGGCTGGTAGGATGGCTGTTAAGATGGCTGGTAGGATGGCTGTTAAGATGGCTGGATGGGTGGCTAGGATGGCTGTTAAGATGGGTGGTAGGATGGCTGTTAAGATGGGTGGTAGGATGGCTGTTAAGATGGCTGTTAGGATGGCTGTCAAGATGGCTGGTAGGATGGCTGTTAAGATGGCTGGTAGGATGGCTGTAAAGATGGCTGTTAGGATGGCTGCTAAGATGGCTGTTATGATGGCTGTCAGGATTTCTCTGCATCCTGTGCATCAGCGACGCTGTAATGTCTTATCTCTCTTATTTCCTGCCAGCTGCCAGGGTAGATAGATAACCTTTTAGTAGAAATTGTGTGTGTGTGTGTGTGTGTGTGTGTGTGTGTGTGTGTGTGTGTGTGTCGCACAAAGGGTGGTGAAATGCGTCTGGTGTGGCTGCACTATGTTAGAGTTAAGGTGCAAGCACTGCTTGCTCCCTCTCGCTTTCAGCTACTGCAGCTGGTTAACCCCCGTGGCGAACAGAGAAGCAACTTGCACAAGTCTTCCCCTGCCAGTATACAGCCTCTTCACCATCAAGACTCCTGTTGTGCCTCCTCGTGGCAACACGTGGTAACTGGGTGCCTCGTGGGCCCAGGCTAGACCAGCAGTGGGCCCCAGAGGGAAGGTGCATAGGCTCACTGGCATATGGACACGTTCTGGCGCCTACCAGCCATTGCCCCGCTGCCTTGCAGATTGACCTTGGAAGGTATAAGGCTACGGGAGTAAATCCCGAACGAAAAATCTGTGGTGGAGCTCCGCATCAGACAGACATGCTTACAGAGATCCAACAAAACTCCAACGGCGGTCTTGGCAGAAGAGGTGACACTGTGGAAAGCCAACAATTACACCGGCGGACGAAGGCAATATCTGATGGACAGGCTACTAAGGCAAAGCCCAACAAACTGGACTATCGGCAGTCCATTGCAACTCTCCCTCTCCCCAGTCATTGCAACACTTGCACCACTGGATCAGGAAAAGGAAGAGCCAAGATGTGTGGTTGCAACCTGCGTTCCTGCCTCACCACATAAATCAACTCACGCACAGCCTTCATCCAGTTCATCATACCTCTCATCATCAAAACCCTTATTCCCCCAAAGTCCGATGGCGGCGGACGAGTGGCGACGGGGACAGGCAGAGATGACTGCTGGGAGTCTCTAGTCACAACTCTGCACGTGGGCGGCATATATATGATGGTCGTTTATGCACCGGGATCTAGGCAGCAGTGCAATCCGGCCCTGATTGTGCGACTGAGCAGCCCTTTCGAGTAGCCACTCTGCTCACCACACATGGGGAGGGGGCTGGAAAAGGTACCCTAAACAGCCTGCCTAAAAACTCAACCTGACTGGGCAGCCACACCCAGTAAGCTCATCCTTATGTAGTCGAAAACACAGTCAAAATCACAGATCCAAACAAAAACAAACAATACAGCCTCTTATGGTCGCTGCATGGAATGTCAGGATCCTTCTGGACACTGACACAAATGAGCGTCCTGAAAGAATTGTCCCTGTGGCAAAGGAGCAAAAGAGCTGGCAAGGCATAACATCGAAATAGCAGCCATCAGTGAGTCCCGGCTCCCAGATGAGGGCTAACTCACAGAACGGGGTCTGGCTATACCTTCTTCTGGAAAGGTAAGCCTGCTGTGGAGAGAAACCGCATTTATGGAGTTGGCTTTGCCATCCACCAACGCATCCTACACAGGCTAACTGAAATGCCTATTGGGATCAACGAACGCCTCAGGATGCTTCGAGTCCCACTGAATCACTCACATCATGTCTTTTTCATCAGTTCATACGCCCCAACACTGGATGCAGAGGATAACATCAAGGAGGCCTTTTACACCGACCTTGACAGAGTGCTAAACTCTATCCCCAGAGAAGACAAGGTTGTACTGCTTGGCGACTTCAATGCCAAAGTTGGCAGAGATGCTCGCATTTGGCAGGGAACCATAGGGAGAAATGGACTAGGCAAGTGGAATGTCAACGGCCTGCTCCTCCTCAGCATGTGTGCCTCACTCTCACCAATACCTTGTTTCGGCAGGCCGACAAGTTCAAGGGATCGTGGCAACACCCAGTATCCAAACACTGGCATTTCATTGACTACATCATTGTCAGAGAAAGAGATCTTCTCTTCCTCTTCTTGTTTTTCTTTTCTTGGGTTATCCACTCTCTAGTGTCTTGGTCTTGTTCTTCCTCGTGTCCATGATGTTCGTAAATGTTGAGGAAGTCTGGGGAGGTGATCCTAATGAGCTGAGATTCGGTCAACTTGTGGTTTGATGGCTTCATGGTTCTTTATGTCTTGCTTTTTCTCTCTTTTTTCTTTCTTTCTTTTTCTTTTCTTGTTTCCTCGTTTCTTGTTTTTTCTTTTCTTGGGAGTGAACAGCGAGGAGGGCCTCCTTGTATGTAAGTTTCTTGTCTTGGCAGATCCACGCTATCTTGCACTGCTCTAGCCACATGGGACATAGCTTGTCGGCGGAAGAGTGTGGGCCGCCACAGGCTACGCATTTCTTCTTTTGGTTGGGGCAGGAAGTGTAGCAATGCCCGGTGTCTCCACACTTGGAGCACACATCCTCCTCAGCCTTGCACTTGGTGGTGGTGTGTCCGTAATGCTGGCATTTATAGCAGCGTTTTGATCTGCAGAAGGGCTTCACTGGCACGGTTTCCCAAGCCAGTTGAGCCTCTTTGGGTAACGTTTCGTGGTGTCCTACAAGGGCAATTGTTTTTTACAGCTTTTTTAGACAACAGAGTTGTCCCTTGAGAAGTTCGTTGATTTCTTCTGAATCCATAAATGCAATTTCAGGGCGGGAGATCACTCCCAGCTTCAAGTTGTCCCCCTAGTGGACAATCCTTTCCACTTGTATGCCGTTGATGTCGGTGAATTGTGGCAGTTGAAGGAATTGGCTATATTAGGCGAAGGTGATTTTCAGGTCACCGTTCACCTTGAGGAGCTCCACCTTGATATTTCCCTCGATCCCTTCAGTTAAAAAAAACTCTTTAAGGACGAGGAAGTTGAGTAGTTTTGGGCAGGTTTCTCCAACCGTGCACAACCGGATCACCTTGACGTCTTCGTAGAACACCATGGCTGAAAAGTTCTGTGTGTGTGTGTGTAATAATAAAAATAATAATAATAATATTAATAATAATAATAATAATAATAATAATAATTAACGGTTTATTGAAAGAACTTGGCAGCCAGAAGGCTGAAAATATACAGTTACATAATTGGGGAATGGGTTTCGATTTACAAATAATATACAAATAACATAAGTGATACAAATAAGATATATAACAACTAGATGGGGAAAAGCTCAAACTACAGGGCATTTCAACATAGTGACAGTGCAAGAAGTAGTATTTACTGGGAGTGAATACACTGGTTTATTACAAGTTATTGATAATTTTTACAATGGTTGGGACTGGGCTGTTCTTATAGCGATCAGTTCGTGCACGTATGGGCTGGATGCGGTTGTGGTGTCGAACAGCAATTCTCGGGCTCGGAATCTCAGGTGGTAGTAGGAGCCGGTGTCGAGGATGGTGCAGATGTTTCTTACCAAATTTGCAGATGAGGTCGTGGTGATGGTCAGTGAGAGTCGAAAGGGTCAGTGTGTTGAGCGCTTCTTGATATATGGAGTAGGAAGGAGAGAGAATAATCTTACATGCCCTCTTTTGCAGTTTTTCTAGGTGTTTACGTTGTGTGGCATTTAGGGAGGAAGACCAGGTAGGGAAAGCATAGGTGAGCTTGGGAAGTATGAATGTTGAGTAAACACTGAGGAGCTCGGGTGCAGGAACTCCGAGGGACTTGAGTCGGCGGAGGAGGTGGAGACGGAAACTGGAGGATTTGACAACTTCACTGACGTGTGGTTTCCAATTTAGTTTGTTGTCTATGGTGACGCCGAGGAGCTTAGTGAAATCTACAACCTGGAGTGTGTTGGGACCTAATTTGAATGTAAATTAATCTAACCAACCTAACCGAACCTAACCTAACCTAGAGCGAATTTTCGCTTTCTGTTTATTTTGAAAACGTTTTTGAGCCTTACATCATACATCAGTCACGGTTCTAAGAATAGACGAAAAGTAGTGAAGTAGTCGTGTGATGCTCAATTGCCATACAACACTTAATGCTGCAGTGTAGATGCTGTTAGGTCAGAAGAACGATAAACTCTGTGATGTTATGACCAGACGCTGTTAGTATCTGTGTGTTGTCTTGAGTAATCCTCCACCGCCGAAAGTTTAATAATTTTGCCTCCAACTTATACTCCCTCACGCAAGCGGTGTTTAGCCACTGCACCTATTCTCCCCTCCTAAAATTCACTTCAATCCTCCCTTTATTCTTCCCCTGAACGTCCTTCCCCCCTGTCACTAGCATTTCATAAGAACATAAGAACATAAGAAAGGAGGAAACTGCAGCGGGCCTATTGGCCCATACTGGGCAGTCCCGTTTACACCCAACCCCTATTGCTCATATAAGCATCCAACCTATGTTTGAAGCAATTCAGCGAATTCGAGTTAATGATGATATTTGGTAACTTGTTCCATTCATCCACTACTCTGTTTCCAAACCAGTGTTTACCTATTTCACGCCTAAATCTAAATTTGTCTAATTTATAACCATTGTTACGAGTTCGCTCCTGGTTGGATAATTTGAGTACCTTTGTAATGTCCCCTTTGTTTAGCCCTGCCTTCCACTTATACACCTCTATCAGGTCGCCCCTCGCTCTACATCTCTCAAGGGAGTGCAAATTAAGATGCTTTAACCTGTCTCTATACTCAAGGTTCCTCATGCCCGGGATTAGTCTTGTCATTCTCCTCTGAATGCTTTCCAAGGATTCTATATCCATTCTGTAATACTGTGACCAGAACTGAACTGCGTAATCCAGGTGTGGTCTCACAAGAGCAAGATACAGTTTTAGGATGACCTCTCTAGTCTTGTAACTAACACTCCTTTGTATGAACCCAAGTACTTTATTAGCCTTGTTACGAGCAAAAACACATTGTTTACTTGGCTTAAGGTTCCTACTTATCATTACTCCTAAATCTCTCTCGCAGTAGGGTTTCTCTATGGCATCGTTGTTCATCTCCTATACCGAGTACTTTACATTTGTCCACGTTGAATTTCATCTGCCATTTTTAAGACCATTCGAAAAATTTGTTTAGATCTTCCTGCAGTTTTGCAGAGTCCTCGTCAGATTTACTAACACGTCCTATTTTAGTGTCATCAGCAAATTTACTTATGTTGCTGTCTATGCCGATATCTATGTCGTTTATGTATATAATAAATAATAATGGTCCAAGTACTGAGCCTTGGGGAACTCCACTTGTGACGTTGCTCCAATGGGACTTAGTGCCGTTAATGCTCACTCGCTGTTTCCTGTCCTGTAACCACGCCCTAATCCATTTAAGGATGTCACCTTTGATGCCATGAGCTTCTACCTTTCTAATTAGTCTTTCGTGGGGGACTCTGTCGAAGGCTTTGCTAAAGTCGAGATATACCACATCATAATTGTGCCCCTCGTCCACCTATTCGAAAACTGATGAAAAGAATGTTAATAGATTAGTTAGGCAAGAACGTCCGCTTGTGAAGCCATGCTGGGAATCATTGATCAATCTGTGCTTCTCCAGGTGATTTCGAATAGAGTTTGAAATGATTGCTTCCAGTAATTTGCCTACTATTGATGTTAGACTGATTGGGCGGTAGTTAGAGGATAGTGATCTATCCCCCTTCTTGAAAATCGGTATTACATTCGCTATCCTCCAGGATTCTGGTACTACACCTGTTTTTAAGGACATGTTAAACAACTTTGCTAAGGGCATACTAAGCTCTTCCTTACATTCCTTTAATACTCTGGCAAATATCTCATCGGGACCAGGTGACTTATTAGGCTTTAGTTTGTCTATTTGCTTACTAACATCGTTACTAGTCACTACTATCTCACTTAATTTGTTTTCTTCACTATCTCTGAATAGGGTCGGTGCCTCGGGTATCATGTTTAAATTTTCGGTGGTGAAAACTGTTGAAAAATATTTATTCAAATTATTGCTCATTTCTCCGTCGTTATCAGTGAGCTCGCCAGAGTCTGACCGTATTGGTCCAATCTTTTCTCGTGTTTTAGTTTGATACATTTGGTAGAATCCTTTGGGGTTTGTCTTCGCCTCCCTTGGTATCGTGACCTCATTATTCCTCTTTGCTTTCCCTATCTCGGTTTTAACCCTACTCGTCAATACCCTATAATTGTCCCGGAGGTGAATTTCGCCACGATTTATCCTTCTACCTATAGCCTTCCTTTGGCCGATGATGTTCTTTAAATAATTATTTATCCATTTAGGGTCATTGTTGTCTTATCTGAGTTTTTTGTATGGTATGTTCTGCCTTTGTGCTTTAAGTAACTCACTATTTAAATTGTCGTGGAACTCGGCAATCTCAGATCTCGTTATCAGGTCGGTGTCATCTGTCAGGTTCACGGCCAAGCACGACACCCCCTCTCTCAGCTGCCTCTTTAAACTGTCAAAGTTCGCCCTTCTGAAATCTGGTACTTTAGTGGAATTTTCCTTACGTCTGCCCTGAAAATCTAATTGGAATCTAATTTCTTTGTGATCCCTGTTTGCAAGTTCGTTCCCTACCTCGACACTGCTAATGAGGTTTTCTCTGTGTGACAGAACTAAATCGAGTATATTATTATCCCGTGTGGGTTTGGTTATATGTTGACTTAGAAAACAGTCTTGGATTGTCTCGAGAAAATCCTCTGATTCTGAGTTACCTGTAAGGACAGTCCAATCTATTTGGCCAAGGTTAAAGTCGCCTACTGTACAGACTTTGTTGTGTATGGAAGCCCTGCGCATTTCATCCCAGATAAGTCGCTATTTCCCTGTAATCTTTCACTTTGTTTACCCGCTCCCACTGCAGTCACCTCCACCCCCGTGCTCATATGTTCTCCTAGCAGTTTAAAGACTTCGATATCTTTTCAACTGCCCCCTCTAGAGCCCCAGCCAGGGTTGCTACTCCATCCCTAGACAGGTGCACCCCATCCCTAGCATAAAGGTCCCTTCTGCCATAGAAGTTGTCCCAGTTGTCAATGAATGGGACTGATATTGACTTGCAATATCTGTCAAGACGGTCGTTGACACCAACTGCCCTTGACAACCATTCACTGCCAACTCTCCTTCTAGGCAGGACACAGCATATGATAGGGATCCCTCCCTTAGTCCTAATATGATCTATAGCTGCCTTGAACTTATCAAGAAGCTCCTCGCTCCTACACCGGCCAATATCATTGCCTCCTGCATTGAGGCAGATAATGGGTTTGTTCCCATTACCAGACAAGATATTGTCCATCCTGTCAATTATATCCCCCACCCCAGCTCCTGGCAAACACACCCTCATCCTATTTTTGTTTTTACCACAAAAGGCCCTGTCCATGTACCTTACCTGTGAGTCACCAACAATTAAAGTTTGTATACCTTCCTTGTCATCCCTGTCCCTGACTGTACTAACGTCCATTTCGTCTATCAAGGGACTGAACGGGTTGGTACACTTAGCTGTTGTTGTCGTTGTTGTCGTATCCTTGGTGTACTTCTTCACCACCAGCTTCGTCTTCCCACTACTCACAACTTTCCACTCGCTTGAGTTTTCGTCAGACACTGTCTTTACTCGTCCAGCCTCTCCTTTTAATTTCGCCAGCTCTTTCTTTAATTTCAGGTTCTCCAACGTGGCCCTCTCAATTTCTAACTTGGCCCTCGCCAATTCTTCAATGGACCACTCCAGTTTGGTCAACAAACTCTCATACCCAAGACCGCACATAGCACTGGCCATATCTGATAATTATCCCTCCGGAGCTAACCCTGCCGTGACCTTTCCCCTAGTGAGATCTATACACAGTCTGCACCCCCCCACCCCCACAACAACAACAACCATGAGTTTGATATGTGATTACTGTAGGGAGACGTCGGATATGGAGGATACAGGCCTGACTAATGCAACGTTTAGGAAGTTACTAACTGCCGTAAAGCATGATGGCTGTTGCTGGTGTTGCCCTGGCTGCATAGTCAAGGTGAATGAAGCGATTGCAAGCCATAAGGGAACGAGTTCTCTACGGACGAAAATAGATGAAGCTGGAGCCCTGCTGGTTGCCAACTGGAGAGAGGTGGGAAAGAAATCCTTGCTAAGACTGAGGAAGTAGCCGATAGAATGGAGGTGGTTGCTAAGAGGAGTTATGCTGACATATTAGCAGGGTCACGGGAGGGGGCGGAGAGTCATGCAGGATCAGAACAGGTTCTAAAACAGCTTGGGATTTTGAAGAAGTGTGTCGAAGAAATGAAAATTAACAGACCTACTGTTAGGGGAGAGGAGGAACACCAGGAATGTCTCCAGCTCAGGAACAATGTAATAGTTTTTGGAGTCCCAGAGAGCCAGGTGGAGGGAACTGTGAGTAAGGTAACACACGATAAGGTGCTGTTTCAAAATATTTGTACAGAGGTTCTGAAGATTCCATCAACCCCTCAGGATGTGAGGAGGCTGGGACAAAAGCAGGGGGATAAGCCTCGCCCCCTCAGGATCACACTAGTGAACGAGGAGGAGAAATGGCAGGTTATTCGGCAGGCAAAAAACTTAGCAAGGAGCGAGGCATTTCGGGATGTATTCATTCACACAGATCGCACGGTAATGCAGAGGGAACAGCACAAGAAGCTCCTGCAGGACTTGAAGCAGAAGAGGGAGGAGTCAAGGAGGAACGGGGACAGGTGTACATGGGTTATACTAAGGGGGAGGGTAGTGAAAACAAGTGTGCCGACACAGGGCCAGGCGGCACCAGCTCAGCCTACCGGACAGGAGGAGGCGAGTGCCATGTAAACAATGACATTTCTAACCACACCCTGCAAAATACAGTGTACTTAGCAAATGCTGCAGCTTCTGAGAATGGGGGGTGGAGGGAGCGGGTTTACAACTAAGAGCAGAGACGTTACCGAGAACAAATTCTGGCTTGAATGTCATGTACACTAATACGGGCACGTTCCTTGATAAGAGATAGGAGTTTGAAACACTACTAAGAGTACACCAATCAGATATTGTAGGTGTTGTAGAACTGTTGTACAAGAACAGGAGAATCGACCCAGAGGAATGTGAGTTCAGTATTGCTGGATATGACTCATTTACGAACCTTTCTCAAGAAACTTGCAAGAGGGGTGTGGCTATCGATGTTAGGCAAGACCTTAGAGCCACCCAAGCGAGGGTACAGGGAGAGGATGTTTTTGAAGAGTCCAAGTGGTGTAAAATTAAATTAAAGGGAGGGGACTTACTTATCGTCGGGTGTATCTACAGATCCCCAAACTGTGGCCAACTAAATCAAAGGAACTTAAGAACCTTAATAAACAACGTCGGTGATGCTCAACCCTAGCCACCTCCTTATCATTGGGGACTTAAACTATGGCGACATCGACTGGAGAAACGAGTCCACCCCGAATGACTTGAATAACCCTGCTACTCTTTTTGTAGAAACTCTGAGAGATAATTTTTTGTTCCAACCTGTTAGAGACCCGACACATTACAGAGGGGAGCAAACACCCAAGCCACTTGACCTCATCATAACAAACGAGGAGGGTATGGTGGCTAAACTGGAACACCTTGCCCCAGTTGGCACCAGTCACCATATAGTGTTGTCATTCAGATTTAACTGTTACCTAGTTCAAGATAAGGCCAGGCCAAGGTGCAAATATTACAAGGGAAATTACAATGGGAAGAGGGAAGAGATGAGGGGTATCATCTGGCCTGACTCATTAACGTACAAGAACGCAGACACTACGCTGAATATCATAACTAGTAAAGTGACCCATTTGATCGATAAATATATACCCAAGACCAAACCCAGTGCTTCTAGGAATACGAGGGGATCCCTACACATGAACCATGCGGCAGTCGACAAAATTAAGAAGAAAACCCAGAAATTCAAGACGTGGGTTGGGTCAAACGACGAGCAAGACAGGAAGAAGTATGCAAGAGCCAGAAACCAAGCAAAGATAGAGTGTAGAAGGGCTGAAAAGGAGTTCCAGAGGCTGGTTGCAAGCGAGGTCATGTCAAACCCAAAGGCGTTTTACCGCTTTGCAAAGTCGAAATTGAAAACGCGAGTAGGAGTATCAGACCTGAGGCTAGTGGATGGTAGTTACGCAGATTCTGACCAGGATAAAGCTGAGGCATTGAACAGCTTCTTTTCCTCGGTGTTCACAAGAGAGGATGCAACTAACCTTCCTGCGTTTGAGGACAGACGGTTCGACACAGCACTGACCCACATTGTGTTCACAGAAGAGGGTATTAGAAATAAACTGTCCAGGCTAAAGGTCCATAAGAGTCCCGGACCTGACAAGGTGCATCCTAGAGTGCTAAGAGAGTTGTGCAACGAGCTTGCAGAGCCCCTGAAGATCCTGTTTTGTAAATGCCTGGATGAACAAAAGGTCCCCAGTGAATGGAAAGTGGCTTATGTGAGTCCTATCTTCAGGAAGTACGATCGGCACTCCACGAACAACTATAGACCGGTGAGCCTGACTAGCATAATATGTAAAGTACTTGAGAGTATTATCAGAGATGACGCAATGGAACATCTACTACGAAACAACCTTATAAAGGATTGCCAACACGGTTTTATGCCGGGGTGCTCCTCCTTAACACACTTGCTCAAGGTATTGGATATTTGGACCCATATTCTGGAACGGGGTGGTAATATCGACAATATTTACCTAGATTTTGCCAAGGCTTTCGACAGTGTACCCCACGAAAGGCTGAAAATCAAACTGGAAGGGTACGGAATTCGGGGAAATGTCCTACCGTGGATAGAATACTTTCTACATGACCGCAAGCAGTGTGTGGTGATTAATGGCACGAAATCGTCATCTGTACCTGTCACAAGTGGGGTACCACAGGGCAGTGTATTGGGCCCGGTGTTGTTTGTTTGTTTCATAAATGACATGCCTAACGTTGTACACTCCTCCATACAAATGTTTGCCGATGACGCCAATTTATTTCGAGAAATTAAGAACCAACTGTGAAGAGCTGCAGAAGGACCTCTGTGGGCTCCAGGAATGGTCGAAGAAATGGCTGCTGAGATTCAATGTCACGAAGTGTAAGAGGATGCACCTGGGGCGTACCAACAGTAAGGAGGCGTATCATATGCCCTAACGGGATGAAGAAACTACACTAGTTGAGACTGTATGTGAGAAGGATCTAGGTGTGTATATTGACAATGAGCTAAAGTTCTTGGGCCATTGCGAGAAGAAGGTTAATCAGGCAAATAAATTTTTGGGTCTTATAAGAAGGTCGTTCAGATATCTAGACGGTCCGTCCCTCGTAACGATCTTCAGGAGTGAAGTGCTTCCCCATCTGGAGTACTGTCACCCCATCTGGTCCCCGAGATATGCTAGGGACTGTCAGTTGGTTGAAAATGTTCAAAGGAGGGCCACCAGACTGGTGCCTGCACTTCGGCACCTCAGCTACCCTGAGAGATTGGAGCGCCTGAACTTGCCTAGCTTATACTACAGACGGGGGGACCTAGTTGAGGTGTATAAGCATCTCAGGGGCACTACTCAGTTGAGTGTCCTTACTTGGAGCTGGCGGACGCTCGCCCCACTAGGGGTCACAGCTCAAGATTGAAGAAGCCGCAAGTCCAGAAAACTGTGAGCAAACTTTTTCGGAGTGAGGGTTGTAAACTCTTGGAACAATCTACCAGAGAGTGTTGTGACGGCACCGAGTGTGAGCTCTTTCAAGACAAGACTTGACCAACACTGGAGCGGGTTCAGGTACATTCAGGAGCCGGTGCATGCCCAGTATTTGCCAACAGTGCGTGACAGAGACGTGACCGATTGCCTGGGCCGCTAGCGAGCCGATCTTTTGGTGAAGATAAATGAAAAGGAAAAGGAATGAGAGACGTGACCGATCGCCCAAGCGGCTAACAAGCCGATCAGTGGCGAAGAGGATAAAAGTAAAAAAAAAAAAAAGTAAAAGTAAGATACAGCGTATTGACGGCACTACCCGCTACCACCACCAGTGTCATTTTGTTAACCATTATTACTGGCCAGTAGTGTTATGGATGGTCAACTATCCTTGGAGGACAGACTCTGCAGTGTACTGAAGAACCTAACTAAGAAATTGAGTTAGTCACGCTGCTAGAAAGGTAACGTAAATACTTTAAAAAGTCGCCTCTTAACATGCAGTACCGGTCAAGAACGCTGCTCCCAGGGTTTGAGAGCCTGTGCAGTTGTGTGACATGTGTGTTCAGAGATCAGTGTTGGAAATATCTTAATATACAGGTTTATCGAATGTTGAAAGACCATTACTTTGAATAAATGGTGTTTATACAACTATAATGGCGCACTTTATACACTACACATTACTACTTGTAGTTGTTTCTCCTGTCTGGATAATAAATTATACATCTGTGCACGAGTGTCTATAAGTACTGTTAAACACACCTTGCCGCGTCCACCAAATAACCAACATTTCGCTTAAGGAAAAGTGTATGATCAGTAACAAAATTGTGCACCCTTCAGGATTTATCCATGACTCGAAATGTATTGTGATTCATGTGACCCCTGTTTAACTAGCTAGGAAGGTAGGTTTATTGTTTTGAAGTGTCAACCCCTAATATGACGCATTCAATAAATGCAGTAACCATTACTAAGAGTCCTAATTCATCCCTCCCATATTGCATGTTACTCCTATTCCTCCCCAGTTATTCTCTTTCCCTCTCTCCCTCTCCCCTTTGTGTGTGAGGGTGTAATGGCTCCTGTCTCATCAACAGAACATATTATATAAATGGGTTCATTATATCTGACTTATATTAAGAGTCACCACCTGTAACTTCCATTATCTATGAGTAAGATATGAACGGTACACGTGAGAGGGCAATTCTCCCAAGAGGGAAGAAGCCCATAGACAGCATTCTATGTGAGCCCGCACTGCGACGCCCTTAGTCAGTCACTCACAGCAACTTATATCTTTCGGACGTGATCAACGTTTATATTACATAAACGCCGTCCCTTTCTCATTCACTCATATATAGTGGAACTTACTGTCGATCTACACTCAGGAATTATAAATACAATCCTTTTATAATAAAACAAGGAACTACAGCTGGGTTTCGTTCCTTAAACCCAAATAATAAATATATGTGAACGGCCTGGTTAATTGGACAATCCAGCCGATTCAAGGGCAGTTGACCACAATCCCCCACTTTCCTCAACCATAAGCAAGCCATCTCCTATCTCTCTCACAGTCTGCTCACTCCACTTCTTAGCCTACTCCATCTCACGAGTATTATTACAGAGAATGAAACAAAGAGAAATAAAGAGGAAAATAAAGAACTAAGAAGACAGAAAAAAAGGGAATTAAAAGGTAATATAAGTAATATTGTTACAGATGTGGGCACCTGAACCTCGGCTGTGGACACCTGAACCTTGGGCAGTGGGAGGCTGTGGACACCTGTGTTTGTGATAATTATTGAAAGGATCTTTAATAATAATAATAATAATAATAATAATAATAATAATAATAATAATAATAATAATAATAATAATAATAATAATTATTATTATTATTATAATAATAATAATAATAATAATAATAATAATAATAATAATAATAATAATAATAATAATAATAATAATAATAATTGTAAAGGTCTGGCCTTTGGGCTATAAATCCCTTGCCAGCCTAATCAGGATCTTATAAAAGTGAAGTCAAGAACCATGGGTTTCCAAGGGGGTAACAAACAACCATTAGAGATTGACATCTCTTTATTACGAAAATAATCACAATACAGTAATTTAACTCTGACACCACTCACACAGATATTAAATAAACAGCACTGGAGTCAAACAATTACTTAAAACAAAACAATTAATACAACAAAGTACAGGTATTTCCTACGGCTGCAGATGAAACTTACTCCTAACCAGCATGGCGGAATGTTCTGGTAACGCTGTGATCTGCTCTCCGGGAGAAGGTCCAGGGCAGCTTCCTCACTTGGCGCCGGCGTTGGTGGACGATGTCTTGTCACACAGGAGAGACGCCAGGGCACGAACTGTGGATAGGGCGTGGAGGAAGTGGCAGCCTTGACAGTAGCTGGAGTAGGTGACCGGAGTTTGACAGGCAAATAGTGAAGGACTTGGGAATCAGCCCACGAGCCCCAAGAGCCTCAGATGAGTACACAACCAGAGTTGGAATAGAACAGCTGGGTGAAGTAACAGCTGTGGTGACGGCTGGATCATGCCTCGTGTGCGATGAGGCAGCAGCGACCATCTGTCTCCTCCGGTGGGCTGCAAACAAGCAAGCGAGCGCGGACAACCATCACCAGCCTAACAATAATAATAATAATAATAATAATAATAATAATAATAATAATAATAATAATAATAATAATAATAATAATAATAATAATAATAATAATAATAATAATAATAATAATAATAATAATATTAATAATACCATAATCATCAGTCAAAACAGGGCCAGACGTTTTGATTTTGACTAATATGCAGATGTATGAATTGTGAATAAATGCTGACTTCTTGCTCATTCCAGGAAACGGTACTTTTTAAAAAGAAGAGAGCAGAAATCTCGTCGACAAACCAACACAAATCAAAGAGAACCTCTCTCTCTCTCTCTCTCTCTCTCTCTCTCTCTCTCTCTCTCTCTCTCTCTCTTTCTCTCTCTCATGGGAGTTCATAAATTATTTTCTCGTAAAATGCTAGATTGGTTAGAGAGACATTGTCTCTCTCACAGGAGCTCAAAATTATGCTTTCAGGAAGTCCAACATGGGTCTTCAGTGAGATCATACACTTTCTCAACATGGGAGGTCTTAATTATTGCTGTACTAACACTTTGCTGTCACTCGGAATCAAGTATGACAATAATCCAGCTATGATAAAATGTACACGTTATTAAGGATGTCACCTTCGTTGGTGAGCTCTGACGTGACTCAAGAGGCCGATACTGGATGGCAGGGTCATTCACAGAGGTTGCACTAGTGGAGGGAGCGATCTCTCGCTCTTTCTCTACCAATAGTGGTGTCCCAGAGGGTTCTGTTCTTTCACCTAATCTCTTCCTTCATTTTATCAATGATTTACTTCACACTACGACTAATTCTATCCATTCTTACGCTGATGATTCTACTCTTCACTCCTCTTCACATTTTCCCCTTCCCCCTTATTCCCAAACTAAACCTGTTTCTAGAGCTGATGTCATTTCATCTACCAATGCGAATCTGTGCAGCATATCCGAATGGGGAGGTAGAAACTTGGTTAAAATCAAAAGTAATAAAACACAGTATTTACCAATTACACTTTCCAAAATAGAAGATCTCCCACTAATCACATTTCAGGATACAATCATTCTGCCAAATTCTAAAATATATATGCTAGGCCTCACCATTTCCTCTAAAATGTAATGGAAGTTACACATCCACAACATTGCTAAAGCTGCCTCCCGAAAGTTGGAAATACTGCACAGATGCCGAAGCTACTTTACTCCTGAGCAGTTGCTTCAAGTTTATAAGGGATTCATTCGTCTTAACTTGGAGTACTGCTCTCATATCTGGGGTGGCTCTTCTTCTGCCCAACTGATAGATAGGGTGGAATCAAAGGCATTTCGTCTCCTCTAGTTGATAATCTCTCTCCCCTTATCTCTTCGCCGCAATGTTGCTTCACTCTCTCTCTCTTTTACAGGTACTTTAACGGGCACTGTTCGGTGGATTTGGCATCCTGTGTACCGTCGGCAAGGCCGTGGGCTCGTAACACACGTCTTGCCCGCGGTGCCCACTGTTTCTGTGTGCATGTCGGTCACACTAAAATAACCCGTTATAGTACCTCCTTCTTTCCTCACACAGCTAAACTGTGGAATGCTCTGCCTTCTTCTGCGTTTCCATACTCATAAAGTCTGTCTCACTTCAAAAAGCTGGTTTTGCATCATCTTCGTGGGGTAGATTAATATAGTCTTTTTATTTTTTTTACTCTTTTTTTCGCCCTCTAGGGTCGATGACCTGCGTCCAGGTGGGCTATTCCACTATGTCAGAACAAAGACTGAATGGAATAGCTTTGCTGTTAGTCCACAAGGATATGGAACTGAATTGCTATGAGGTCATCAATGAATTTGGTCGTAAGAACAGATTACTTGACATTAGACTTCACAAGTAAGCTGATACTCTCTCTCTCTCTCTCTCTCTCTCTCTCTCTCTCTCTCTCTCTCTCTCTCTCTCTCTCTCTCTCTCTCTCTCTCTCTCTCTCTCTCTCTCTCCTATATATATATATATATATATATATATATATATATATATATATATATATATATATATATATATATATATATATATATATATATATATATATCCACCTGTCTATCTATCTATCTATCTGTCTGTCTTTTAACTCAATTGCCAATTACTTAATTTTACAACAATCCTAGAAGAGAAAAATATGTTTACTTTTAACATGTATGTATATTTTTGGCTAAGGAACTTTTTTGTTCTATGAATACAATTGCCTGTACTGTACACTGTATAATTTGTTTTATAACAGTTTCCAAAAATGCAACTGCAAATTAAACCTGCTGTATATCTGCTTATTTTACTGCTATGTAAATAAAATATGCTTACTATGAAAAGTGAATGAAAAATAAAAAGGGTGTCCTTTTACATAACTTTGTTAGCAACGACTTGAAACCTAGAAAACAATGTATTAGCGTTCGCAACAAGGCAAACAGGATTCTTGGGTTCATATCTAGGTCTGGGAGTAACAGAACTGCTGACGTTATCTTGAAACTTTACCTAGCATTAGTGAGGCCACACATGGATTATGCGGTTCAGTTCTGGTGTCCTTATTATAGAATGGACATAGATTCTTTGGAGAGAGTACAAAGAAGAATGACAAAAATGATCCATAATATTAGAAACCTTCCATATGAAGAAAGACTGAAAAGCTTAGGCTTACATTCATTAGAGAGGCGTAGAGTTAGGGGAGATATGATAGTGGTGTACAAGTGGGTAAGTGGGATTAGCAAGGATATGGAAGATGTTCTGAAGCTCAGTAATAACGAAATAACTAGAACAAATGGCTTTAAATTAGATAAATTCCGATTCAGAAAGGATATAGGCAAGCACTGGTTTGTAATAGAGTTGTGGATATGTGGAATAGCTACCGAGTGCTATAGTAGGATCGGGGACGCTAGGGAGCTTCAAAGACGAAGTTGGATAGGCACATGGAAGTGCTGGGATGGGTGTGAAAGGATCTGCCTGTATGGGCCAGTCGGCCTCCTGCAGTATCCCACTTTCTTATGTTCTTATGTTCTATGTTCTTTTACACAGCCTTTTCTTGAGACTCACGAGACTCCCCCTACCCCCCCCCCCGTCCATGAACATATATACGCCACTGCCGTGGGGTAACTGTTACGCCTATACACACACCCTCCGTCCCACACCACACTCCTCATCCCTCACGCATCCCTCCCGCCCTCACTCCACCTTCTCCACCTCACTTTCTAGACTCTAGAGCCTAAAGTTTGGGAATCATTGGTTTAGGCCCTAAACCAATGATTCCCAAACTGTGTGCCGCTGTTTTCTCGTAAGTCTGTCGCGAAAATCTGCTGGAAAGGTATATACTGTACGTGTGATCAAACTACTGTAAATGATCATATCTCCTAACCTAAGATGATTGATTATGACTTATATGTCATTCTTGTTAATGTAAGCAACCTCCATGCTTTGTGAAGAAATGGGGTCTACTCGTGTACCCTTTATCCTCCGCATTGAAGTCAGATGGTTATCAAGAGGAAGAGTGTTGTCTCAAGTACCTGAGTTGGGAGAGGAAATGCTTACCTTCTTTACTCTTGAAGAGAAGCTTGAGTTTTGTGAATTATTAGCTGGTGAAACCTGGTGTGCCAAGTTATGCTACTTAGCAGATATTTTTGAACACCTGAACAATGTCAATAGTAGCATGCAAGGAAGAAATGAAAATATAATAACTTTTTCGGACAAAGTTAAGGCCCTGGCAGAAGAAAAAATGAGTCTCTGGAATGTTAAAGTGAAAGAGGACAACTTGGACATGTTTCCAAAGACTGCTGATGCAAATAATAAAGAGATGGTTCGGCTGATCTGTGAGCACCTCGGAAACCTAGAACAGAACATTCAAAAGTATTTTCCAAATATATCTGTTGAAAGTTATGATTGGTTGAGAAATCCATTCATACAAGATGCGTCAAACAAACAGCAACTTACAGTAGTCTCAGGGAGGAGGAGGCATTAACAGACATCCGTAATGACCGCACTTTAAAATTAATGTACATGGAAGTGTCACTTGAAACTTTCTGGACACATATTGAGGACGAATTCCCATAAACAGTGAAAAAAATCTCTGACAATTCTTTTGCAGTTTTCTACCTCCTACTTGTGTGAACTGGGGTTCTCCGCGCTCACAAACATAAAATGTAAGAAAAGAGCAACACTGCAAAGTGTTGAAGAAGAAAAGAGAGTGTGCTCGACCAATGTTCTTCCTAATATACAGCGGATCTGCAAATCCAATCAAGCTCACGTGTCTCACTAACAAGGACAAGAATCAAGTACGTTTTTATTTTAATAATGTAATTTACATATCACTTCCAAATGAGTTTACAAGTCTAGATTTAATCTATATACATAACACATAATACTAAGTTTTGTGCAGGTTTCTTCATCCAAACCTAATTTCAACATTATTTTCAATAAAAAAAGTCGGTGCGCCGTAAAAATAATACAAATTAATTGAAAAAATATACTTATTATTTACAATATTGATTAGTAGTGAAGTAAAAATGATAGGTAATTGGTGACTAAGCATCAGAGAGCGCTTGGGCGGTCAGTCGCGTCTCTGTTATGCACTGTTGGCAAATACTGAGCATGCACAATACTCTCTGGCAGGTTGTTCCAAAAGTTCACAATTCTCACTCAGAAAAAGTTTGCTCTCGCAGTT
This sequence comes from Homarus americanus, assembly GCF_018991925.1. Taxonomy (NCBI): domain Eukaryota; kingdom Metazoa; phylum Arthropoda; class Malacostraca; order Decapoda; family Nephropidae; genus Homarus; species Homarus americanus. Next base: position 11,882,907 of record NW_024732440.1, on the reverse strand, counting down.
TTCTGGACTTGTGGCTTCTTCAACCTTGAGCCATGACCCCTTGTGGGGCGGGCGTCCGCCAGCTCCAGATATGGACACTTGACTCAGTAGCGCCGCGCCCTCTGAGATGTTTATACACTACAATTAGGTCACCCCTTGCCCTCTGGATAACTGAGATGCCGTGGTGCAGGCACCAGTCTGGTGGCCCTCCTTTGGACATTTTCAATCAACTGAATCTCTTGCATATCTCGGGGACCAGACGGGGTAACAGTACTCCAGACGGGGAAGCACCTCACTCCTGAAGATCGTTACAAAGGACGTACCGTCTAGATATCTGAACGACCTTCCTATAAGACTACTAGTTTAGTTGCTTGATTCACCTTCTTCTCATAATGGCCCAAGAAATTCAGTTCATTGTCAACATTCACACCCAGGTCCTTTTCACATTCAGTCTCTATTAATGCAGTTTCTTCGTCCTGCTGGTGGCATGTGATACGCCTCCTTACCGTTGGTATGACCTAGGTGCATCCTCTTACACTTCGTGACATTGAATCTTATCAGCCATTTCTTCGACCACTCTTGAAGCTGACAGCGATCTTTCTGTAGCTCTTCACAGTCTAATGTGTTTCTATAAATTCTCTGCCGCTTAAAAAGTTTTAGCAGTTACTAACGTGATAATCCTTAAAAGAAATTAGTACAAATCAAGGCTTTACTTCAATGACTGAAAGAGCCGATGATAATAATAATAGTAATAACGATAATTATAATAGTAATAATAACAGAAGAAGAAGAAGAAGAAGAAGAAGAAGAAGAAGAAGAAGAAGAAGAAGAAGAAGAAGAAGAAGAAGAAGAAGAAGAAGAAGAAGAAGAAGAAGAAGAAGAAGAAGAAGAAGAAGAAGGAAGAAGAAGAAGAAGAAGAAAGAAAGAAGAAGAAGAAGAAAGAAGAAGAAGAAGGAAGAAGAAGGAAGAAGGAAGGAAGGAAGGAAGGAAGGAAGGAAGGAAGGAAGGAAGGAAGGAAGGAGAAGAAGAAGAAGAAGAAAAGAAGAAGAAGAAGAAGAAAGAAGAAGAAGAAGAAGAAGAAGAAGAAGAAGAAGAAGAAGAAGAAGAAAGAAGAAAGAAGAAAGAAGAAGAAGAAGAAGAAGAAAGAAAGAAAGAAGAAGAAGAAGAAGAAGAAGAAGAAGAAGGAAGAAGGAAGAAGAAGAAGAAGGAAGGAAGAAGAAGGAAGAAGAAGAAGGAAGAAGAAGAAGGAAGAAGAAGAAGGAAGAAGAAGAAGGAGGAAGGAAGAAGAAGGAAGAAGGAAGAAGAAGAAGGAAGAAGGAAGAAGAAGAAGGAAGAAGGAAAAAGAAGAATGAAGAAGAATAAGGAGGAAGAAGAAGAAGGAAGGAAGAAGGAAGAAGGAAGAAGGAAGAAGAAGAAGGAAGAAGAAGAAGGAAGAAGAAGAAGGAGGAAGGAAGAAGAAGGAAGAAGGAAGAAGAAGAAGAAGAAGAAGAAGAAGAAGAAAAGAAGAAAGAAGAAGAAAGAAAAGAAGAAGGA
>NW_024732440.1:11853949-11876449 GCF_018991925.1 Homarus americanus | reverse complement strand
TTTACATATATACAGATATATTACATATTAATATATTTGTCTGAAATGTGAATGATTTTTCTTTTAAAATATATTTGATCATCCTACTTTTAATAAAAGCTAAAGTCTCCTCAACATTGAAATTTTCCTTTCTACTAATCACATACAGTAAATATAATATGACATTATCATGATCACTTTATTCTTATCCTTATTATTACAAAGATTAATATCAAACTTTAAAAAATTATGAAATAATTTGCTATTTATTGTTTCCATTTCATCTCCTGTTTTATCAATTTCAATATTTCCATAAAGAATTTTACCTTTATTAATATCCGCATTATTCCTCTCCATATGTACTGTATCTCGGCCTCACATGTAGTAAAGTTTCCTGCACTGTTGTCATGGGTTGCGTTAGGCTTACCCACGCAACCAACTCCAAAGTTTGTTTTACTAGAGATAAGACACCCGGCGAGGCATAACTGGGACATGCATTTTCCATTAGTGTATGTTAGCCAGCCTTTAGAGGGGGGTGGGCAGTGAAACAGTGTTGTACTGTTCATTGCTTCACACCCAAAAACCTCATTTTTAAGTAGTATCCCGACGGCCATGGCTTAGTTAAGACGTTGTTCCCATCCTCTCCCTCCTGAAAGGGAGCGGGACACCACACAGAGTCCTCCACCGCCACTCTGTCCTGTGGACCGTCGTCGAAGCGAGATTAAGCGTGTTAACCTAGGTTGTTATCCCCGTAAATATCACGTGTGGATGCCTGGTTGCAACAAGAGCAATCCAGGCTGGCCTATCAAACCTACAGTAAATGGTTAATTAATTCACGCTTACAGGGTTCTCCTGCACGACACCCGTCTACAGTGACCGTGATCGACATGAGACTAAGTATGTTAACCAAGGTTGTTATCCCGTGGAAATATCACGGTGGAAGCCTGGTTGCGACAAAAACAATCAGGCTGGTCTATTGCACCTAAATGGTTAATTCAAGTCACGCTTACCAGTTCTCCTTGCAGCGACAACCGTCTACAGCGACTGTCAGTAACGAGACTATGTATGGTAACCAAAATTACTTTTGTTGTTATGGCCGTGGAAAGAAGTTCTTGTGCGGAAGCCTAGTTGCAACAAAAGCAATCCAGGCTGACAATAAATGTGTCACTTGAAGAATTAAGACTCTTGAAGTCATACCCATAGTAGAGTAATCACATGTGTCCCCCAAGTTGAAAATTCTCTTTTAGAAGATTAATTATATTTACAGCGTGAACGTGAGTGATTCATATATCCATGCAAATTGTAAATCATTGTATGGAAGCTTGACAAATAAATGTAAGTGCAATTATCTGCCGTATCTGTGATCCTATCTTATTATTACTAAAGGTAATGACTAATTGGTTATGACAAAGTATAACCAATAACTTAGATGGATGTTGGAAATTAATGGAATTCATTAAATCATCATTTATCAAGTATTAATCATGGAATGTCGAGTGGTGGAGTGAACTTCTACGTAGATACGCCATAATCCCCTGTAAGTAATAAGTGTGAAGGTATCGAACTCTACGGTAAGAAATAAGAAATACGACATATTATTACACCGGTCAACACAATTTTTCTGGCACAAGGTTTTTAAACGGATTTTAAGTAAATTTGGGGTGCAGAATCCAAATATGACTTTGGTTTTTGTCTATCACATCAGGTTTTTGAGATATACTATATTGCACTTTTGCTGGGAAACGTAAACTTTTGGATCAAAATTGACTGTTTAAACATGTATACATAAAATTTTGTCAGCATTATAATTTGTATTTTCTATATCAAAAATTGTTAATATCAAATTGGAAAGTTAATGCACATATTATATTTAAATGTAACATTGAAGGGTGAAAAACAATTAATGTACGGTAGAAATAGTTCCAAGTATTAAGATCAAGTTACAGTTACATAAACTTTCCTCTTTTGGCCGATCTCTTATGTACAGCTTCTGGAATAATCTCTCATCAAACTCCAGCAGTAGTCCGCCATCATGTTCGGAGTCCCATCGACCTTGGTAACGTTCTTCCTTACTTTAATGTCTTGATGAAAGCGCTCCCCTTGCTCCTCGCTCACTTCTCCCAGATTTTCTGGAAACTCGTCAAGTGACTGTGTAAGTAGTGAACCTTGATACTCATTCTGCATCCAAGTGCTTGTAAACTCAAGAACAGCTCTTCCACAATTTCTTGATAGTTGTCCGCTTTCTTGTTCCTAAGAAGTTCCGCACCACATTAGAGACAGCATTCCAAGTTCTTGCCTGTGCCTCAGTCATTGTTGCAGGAAGTGTGGATCTCTGAGTAGTGTTCTTTTTGAGGTCCATCAAAATCCCTGCCTTTTTCTTCTCGTCGCTAAGACTTGGAAAGGTTGAGCATATATCTCTGAAACACTCTCACTATGATCAAGAGCCTTGACGAATTGCTTCATGATACTAAGTTTTATTGTGCAGAGGAGGAAGGACAATGTTTTTCCTGTCAACCAGAGGATCGTTAATGATATTCTTGTCACCAGGCGTCAAACTATGTCTTGGCGGCAATTCTTTTCACCCAATGGTCTGCTGTAGCCCTGCTGTCCCAGTAGCACAGAAAACAGGGGTATTTTGTATACCATCCTTGCTGGCCCAATAGAAAGTTTACCATTTTCAAGTTACACAAATTAACCATTCATGAGCATGGTATTGCAACCTCTCTAGAACAGTCTTAATGTTTTCATACTCTTCTTTAATTTTGCACAGAATGTCCGATTGAAATTGAACCATACTTGTTTCCGTTATGAAGAAGAACACATTTCAAGCTCCTTTATAGAACTGTCAATAAAGTCTCCAATCCTTACTATCATATCAGGTAGTCCATGGAGAAAGAAGTCCTTCTACATCATTACAAAAAACAAGCTGGTCATATGAATGAAAGTACTTCACCGCAGTTGCTCTTCTCTGTTGCGATAAAGGAGACACTCGTGTCAAGTTTTAGAGTCGTTCTCTTGAAGCCTGGAAGCTAACAATTCAGCAGACTGTTTTGGCAAATTTAGATCTCTGACCAGATCATTCAATTCTGACTGAGTAAACAACGTTGGCTTTTCACAATCTTCACCAGATGGCTTGAAAAGATCAGTCTCTTCATCTTCATCAGTAGAAACAGGTGAATTCCGGTCTATATCCGCAATCTCTGGTAGCTCAGTAAATTCTGGCACGTTACGTGATGGAGCAAATCTGAGATCACATTTGGATTCAGCACCTTAAAGTTAGTAAAAAAACAGTTAAAAGGTTTCATGCCAGAAAAAAAAAATATTTTTTTGTAGACCAGTGTTATCTTTATATAATATAATCCACTCTGACTACCACCGATTCACCGAGAACCATGACAACTGTATTTTCTAAACCACATGGGTCCATGGTGTGATCTGGTATGATCCCGGGTTATAGTCTGAGGCTGAGCAGGCGCTACTTCCCTTGTTGTCCCATACTGGGTTGTTGCTGGAGACTTACTTTATCACTTACTTCTCCTTCTAACATCTGCTCTTGTTCTTTGTGCTCTCACCAGTGTTACGAACCCCTCCACCAATTGTCATGATCTACCTACCCAGCACCACGAGCAACGCCATCTAGGGACGAGACACGAGTATGACTCGTCTTAGTTACCACTCCTGGGTTTCCCTTCTCCATATCCTGGTTGTTGCGTCACTTCCTCCAAGTTTTCTTTGTCAGTTCGAGTTCGAGGAGAGAGCACTACACTCTGGGAAGTGACCACAGCTTATCCTCTAATCCTACGGCACAGTGACTACCTATCGTCTTCTACAATACTCAACCTTACTCGTCAGCCATCTCAGCTCCTCACTTAAGTATTTGTAATCTTGTATTGCCTCTCCCACCTCCACCTTGCTTCACGATTGTTTTATGTTGTATTAATATGTATATACTGTTAATGTTTAGGTTAAGTATGGTTAAGGGTAATTTATAGGAAGCTGAATATTTTGTTAAGGAATTCATGGTACTTTATTATACACAACGAAAACTCTCATCCTTTGTCTACCCTTTTATAGTCCGATTGTCTTTGTTTTGTTGTTGTTGTTGCCTGTTGGGATCTGGGTAGACTTTTAACAATATTCTAAATCCCCAACTCGTAACAAATGGCGACCGTGACAGGACACGACATTAAGTGCCATATTCCTTCCTCCCTTGTTACTCGTTGTTAATTATTCCTCCCAGTCACTTCTGTTCACAATTGCTTTACGTTGGTTTAAAGTTTCCTTCATATGTGTGTGCATATATTGGTATTATCGTACAGTAAGAGTGACAGACGTAGGATATTAGGTTCCAAGTGTCATAAGGCTTACCTGTTATTACACGTGGCAGTCGTGTAGTAAGTCTTATCGAGTGTAGGGAAGAATCCGGATCTGTTTAATTCCGTACCCTCACTCCAGAGTAGGCTGTTCCATAGTCACTAGTTTACGGTGAAGTGATATCTTGGGACGCCCCGCTCTACCAGGACCCCAATATTATAAAGCCTCAATTATTGTTCTTCTCATTATCTCATTCAGGGTCAATCATATCATTTATCAGGGTTGTTAATCCGGATCTTTATATTAATGCCGTAATACGCCCTTCCTCTTTCAAGTATATCAGGGTTGTTAATCCGGATCTTTATATTAATGCCGTAATACGCCCTTCCTCTTTCAAGTCTCTTATCCTTATCTAAGGATCTTCTCAGAAGAACAATAATCATAAGTGTAATTTCCCTAGGTATAACTTGGTTAGTTTCCGGGACTTTCTGGTTATCCACTGCCGTGATATTTTCTAGGGTAATCCACTTATCTTATCTTTTGACCATTAGTTAATTTATCCTATTTTTCTTAACAATGGCCACCTCAGGTTTTGATCTCCAGGATTTTATTGAAAATCCTTCCGTAGCTAAATTACGTGTTAATATCCTGAAGAAAGAATGGAAAGAAATAGCCAACTATTACAATATCCCATTTTCACAGCAACTGACTAAGGAAATGTTAAAAAATCATGTGATTGAAGTGTTGGTTCAACAAGAAGTTTTAAAAGAATCCGCTGTTGACAGATTAACGCCCATGTCCAAGAAACTTCAACCACTATCCACCACCCCTCCTCACTCAGAAGTTGCCTCAGGTCTGGCTAGCCCTCAAGAAGAAACACAACGAATAGACGCCTTAGAACTAGAACGAGCTAGGTTCGAGTTCCAAATCAAAATGAAAGAACTCGAGTTGGAACAGGCCAAGTTGGAGCAGGAGGCCAAGTTGGAACAGGCCAAGTTGGAGCAAAAGTTGGAGCATGAGGGAAGGTCGGAACAGGCCAAGTTGGAACAGGCCAAGTTGGAGCATGAGGGAATGTTGGAACAGGCCAAGTTGGAGCAAAAGTTGGAGCATGAGGGAAGGTCGGAACAGGCCAAGTTGGAACATGAGGAAAGGTTGGAACAGGCCAAGTTGGAGCAGGAGGTTAGACTAAAAAGAACTACAGGTGAGAGAGATAGAAGTCACCTTAACATCGGAGTTTAAATCAAAAGAAGTGGCATTAAGAGAGAAACTAGCTGCTTTTAACCCTGCTAATGCTTCTTCCCTTGTTCCCGGGTTTGATGAATCCGATATGGACGGGTCATTTAGGACTTTTGAGAAAATAGCCGGGAAGAATGAGTGGCCAAAGGACCAATGGGTGTCGGTGTTAGTTCCTAAATTATGTGGTAAGGCTCGTAGAGTTTATAACTGTTTAGACCAGACTGATGACTATGATAACGTAAAAAAGAATATCCTCACCTCTTATGCTATCACGCCAGATGGATACCGGCAGAAGTTTCGTAAACTAACCAAACCATTTTCACACACCTTTGTTGAGTTTGCTCAAGAAAAGCTTAGGTTTTTTAAGAAGTGGTTAGAGGCTACAGAGACCTCCACATTTCAGGATTTGTTTAACTTGGTCGTCCTGGAGGAGTGGAAGAGCAAGATACCATTTCACATCTTGAAGCATGTGGAGGAGCGTGGAGAGGTTAATTTAGGGCGTGCCGCTGAGCTGGCTGATGTGTACGCCTTGCTGGTGGAGTCACTGGGCAGTAGAGAACGTGGTACTTCCCGACATGTTAGGTCCTCCTCTGATGATAACCTTGGGGACGTGAGTGGTAGGTCGAAAGGTCCCACACCTACCCCCCCCTGATGCAACCAAGTTTACTTGTTCTTACTGTAAAAACCCAGGCCATACGATCCAGACTTGTAAACACCCAAAGTGTCGAATTGCTAAAAGTAGTTCCCTGGATCCCAAATCCAAACCAATAGCAAACACCAATGTGGAAAGGCCCCATCAGGATCTCTTCTCTTCATTCACCTATGAGGGAAAAATTTCAATCATAGAGGGGTCTCGTTCTTTCCCTATTCGTATACTACGTGATACGGGCGCAGCACAATCTATCCTCCTGTTTAACGTCATTCCTGATATATCTACCTCATTTACTAATGAGAGTGTTCTAATTTCAGATCTCTCATCCCATTCTTCCTATCCTTTAGCTAAAGTGCACCTCCAATGTCCCTTGATTACTGGGGAAGTGCAAATAGCCATTAGGAAAGACCCAATGCCTGTGAGCGGCATTCATTTATTATTGGGTAATGACTTGGTAGGAGATCTAGTGGTTCCTAACATAAAGACAGTCGACTCTCCCTTACCTGTCAACTCCACCACTGACCTTAAAGAAACTATTCCTCATCTTTTCCCATCTTGTGCTGTCACCCGGTCACAGAGTGTGCGTAATGGGCCCTCTTCATCTGAAACCACCTCCAATATCTTACTACCCACAGAAAATCTGTACAATAAGACCATTAGTAAGGATGAGCTCATTAAAGCCCAACAATCTGATCCATCTTTGTTCAAACAGGTGATGAAAGACCTCAGTGTGGACCATTGTACATCTTCGGCTTACCACCCACCATCCCAAGGTTGCTTGGAACGGTTCCATCAAACTTTCAAATCAATGCTCAAAAAATACTGTATAGAACACCAAAAGGAATGGGATGAAAGCATAGACTTGTTACTCTTTGCCATCAGGGAATGTCCCCAGGAGTCATTGGGTTTCTCCCCGTTCGAGTTACTATATGGGAGACAAATTAGGGGACCCCTTAAAATAGTAAAGGAGCAGTGGTTTGACACTCCATCTATTAAGCCCGCAACAGTTTCCCAATACATTGACACTTTACGGGACAAATTAACTGAAGTCCGAACCATTGCTCAGTCAAACTTAAAAAAAGTCCAAGAAAAATGGTGAAGTCCCAACCTAAATTAGTTAAAAGATCATTTTCTCCAGGTGACAAAGTGTTACTCTTTCTACCCATTCCAGGCTCTCCCCTTAAAAGCAAGTTTACTGGTCCCTATATAGTTGCTAATAAACTATCTCCCCTCAACTATATAGTCCATACTCCTGATCGCCGAAAAGATTCACAACTTGTTCACATTAATCTCATGAAACTTTACCATTCCAGGCAGTCAGAGGAAGACATCCCAGAGGCTATAAGCCAACCTGTATTGCATACGGTTTTGTCAGGGCCGGAGCCGGAGACAGATGACATGGACCTATTGGAGAATTTAGACTTCCCTCTACCTAAAGAGAATCCTGCTAACAGTCACATACTCAACAACTTGGATGAGTATTTTTCTGTTCTGAATCCATCTCAAGCAAAAGATCTCACTAAGTTATTATCAACATTTCCTAAAGTCACATCAGACTTCCCAGGGTTTTGCAATATACTTAAACATGATATTAAGCTAATCTCAGATGATGTACAACCCATTAGGCAATCAGCATATCGACTAAATCCACAAAAAAAAGAGATTATGAAAAAGGAGGTAGATTTTTTGTTAAAACATAACTTAGCTGAGCCTAGTACCTCCCCCTGGGCTTCACCTTGCCTTCTCATTCCAAAACCCGATGGCACTTTTCGTTTCTGTACCGATTATCGTAAAGTGAACCAGGTCACTGTCTCAGACTCCTACCCTTTACCTTTGATTGAAGATATAATAGACAGCATAGGCTGTGCCAAATTTATCAGTACCGTGGACCTGTTGAAAGGATATTATCAAGTGGGACTCACGGATAGGGCAAAAATAATCTCGGCATTTATAACTCCATTTGGTCTTTTTCAATATTTGGTTATGGCGTTTGGCTTTTCTAATGCTCCGGCCACATTCCAGAGGGCCATCAACTTCCTAATTCAGGACCTAGGTGGGACGTTCGCCTACCTGGATGACCTGGTGGCGGTGTCGGACAGCTGGGACGAACGTCTGGTGCGTTTGGAGATACTGTTTGCACGACTGCAAGAGACTGGATTCACCATAAACCTGGCTAAATCTGCTTTTGGCCGGGCCTCAGTGACTTACCTGGGACATATCGTTGGGCATGGTATGGTGAGACCCAAGGACGCAAACGTTAAAGCCATCTTGTCCTTCCCCACTCCAAGGACGAGGAAGGAACTCATGCGCTTCCTGGGGATGTGCGGCTACTACCGTCGGTTCTGCAGTAACTTCTCCAGCGTGGCCGGACCCCTCACAGACCTTACCAGTTCTGCGGTCCCTTACATCTGGAACCAGAGGTGCGACCAGTCTTTCCACCGCCTCAAAGCCTTCCTTGCCTCCAAGCCTGTAGTCCACCCCCCTGACTACACCTTGCCCTTCCATCTGCAAATCGACGCTAGCGGTGTCGGAGTGGGGGCTGTGCTCCTACAACCCGACCCAACCACTGATGTCCTTCACCCTGTGGCATACTACTCCGCCAAGTTGAAAAAACATCAGACCAACTACTCGACCATAGAGAAGGAGGCCCTGGCTCTGGTGTTGGCAATAAAGAAGTTTGAATGTTACCTCCAGTCTTGCCCACAAACAACCCTAGTCTTCACCGACCATAACCCACTCACGTTCATCCAAACCAACAAGACCTCCAACCAGCGAATCCTCCGCTGGGCTCTCCTCACCCAGCCCTATAATCTACAAGTCCGGCACATAAAGGGGGTGGACAACATGATTGCGGACTCCTTATCCCGAGCTCCAGTGGAAATGCAGCAGCTACTCTCCAGACGCACCAGGTGATCACCTCCTTCGCGCCCACGCTACGGAGGTCTTTGGAAGGGGTGTGTGTTACGAACCCCTCCACCGATTGTCCTGATCTACCTACCCAGCACCACGAGCAACGCCATCTATGGACGAGACACGAGTATGACTCGTCTTAGTTACCACTCCGGGGTTTCCCTTCTCCATATCCTGGTTGTTGCGTCACTTCCTCCAAGTCTTCTTTGTCAGCTCGAGTTCGAGGAGAGGGCACTACACTCTGGGAAGTGACCACAGGATCACCTATCCTCTAAACCTACGGCACAGTGACTACCTATCGTCTTCTACAATACTCAGCCTTACTCGTCAGCCATCTCAGCTCCTCACTTAAGTATTTGTAATCTTGTATTGCCTCTCCCACCTCCACCTTGCTTCACGATTGTTTTATGTTGTATTAATATGTATATACTGTTAATGTTTAGGTTAAGTATGGTTAAGGGTAATTTATAGGAAGCTGAATATTTTGTTAAGAAATTCATGGTACTTTATTATACACAACGAAAACTCTCATCCTTTGTCTACCCTTTTATAGTCCGATTGTCTTTGTTTTTGTTTTTTTGTTGCCTGTTGGGATCTGGGTAGACGTATAACTATATTCTAAATCCCCAACTCGTAACACCAGAAAATTGTATAGCCAGGAAATCTTCCTCATTAAAATGTTCACCCTATCTATTTCCTCGGTGTAATAACCAAGTGCCAAATGACCTTCATGTCCGCATTTATACAAGCTTTCCTCTGTCCAGCATGAATGACAATTATAATATAGTCAACTACTGTTACTGATGCTGGAATGTTGTGTTTCAAATTCACCTTGAAAGTTCTTGTTCCATTCAACAGTCCGGCTGCTGGTCCTTTCGTGTACTTGTTCAGCCTCACTCCTTCCACTTTACCATATTTACTTAAGATGTTCATTATAATATCATTTCCCATTTCAAAGGGAGCATTTTTCACTTACACATAAATTAAGTTTTACTAAAATTCATCACTTTAACAGTCTCATCACTGTTAGGAATACAGTTTTGTCTTCATATTCCTCACTAATTTATCAAAACTGTGTTGTCCCCGAATTTTACCACCACCTTATTGGTAATGTTTTATTTTCAGTATGTCAAAAATTACTTAACATAGAGTTTCATATCCAGTTTTTGCACCAAGGATAATATATTGTTTATAGATGGTTCTTGGTGTGTACGTCCCCAGTTCAGCTGTTTTATTACGTCACCAACATATGATCTGAGTGGCTGGCTGTTGATGTGATGTGACGTGATGGATGAGTTACCCGTTTATCACTAAAAGCAGCATAATTATGATTGTTCACTTAGATTTAACTTTACCAAAGCGTTCAGCAGCACTTCAGACACGTAGTTAAACTTCGATATTATCGTCAGCGAGGTAGATACCTTGGAAATTCCTTGTTTGTACTAGATATCCCATCACTCCCCACTTCTCTTGGCGTCGGACGTGTTCTTCCTCCGGGAATGTAAGCATCTCTAACTGTGCTCCACCTGCACCCTGGCACACAGGCCCAAAGAGTGGGAACTTCGTGTTACTTTTTACTTATTGCTTAAATACAATGGTAATACATTGTTAGTTTATTTATATAAACTAATCTACTAGATTTAAAGTAAATGACGAGAACATTCGACTCGTCTCAACCCTGTGAAACTATCTGATGTTCATCTGACTAATTGTTTATAATAGTAATAAACCTTCACCGTTATTTATGTATTTTCATACACGTGAATCATGGATTATACGGATTGTTGTAAGGCATTCATAATTTTACCCTGACAACAAAACTATTTCACGTTAAATTCACGCAAAATCACTCCCAGAATATCAACAGGAGCTTCAGGGTTCCGTGGGGCAAGCTGCTACGAGTTTTATTTACAATTAAAGATTATTACGTGGAATTATGCAAAATAATTTCCACAATAATAATATTCATAATTCATTATATTATTTTTTTCTTAAAAGGGAAATTCCATTCCATTTTGTTAACATCAATTGCATAATAACTCGTGTTATGATAATGAAAGTATGAAAAGACCTTTCAAGGTCAGATTAATTGTAGTGCAAATTTAGTAATAAAAAATACATTTTGATTTTGTTATTCTCGAAAGCACGTGTCGGTAAATGCCATTACCCTGTGTCTTAACTTTTCCACCTCTGGAAACTGTTTTCTCCTTGGATACCTGAACTTTGTTCTGTGTTGTCGCCTACGCACTTGAACTCTGCTGCGCGATTTCCTACACTTGAATTTTGCTGTGTGTTTTGCTTGCAGTCTCTTGCTTCACATGACTTCAACACTAGCATGTCAACAGTATGTTAGGAATTAAGCAAAATATCAAAAATTTTGCAGTTTATAAAAAATGTAGCATTTTATGTCAGGAAATTGGTAAAGTGTATTAAGAATCTTACACTGTATGTCAGGAATTTTGTGAACTTCCATGAATTTGGCAAATTGTCGGGAATTTAACTGTGTCAGGGATTTAACAAGGTATATAAGAAATTTGATGACGTACATGTCTCTGAAAGCAGTCATATCGCACTGCCGTTCTTCACCATTGATCAACAAACATACTTATAACAGAGTATCGGTCGTCGTAATGACAAGGGGGTAAACTGCCTAGTTAGTTCATTCCAATTCCTCCAACAACCTATTGGTCTATGATAACCCAGCAAATAGCGGACTTCCATATACAATCAATACCCCAATAGTCGGGAATCGAGCCCTGGACCTCTGTATGTGAGCAGGGATCCCAACCACCGCATCTTTAATTCCATATTATACAAGTAATAGGACCAGTTATCTACTAGATATGAAACCTTCACATAATGTTTACTACTTGTCTCCACCTTATTATAGTAATGCAATTAATACCCTAAGAAGGATAGCAAGGCATGATAACTTTCCCAATGTCAGGAATAAAGATGTATACAATATGTTAATGACATAGACCAAACCAGCAGTTGAAGAAAAGCGTCCGCTGTTTAAAAGGTCTTTTATTTGGGAAAATATTACATGTATAAATATGGCTCCTTACCAGAGAGGTTTCATATATAAGTATTTTCATGAAACTCTACCAACAAATCAGAGACTAAAAATGTTAAACATAAAACAAGATGATAGTTGTGTAAGATGTGGTGAGGTCATATATCCATTACGTATATTTTACTTCTGCTTTCATAACAAAGGGATAATTAAATGGTTTAAAATTTTCCTGAATGCAGTCTGCAAAGTCAATAGCAAATTACTTCTGCATCTTTTGATGTCTAATATTAACTGTAGTAATAATAAGGAGAAGAATACAATGATCATGCTAATGTCAGATTATATTTACTGTACTGTATGTGGTTAAGTAGGAAGGAAAATTATTATGTTAAGGAGACTATAGCTTTTATTAAAAGCAGTATATATTATAATAAATTGATGATCAAGTGTATTTTAAAAGAAAATTCATCCAAATATTTCGCGGACAAATATGTCAATTTGTTATATTTATGCATATATGTTAAGTCAAGGAAAAAGGGGGGCAGCACTAAACCACATCTGTGGACACATGACCCCATCCTCACCAGAGAAGGAGAGAAAGTAGAACAGCTTGCCAACACTTATAAACAAAATAAAACTAGTGATAACCTCCTGCCATTCCTCAAAGCTAACAGATCATTTCGTGAACTAAAAGGAGAGGTGAGAAACACCTATTGAGAACAATTCTTGCAGGGGATTAATAGAACAACCACTTTAGCAGAAGTGTGGAACAAAATTAGAGCCATTACCAAGTCACCCACCCCAGTTCAACTTCATCACAGCCCTGCAGAATATGCTGACATGCTATTAGACCAATGGTCCAGTGTGTCACAAATCACTTCCCTGCCTCCTGACATACAGCAATATCTTAACACCACACACATTAATAGGGGTTTCAATATTGAAATAGCCTGTTCCTCACCAGACCTTAGTGACCAGTTTCCTATAACTCACCACGAACTAACAACAGCACTAATAAAAGGTGAATCATCCTCCCCTGGTGAGGATGGCATAACCTATAACACCCTGAGATTGTTAAATGAGGTCCCTAACCATCCACTGCTTGACCTGCATCAAATGAGCCTCACACAGGGTATTCTGCCTAAGACATGGACTCATGGAAACATAGTACCAATCCCTAAAGCTAACTCTCCAAACTTCAGGCCCATTTCACTCACATCCTGTATATGTAAAGTCCTTGAAAGAGTTGTTCTCAACCGTCTCATGTTTCAAGTCCAAGACAAACTGGCCCCTAATCTGTACGGGTTCATGCCCGGGCACAGTACACAGACATGCTTTGTAGAATATCTTGTTCACTCAAAAGATAAGACACAAACAGCCTTCATAGAAGTAAATCAGCCTTTGATGTAGCTAATAGAGACATTACACTTAAGCAACTAGCTAATTTTGGCATCCAAGGTAACCTCCTGACATGGATAAAGGGTTATCTGTCCAACAGGTATGCCAGTGTTCTGTTTAGGGGAGTCAAAAGTGCCAGAATGAGATAATTTGAGCTTGGCACGCTTCAAGGAGGAGTGTTAAGTCCTATGCTCTTTAATATACTGATGCACAAGCTTATTGCAGACATTCCAGTTCAGCCAAACGAGGCTGAACTGATGATATCTGCATTATGACACATTATGACACAGACCAAGCTCAGGCTCCAAGCCTTACTGGATGTATTTGTTGAGAGGACTGTGGAATGTGGTCTCATAATTTCTGTTGACAAGACGAGGGTCCTCAATCCTCGTTCTGCTCACCCTCTGCCTCTTGACTTTAACATTAACAGCATGCCCTTGGAACTATGTAGCTCTTATAAATATCTTGGAATTTGTGTGAATGATGCAAACTTTGTCGGCAACCTTCGTGACAAACTAATGCAGCGCATTAAACCCCTCAGAACCCTTGTTGGCAAGGGCTATGGAATTAACATCACCTATGCTCGTACTTTCTATCTTCACTTCATTCGTTCTGTAGTTGACTATCATGCTCTCCATCTTGTGACTATTCCGCCCAAACAACTCAACAGCCTTGAGGTAGTGCAAAATGAAGCCATGCCCATTATTCTAGGACGCCCAAAATCAACCAGAATTTTAAACATGAGGAAAGAGCTCGGACTGCCCTCCTTATCTAGAAGGATAGCTCTACTTAATACCATGTTTTGTGTCAAAGTTTTGAAGAACAATGGTCCCCAAACTACAGCTCAAACTGAGTTGATGTTCTATCTAAGTAATCCCGACTATCTCGTTAACCTTCCACTAAGGACTCTCTTTAGGGCGTGGCTTCATAAAAGTGTCAGAATCATGAACTCTGATCTAGAAGAACTGAGAAATGCAGAGAGACCTGGCAGTTGTAGGATTAGTAAATATGATAAATTTTGTGGCAAGAGGTACCGGTATGACCAGCATAAGGACAGAACTAGACAATGTGATGTAGTCGTGGCTAGAATTAGGCTAGGATACGGACACATCTGGCAAGTTAGTAACGCTGTACCCATACCGGAACACTCAGCATGCAAACTTTGTGATAAACCTTTAAAGCATACACTTGAACATTATATTATTGAATGTGACACTGTCAAAGACTTCAGGCCACCTGTCTTATTGTATCATGAACTTTGTAATTACTACATTGAATCGGAGGTGCTTGGGGACATTCTTGCTGTTTATCCAAATTTTGCTAGTCCACACTGATTAGTCTTCAATTAGAATATGACGTCCAATGTATAGGAACCACTGTCCTACAAGGCAGCGAGCAGTGACATCTCCCACATGACTCTGACCTATATATACTGCTAATGAATATGATGTATTTCTTTGTGTACGAACCTCTGTCCTGCATGGCAGTGAACAGTGACATCACCAACATGAATCTGACCTATATATACTGTTAATGAATATGATGCATTTCTTTGTGTATGAACCTCTGTCCAGTGTGGCAGTGAGAAGTGATACCACCCTCAGTGTCAGGATCTGACTGAATTACTCAGAATAGGCAAACTGTACTCCAAGCTTTGTCAATAAATTTGTTAAACTAAAAAAATTCATATATGTAAATTGTTATTTTTTTAATAAAAGATATAAAAAACTTACTCGGGTTTTGTATATCAGCGATTATATTAAGTGACCATTGGTTGTGTAATTGTGTTATAGTTGTGTATTGAGAGTTTAAGGATTAGATTGCTGTGGATGTAGTTTTGTTTGAAGAGATGTACCAGGAACCTTGAATGTTCAATGTCCAGGTTAAGATCTACTGTACTGTACACGAGTTTAGTTTATATTTAAATGATCATAATTCACAGTAAATAACCTTTATTCATTATAAGTGTAATGTAAAATCTTGAAATGTGAACCCTAACCCTCCTTCTGAAGCAATCAACGAACCTGTTCTATTTGTTGTTTGTTACCTATACTTCCAGTAACTTAAAAGTACTGTTATATTAAATTAACTAATCCCATGACGATATTTTATATTGTACGTAGACATTTTTGCCATTCAACTATTAAAATGATGTTTACTTTCACAAGACCCTAAACCAAAGCAGCACTTAATTTATGAGGGTCTTATCGAATTTCAACGGAACCCTTAAGCATCTTTTGTAGTTCTGTGTGCCATTTGGCCCTCCTGTGCAACTTTGATATACATGGCATAATAATATACTGACAGTAAGAAATTCAGAGTTTATCGACCTATTCAAAACATTATTAGACATAGAAGAAAATGGGTAGTACAGAAAAAAAATAAAGAAGAAGAAAGGAAGAGTTCAAAAGAACAAAAGTACGGCCGTAATGACCGTAGATGTTGACGGCCAGTTAAACAAGCAGGGAGAAGAACAAGGATGATATAACAAAGGTACTTAAACTCTCCAACCAGGAACGAAGTCGTAGAAATGGTTTTAAATTAGATAAATTTAGATTTAGGCGCGGGATAGGTAAACATTGGTTTGGAAATAAAGTAGTGGAGGAGTGGATCAAGTTGCCAAACATCATCATTAACCCGAACACGCTGGTGGCTTCATTTTTTGTTGTTGTTTAAGATTTGTATGAATATTACCTATGCGGACCTTAAGCTTAAATGCTGGTCCAGCCACTGCTGGGATAAAACACCAGCATCTTTTTAGTTAACTGTATATCTCCACCACTAGCGTGGGGGTGGATGCTCGGTAAGAAACTGTAGGGTTTCTTGAGAGTGGTACCAACCACTCTCAAGAAACCCTACAGTTAGCATTTTGGCAACCTTCTCTGCTGTGATAGGGGGTTGTATGTTTCTCCTAGCTAATTGTATTCCAGGTAGTGCTGCAGTGAGTTTTCTGCTCCGCTGTCGCTGGTCTTGCACATGCGCTGCTCTGCTGGTATTTGTACAATGATTTCCCATATGAATGGGTATCCCAGTCTCAGTCAGTGGAAGTTGACTTCTTCCCTTCTCATTATATCCATCATGAGTGGTGATCTCTCATAATTCGAGACCAGGTAGTACCACCTGGCCGATCGTGATACTGGTGTTAATCTTCTAGGTAGCTTCATATATAGGTTGGACAGATTTATGAGCGATAGGGGTTGGGTGTAAACGGGGCTGCCTCGTTTGGGCCAATAGGCCCTCTGCAGTTTCCTCCATTTTTATGTTCATACAGGGCATGTTTTATTGTAAGACTGAGAACAATGTCATTCATTACTGTGCTCTCTTTCGAATACAATGACAGCTCTCGCCTGGCAATGTTGTCGAAACTGTGAATTTCTAGTTATCTGTGATTTGTGTTTTGTGTAATTGTGGATAAACATTCTTTTAGCCCTCGTTTTTTATTATATCATGGACAGCAGGGATAGAGAAAGATACAGAAAATACATCTCGTGTGTAGAGGCAAATGGCATAAAGAAACTTGTTTCACCCGCCCCGACGATCAAACTCGGGTCGGATTGCTTGTCTGGCGAGCATGCTGACTATTACACCACATGTCTTAATGAGGAGACTGTAGCCTTTATTAAAAGCAGGATATATTATAATAAATGGATGATCAGGTGTACAGTATATTAAAAGAAAAATCATCCAAATATTTCACGGGGTAAATTTGCATTAGTGCACACAACTCTGTGAAAGTCAAAACTATGTTTTTCTAGTGTATTTTTGTGTGTGTGTGTGTGTTTTGATTGGTTTTGAGCGTGATTTCCATCGGAAATTGCCTGTTTTTAGTTATCGGGGGTCTTGGGTGGGGCGTTTTCCGACAAAAATCATGGTCAAGCCAATACAAAATACACCAAAAAACACTAGAAAACATATAAACCGAACTTAACCTACCCTAACCTGACCTAACCTAACTGTCACCATACGATGGAATCACTTATTTCTTACCTTACTGCTCTGGTTCATGCCATCTATGTTGGTCTTGACGATATTTACACTCGTTCTAACACTTGGGACACTATACTGAGGGAGAACACCCATGAGATCTAAGAAATGCTATAGCCTATTCGTTGTTGTTGTTTTGTTTTTTTCCAAAAAGGCGCAATCAGCTCCATTTAATTGAAGTGACACCCATCGTAGACTTCCATGGATGGAAATGAATTTGAATTTCGAAATATGAGAGACCCAAAATCACAATCGAATCTGATTGGACAAAAAAATACCGAGAATTAAGCCACAATTCATTTCAATTAGTGCCCCCAAAAAAAAAACACTTTTGATTGGCAGCGTGACGTGTATGGGAACGCATGGGCATGATGATTTATGAAGGAAACACGCTGAGTGGGGAGTCAGGTAAGCGATAATGGCAGAAGATTAATGGAAGAAAATAGAGAAAGATTTGGCATACGCTATCTCCGCTATTATACGTTTACGACGGTAATGTAATAGAAGAAAACAAGTGATCGTGGGCACTTCGTGCCCGGTGGCGAGTCCGGTGGCACAGTTTACCAGAGCGTGAAAGTTCGAACCCTCGTGCTAGGCTGGAGCGCAACCGCCGCAAGGCTGGCAGCATACAGCGACATCAATTTTCCACCGTAAATAAAATGGTTAATTAATGCATTCCTAAAGAAACATTCGACATGGAACCAGGTTTGTTCCACTCTACGAACTTTTTTGCGATTTGTCCACCAAGTTTGATGAAAAACGATTGTGCGGTGTCGGAGGCCCAGAACAGACAGACAGACAGACACACAGCTATTCCTATAGTATATGAGTTAATCAGGGTCGTGGTTGTTATAATCATGGTCGTGGTTATTATAATCATGGTCGTGGTTATTATAATCATGGTCGTGGTTATTATAATCATGGTCGTGGTTGTTATAATCATGGTCGTGGTTATTATAATCATGGTCGTATTTGTTATAATCATGGTCGTGGTTATTATAATCATGGTCGTGGTTGTTATAATCATGGTCGTGGTTATTATAATCATGGTCGTGGTTATTATAATCATGGTCGTGGTTGTTATAATCATGGTCGTGGTTATTATAATCATGGTCGTGGTTGTTATAATCATGGTCGTGATTGTTATAATCATGGTCGTGGTTATTATAATCATGGTCGTTGTTATAATCGCCAAAGTCATTGGAATTAACTAATCCATGGTCGTAATTTTATAATAATGATAAAAAAAAAACGTTTGCCATAATAATCATAGTCGTGGTTATATAATCCCATTCGCTGGTTATTACATAATCATGAATGTTATTTACTAAAATCATAATCATAGTTTATCTCATAATCATGGTCATTGGTTATTATAATCATAATCACAGTTGTTATAATCATGATCGTGGTTGTTATAAATCTTAGTCATTGATTATTTATAATCATGGTCGTGGTTGCTATAACTCATAGTCGTGGTTATTTATAATCATGGTCGTAGTTATTATAATCACCAAGTGTAATTTATTATAATCCCATAGTAAATTATTTATTGATAATCACAGTCATGGTTATTATAATCTTGCGTGGTTATTTAATAATCATAGTCAATTTACTTCTGCAAATAATGTCATTGAATTACTATAATCCATAATTGATTTATTATAAATATGGTGCGTTATAATCCATAGTCGTGGATTTATAATCCATAGTCATTATTTATTATAATAATCATGGTCGTATTTATTTATAATCATGACCATTAGTTTATTTATATCATAGTCTAATTATTATAATCATGGTCTTTGATTTATTATAATCATGGTAGTGATTTATTATAATCAAATGGTCGTGGGTGTTATAATCATGGTCGTGGTTATTACAATCACGTCATTAGTTGACTATAATCATGGTCCAGTAGTTTATAATAAACATGGTCGATAATTTGCAAAACTCATGGTCGTGTTTATTTATAATCATAGTCGTGGTTGTCCTAATATCACAATTCGTGGTTATTTATAATCCAAAATTACTCGGTTGACTAATCATGGTCGTGATTTATAATCTACAATGATTTATCATAACATGGTCAAAATATAATCATATCGCGGTTATTTATAATCAGTCATTAGTTTATTATAATATTAGTCATAGTTTATTTATAATCATGGTCATTATTTATAATAATCATAATGATACGTGATTATTATAATCATGGTCTCGTATAATAATCATGGTCGTGGTTGTTATAATCATAATCGTGATTTATCATTATCATGGTCGTGGTTATTTAACAATCATAGTCCCGCAGTTATTATAATCATGATCGTGGATATTTATAATCTCAACTCGTGGTTATTTATAATCCATGGTACGTGTTATTATAATCATAATCTGGATTTAAATTATAATCATGGTCGTGGTTATTTATAATCCATAGTCGTGGTTATATAAATCTAGTCGTAGTTTTTATAATCATAGTCGTGGTTACTCAATCTTGGTCGTGGTTGTTATAATCACAGTCGTAGTTATTATAATCATGGTCGTAGTTTATTTATAATCATAATCTAGTTGTATAATCGTAGTCGTGGATTTATTATAAAGCATGGTCGTGGTTTTTATAGCATACTTGATCATTATAATCATAGTCGTATTTGCTACAATCAAGATCGTAAGGATTATAATCATGGTCAGGGGTTATTATAATGGTCAGTTTGATTATAATCATGATCGTAGATTATATAATCATGATATTCGTTTATAACCTCATAATTCGGGTTGTTAAAATACTGATCATGGATTTACATAACTCATGATGTGGTTACTATAATAATCACAATCATAGTTAATAAAATCATGGTCGTGGTTGTTATAATCATTTAGTCGTGGTTGACATCTAGTCGTAGGTTTATACATCGTAAATGGTTCTTACGATCATAGTCGTGGATGTTATAATCATAGTCCATTAGTTATTATAATCATAGTCGTGCTTATAATCTAGTCGTGAACACATAATCATGGTCTAGTAGTTGCTATAAACATAGTCTTAGTTTATTTACTAATCATAGTCATTAGTTATTATAATCATGGTATTGGTCTGTTATAATCATGGTCGTGGGTGTTATAATCATGGTCGTGGTTATTATAATCACGATCATATTTGTTATAATCATGATCGTTAATAATAATAATCATGGTCGTGGTTGTTATAATCATGGTCGTGGTTATTATAATCATAATTGGTTGTCATAATCCATAGTCATTGTTATTATAATCATAGATAAAGTTTGACTATTATCACTAATTAATGGTTTGTTATAATCTTAGTCGTGGTTTCATAATCGCAGAAAATATAAACAAAGTCCATTGTTATAATCCATAGTCGCGGATTGTTATAATCATAGTCGTGGTTATTTATAATCTTATTCGTGGTTCGATATAATCTTAGTCGTAGTTCGATATAATCCTTGGTCGTGGTTGTTATAATCCATAACGCCGTAGTTTTTTATAATACATAATCGTGGTTTGTTATAATCTGATCCGTAGTTATTATAATCTTCTTAATCATTAGTTTATTATAATCATAATCGTGGTTTTTATAATAAGTAATGGTTGTTACCGACGTGGATTATTTATAATCCATGATCGTGGTTTTTATAATCATGGTCGTGGTTGTAAAAATCACGATCGTGGTTATTATAATCATGGTCGGGGTTGTTATAATCATAGATCGTGGTTATTTATAATCATGATCGTGGATTATTTATAATCACAGTCATTAGTTGTTATAATAATCTAGCGACGTGGATTATTTATAATCATGATCGTGGTTTTTATAATCATGAAATCAGTTTGTTATAATCATGATCGAAGTTATTATAATCCTGATCGTGGTTGTTATAATCCACCGGATCTCAACACAGTCATGGTTCATTATAATCATGGTCGTCGTTATTTATAATCATAGTCGTGGTTGTTATAATCCATAGTCGTGGTTATTTATAAATAGTCGTGGATGTTACTAATCATGTTCGTGAATCTAACCTTGGTCTGCGTTGTTATAATCATGAATTAAATGGTTGACTATAATCACCAGTCGGTTTTTAAAATCATGGTCGTGGTTATTCCAAAATCATGGTCGTGGTTTTATAATCCCAAGTCGTAGTTTGTCATAATCATGGTCGTGGTTTATAATCCCATAGTCATTAATTTGTCATAATCATGGTCGTGTTTATTTATAATCATTGTCGTAGTTTATTTATAATCACTAGTCGTGGTTGTCATATCACAGGTCATGTTTATTATAATCTTGGACGTTATTTATAATCCATGGTCGTGGTGCTATAATCATGGTCGTGTTTGACTACCTATAATCACTGGTCGTGGTTATTTATAATCATGATCGTGGATTATTATAAAACATGATTCGTATTTGTTACAATCCATAATCGTGGTTGTTATATTCACGATCGTAGTTATTTATAATCATGAATTAATTTAATCCTATCCTGGTAATTTACTAATCCATAATTCATTGGTTGTTATAATCTTCTATTTCATTTAATGCACGCCATAAGTGGTTATATATAATCATGGTCGTAGTTTGCTCATAATCATGGTCGTGGTTGTACTATAATCATAGTCGTGGTTGTTATAATCATGGTCGTAGTTATTTATAATCATAGTCGTGAATTATTTAATAACTCATGTTAAATAGATTATTTATAATCATGTTAGTGGCGATATAATCATGACCAGTTCAATATAATCATAATCGTGATTTATTTGTAATCTCATATTACCTGATTTATTATAATATAGTCTGGTTGTTACAATTAGTCGTGATTATTATATGGTCGTGAAACCATAATCCATAGTCGTGGTTGTTATAATCCAAATCGTTTATTTATAATCTTAGTCAATGGTTATTATATAATCCAATTAATGGTTTTACAATCATAGACGTGGTTATTATAATCATAGTCGTAGTTGTTATAATAATCAGGTCTAG
>NW_024732440.1:11825928-11853849 GCF_018991925.1 Homarus americanus | reverse complement strand
TTTAAAGAAACCATCGATATGGGACCAGGTTTGTTTCACTCTACGAATGTTTTCCGATTTTTCCACCAAGTTTGATGAAAAACGAGTGTGCCGTTTCGGCTGCCCAGAACAGACACACACACACACACACACACACACACACACACACACACACACACACACACACACACACACACACGCCTAGCCCTATAGTATATGAGATTATCTTAAAATTAGACTTAATATTATATGACCGTACTTTGGTGCAATTTGTATAAAACAACATACATTAGGTGAGTTATCCTTTACCAACGTTTCCCGTTTTCTGTGACTCTACAAGCGAGGTGGATTTGAATGTTATGTAGCGTAATATGAATAAAAGAGATATTAAGGATGACAATGATGTGCACAGTACACCAGAATAACACTATGAGAGTCATTGTCAAGGCACCTATGTGGACAAAAATTTAAAACTTACACATGGAGACAGGTCTCACATCTCTCCAAACCAGGACGGAACGATTAACAGCGTGCTTTGCAACAAAACTGATTAGTCCAGGGCTCGGGAAAGTGAGATCAAGAATGGACTCTTACGAGCACTGAACCTTAACAGAGATGTCTTTAACAAGAAAACATGGCTATTGTGTGCAGCTGACGCTGTAAATCGACTGGAATTGAAAGACACAATCCTCAGCAAAGGACCTGATACATTGAGTCGAGACTACACCGTGGGAGTCCTCGCCAGCAGTCTTCAACGTTCTACAAACTGGGACAAGAAAGGCTGACTGTAACCCACATGAGCTGCGACAGGTAGCAGAGAGAAACATGAAGGCTCTAACACCACACAATAGTACAGTGTATTACACAGACGGTTCCATAGAGCCCACCAGAACGAAGGCAGGAGCAACTTTCACCATAGAAGGAGGTAACACGTCTCTTTGGAGAACCTCAGATGGATGCTCTACTTTGCAAGTTGAGCTAGCTGCCATACTTGGAGCCCTAAGACACGCTTCCATAAACAGTCAACAAGGCATTGTGATACACACTGACTCACGATGTGCTATTGAAGCACTACAATGCAGAGACCCTCGAGACAACATTCATCTCATAACATCCGTTGTTGGCCTACTGCAAGGGTTAAAACTACAAGATCGGCAAGTTATCATTAACTGGGTGCCCAGTCATATCTGTATCCCAGGGAATGAATAAGCTGATGGTGCTGCCAAGGCTGCGTTAGGACAGCTAAACATTGAGATGAACATCCCCCCCAGTCAGGACCAAATAAAGAAGACCACAATAAAACGAACTGCCCAGTGGATAATAGACAAACATCGAAAATTAACACAAGTATCACGATTGGCCAGGTGGTACTATCTGGTCACGAATTATGAGAGACCATCACTCATGAAGGATTTAACAAGAAGGTAAGAAGCCATCTTCCTCCGACTGAGACTGAGATACCCATGTATATGGGAAATCATTGTACAAATACCAGCAGAGCAGTGCATGTGCAAAACCTTTTCTTCTTTCTTTTATCCTCTTCACCACTAATCGGCTCGTTAGCCGCTTGGGCGATCGGTCACGTCTCTGTTACGCACTGTTGGCAAGTACTGGGCATGCACCGGCTCCTGAATGTACTTGAACCTGCTCCAGTGTTGGTCAAGTCTTGTCCTGAAAGAGATCACACTCGGTGCCGTCACAACACTCTCTGGTAGATTGTTCCAAGAGTTTACAACTCTCACTCTGAAAAAGTTTGCCCTCACAGTTTTCTGGACTTGCTGCTTCTTCAATCTTGAGCTGTGAACCCTTGAGGGGCGAGCGTCCGCCAGCTCCAAGTAAGGACATTCGACTGAGTTGTGCCCCTTGAGATGCTTATACACCTCAATTAGGTCGCCCCTTGCCCTTCTGTAGTATAAGCTACGCAAGTTCAGGCGCTCCAATCTTTCAGGGTAGTTGAGGTGTCAAAGTGCAGGCACCAGCCTGATGGCCTTCCTTTGAACATTTTCAACCAACTGACAGTCCCTAGCATATCTCGGGGACCAGACGGGGGTGACAGTACTCCAAATGGGGAAGCACTTCACTCATGAAGATCGTTACGACGGACGGACCGTCTAGATATCTGAACGACCTTCGTATAAGACCCAATAATTTTTTTGCCTGATTTACCTTCTTCTCGCTGTGGCCCAAGAACTTCAGCTCATTGTCAACATACACACCTAGGTCCTTCTCACATTCAGTCTCAAATAGTGCAGTTTCTTCATCCCGTTGGGACATATGATACGCCTCCTTACCGTTGGTATGCCCCAGGTGCATCCTCTTACACTTTCTGGCATTGAATCTCAGCGGCCATTTCTTCGACCATTCCTGGAGCCCACAGAGGTCCTTCTGCAGCTCTTCACAATCCGCATGGTTCCTTATTTCCCGAAATAACTTAGCCCTGTGGTACCCCGCTTGTGACAGGTACAGATGATTTCTTGCCATTAATCAAAACACACTGCTTGCGGTCATGTAGAAAGTCTTCTATCCATGTTAGGGCATTTCTTAGAATTCTGTACCCTTCCAGTTTGATTTTCAGCCTTTCGTGAGGTACACTGTCAAAAGCCTTGACAAAATCTAGGTACTGTATATATTGTCGATATTACCACCCCGTTCCAAAATATGGGTCCATATATCCAATACCTTGAGCAATTGTGTAAAGTACTTTACATATTATGCTGGTCAGACTCATCGGTCTATAGTTGTTCGTGGAGTGCCGATCGCCTTCTTGAAGATAGGACTCACATAAGCCACTTTCCAATCACTAGGGACCTTTTGTTCATCCAGGCATTTACAAAACAGGATCTTCAGGGGCTCAGCAAGCTCGTTGCGCAACTCTCTTAGCACTCTAGGGTGCACCTTGCCGGGGCCGGGGCTCTTATGGACCTTTAGCCTGGACACTTTATTTCTAATACCCTTTCCTGTGAACCCAATGTGGGTCAGTGCTGTTGTCATGGTCACATTGACTGCTGGTCTGTTTGTAACCTGTTGATTCTTATTATACTCCACGTCCGCAAAACACGTGGATAACTGGTTAATTATCCCTAGGAAGAAACGCGTTTTATACCAAGGCTCCTTGTCCGTGAGTCCCACCCATTTGAACACAGTTGTCAACGTATATATTCCACTTTCTACTGGCAAGCTCAATCCCGAATTAGTTTATGTAAATCAACTTTAGAAATTCACCAGACCCGTGTCAACTGCGGGTCACCTTTGAATGTGTAACAGTTGATTTGAATGTGATTTTTGTCATTGTGTGAGTAGCCACCTCTGGCAACTCATGAGTATTTAAACCCGTGCGAGAAGGGAGAACAGCCTTCCTTGACATGTCTCCAAATTTGTCTCAGGTATGTAAGCCAGTGTTCCCCGCCGACATAGTCATTCAGTTTAACTTAGTAAATTTTGTGAGCATCAGTGTTCATGTTGTAACAGTGAAATTGTCATTTACCCTGTGTAAGAGTTCCTATAACGTAAATGCCGTCTGTCGTTGCTAGACAAAAGATTGTTTGTGATTGAGTTATCATCATGTTCCATTGACGATCTCCAAATTTGTCCCAGATCCAGTGTGTGGGTTATTTGAACACCCCACCGACTGCCCGGAGTCGGTGGATACCTAACAGTTAGCTGTATTGGACCATGCCGCCAATTCGGCAGGATTGACTTGCCCCAGTCTGCATAGTGGCACATGGACCCCAGACGCTCGCCACGGGTCAGACTACCACCGACCATAACAGCAGTCTTCATTTATTGAGACGCCCGTGTCCTACCCTGGGACACACTGTACAGTTATGTGGTCCTCAGTGTTTGTTGTATAGGTTTGGGGATTATTAACGGAATATAATTATCCCATGTTGGGTAGTGAACCCGTGGGGTTATGAGATATTGGTTCACACTCAGGATGGGATGGAGAAAGGAAACTCACAATGTGCTCACTGTATACATATTGTATTGGATGTACAATGCAGCTTGTTGCTGGGTAGGTAGCATGGTAATAAGCATTGAGTAGAGAGAGCTGGGTGGTGAGGGTCTCCAGAGTGAGGGCACGCGGCTTGAGGGATGCCTAGGTCGCCGGCGGGAGCGGGAGCCGCCAGGCTGGCGCGGAGGAGGAGGTGTTGCTTGCTGGTGGCACTGGGTAGAAAAGAGGCTGGTCACAGCGGTGTCAGGTCTTATAAGGCGGGGGTAGGCCTGGGTAGATAGTTGACCCCCGCTCCGTGGGCGGCGCTGGAGGCGTAGGCTGGGGAATTCAAGAAGGTTCGGTGCTTGTAGGGGAGGAATCCACTAAAAACCCATGTAAATTGTTGGTATCAGTAATAACGTGTTGCGTTGTGAGTGCATCCTCCATATGTACTAACAACAGTCTAATGAAGGTATCAGATGTAAGTTTGTCTTGTAATGTAATGTAATGCCATGTAACACCAGTAATGTTGTAAGAAGCCAGAGTATAGTATCCAATTTGAACTGCCGAGGAGTTGAACCTCGTAGTTGTATGTTAATGACATCTTTTTCCCGACTTTAATTTCATTAATAAACCATTTCTTAGAGTATATTAGGGGTATTCACTTTCACTTCAGTATCCACCTTTATTTCGCCCAGGAACTTGATACCAGAATTGCAGTACCCATGTGCCTAACCCTCGCCATGCTACCAAAGGTCTGAGGTGTTGAAGGAACTATGAAAAGAACTATTGAGACAGAACAACTGAAGGAACTAAGACAAGAAAGAAGTATGAAATAAGAATATAAGGGAGGATGAAAATCCCCGCCTTTAATGGTGGCAGAGTGTCTCCACTCTCATAATGGTGGCCTCTTTGGTTCAATGGGAGAATCCGCCGCCCTTACACTGTGTCAAACCGTCAGTCCTTAAACGCAGGAAGGTTAATCGCATCCTCTCTTGTGAACACCGAGGAAAAGAAACTGTTCAATGCCTCAGCTTTACCCTGGTCAGAATCTGCGTAATTACCATCTTCAAGCCTCAGGTCTGATACTCCTACTGGCGTTTTAAATTTCGACCTTGCGTAGCGGTAAAACGCCTTTGGGTTTGACTTGACCTCGCTTGCAACCAGCCCCTGGATCTCCTTTTCAGCCCTTTTACATTCTACCTTTGCTTGGTTTCTGGTTCTTGCATACATCCTCCTGTCTTGCTCATCGTCTTGAATTTCTGGGTTTTCTTCTTAATTTTGTCGACTGCCGCATGGTTCATGTGTAGGGATCCCCTCGTATTCCTAGAAGCACTGGGTTTGGTCTTGGGTATATATTTATCGATCAAATGGGTCACTTTACTAGTTATGATATTCAGCGAAGTGTCTGCGTTCTCTTGCCCTAAGGAGTCAGGCCAGTGGATACC
Organism: Homarus americanus; assembly: GCF_018991925.1. Classification (NCBI taxonomy): domain Eukaryota; kingdom Metazoa; phylum Arthropoda; class Malacostraca; order Decapoda; family Nephropidae; genus Homarus; species Homarus americanus. The sequence goes on along the minus strand of NW_024732440.1, from coordinate 11,848,491 downwards.
TCTCATCTCTTCCCTCATCCCGTTGTAATGTCCCTTGTAATATTTGCACCTTGGCCTGGCCTTATCTTGAACTATGTAACAGTTAAAGCTGAATGACAACACAATATGGTGACTGGTGCCAACTGGGGCAAGGTGTTTCAGTTTGGCCACCATACCCTCCTATTTTGTTATGATGACGTCTAGTGGCTTGGGTGTTTGCTCCCCTCTGAAATGTGTCGGGTCTCTAACATGTTGGAGCAGAAAATTATCTCAGAATTTCCACAAAAAAGTGTAGCAGGGTTATTCAAGTTATTTGGGGTGAACTCGTTTCTCCAGTCGATGTCGCCATAGTTAATGTCACCCATGATAAGGAGGTGGCTAGGGTTGAGCATTGCCGCGTAATCTATTAAGGCTCTTAAGCTCCTTTGATTTAGTGGGCCACAGTTTGGGGATCTGTAGATACACCCGACGATAAGTAAGTCCCCTCCCTTTAATTTAATTTTACACCACTTGGACTCTTCAAAAACATCTTCTCCCTGTACCCTCGCCTGGCTGGTTCTAAGGTCTTGCTTAGCATAGATAGCCACACCCCTCTTACAGGTTTCTTGAGAAAGGTTCGTAAATGAGTCATATCCAGCAATAGTGAACTCACATTCCTCTGGGTCGATTCTCCTGTTCTTGTACAACAGTTTTACAACACCTACAATATCTGGTTGGTGTACCTTCAGCAGTGTTTCAAACTCCTTTCTCTTATCAAGGAACGTGTCACTATTAGTGTGCATGACATTCAAGCCAGAGTTTATTCTCGGTAACGTCTCTGCTCTTAGTAGTAACCCACCCCCCCCCCACCCCCCATTCTCAGAAGCTGCAGCATTTGCTAAGTACACTGAATTTTGCAGGGTGTGGTTAGAAATGTCATTGTTTACACGGTGCTCGCCTCCTCCCGGCTGGTAGGCGGAGCTGGTGTCACCTCCCGGGTGGGGGGTAGAGCAGGTGGAAGGTGCGCTGCTGCCCCCTGGCCCTGTGTCGGCACACTTGCTTCCACTACCCTCTCCCTGAATATAACCCATGTACACCCGTCCCCATTCCTCCTCAACTCTTCCCTTCTCTGCTTCAAGCCCTGCAGGAGCTTCTTGTTCTGTTCCCTCTGCATTACCGTGCGATCTGCGACAGCGGAGCAGAAAACTCACTGCAGCACTACCCCATAGAGTGCCCTGGTATACAATGAGCTAGGAGAAACATACAACTCCCTATCCCAGCAGAGGAGGTTGCCAAAATGCTAACCACCAACCACTCTCAAGAAACCCTACAGCTTCTTACCGAGCATCCACCCCCACTAGGGTGTGTCAATTTAGGGGGTGAACTGGCTAAATTGAAAATCGAGTAATTTGGTAGCAATTTATTGTAGTCTTTAAGCATGCAAAACAATATTCTGGCAAAAAATTTTTTTTATAATAAGTCCTACCTACATCAAATGGATTTTTAAATGTACATATTTGTGAATTTATAACATAACCAGCGTTTGCACACATGTTACTGTTTCAAGTTTCAAATTATTATATTTTATTATCCGTAGTCTATTTGAAAGTAACCAATGCCTTCATACTCTCTTTGCTTTGGTTTCTTGTCATCAGTAGTCTGCTTGCTATTTGTGCTTTGATGTAACCTTCTCGCCTCTCGTGGCTGTAAACATGGCCCGCTGCTTCTGTGACCATTTTCACACATCTCTCCACACTTTGAGTGTGGGAAGGCCACTTCGGCACCTGCATTGGAGTCTCTTTAAGGTTTCTCAATTCTTGGCTAGTTAGACTTGTTGTCAATGGTGGCTCTAAGACTTCCAAACTCAAGTCAACCAATTCTGACAATTTGGTGGCATTGACGTTTATTGGGGAACTTTTCTTGAATGAAACGAACAGTCTCCCAACTGGTCGTCATCTATTAGCGTTCCTCTAATCTTTAGAATGACTTCTACAGCCTCGGTTCGGAGATTGGTACATTGACTGCAAAGCATTGCTTGCAAAACTGCTTCTGATCGAGCATACCAAGCGGACCTTCTTGCCACAGGTAACACGATGTCCCTCACTACCTTCCTCTGTGTTCTTACTAGCTGCAATTGAAACAAAAGGTGATTGGGCCCATCCACCCACATAGGATTAAGTTTCACACTAAACCACTGGGGAAGATAAACTCCAATAATAAATTCAACAATTAACCTCAAATTCTTCAGCACTTTGCCCTTCAATTCGTGTTTGGAAATCCAAATCCTGCAGAAACGAAGAGCTGTAGTTAACCAACGGCTGTGACTGACAGGTCCAATCTCCAAGAGAGCCAATGACTGAGGCACTTCTCCTGATCTTATTGCTTGGGCAATACGATAAGCATAGGATTGATCTGTGCTGAGATCTTTGATGACTCCTTCAGACAACGCCGGAAGGGGAGGGCCAACTTCGACCTTTGGAAAGGTTGTATTTATTTCTAGTTGTGTTGCTTCATCCAGCATGATGCCAAGGGGACCTGACCACTTGTTGTTGCTCTTTGTAGGACCATCAAGTTCCTGGATGAGATGACGAAGAGGTAGCTCGCCTGTATGTAAATCACATACAATCCAAACAAGTCTTCTTCCTAGTTTTTTCTCTAAATGCGTCATTACACCCCCCTGCCATCCGGTGTTCACTGCAGTTGAATCTCCACCAACAGCCTGCAGTGAACTGCCAAGTCCTCTCTCCTGAACCCAACATAAAATATGATCAGCAATGACCTCTGCATGTTTCTTCCCTTCTACTTCAGTTTCGGGAGCAAAGTGAAACAAAAACCGACCACCAGGCTCAGAACAGACAGAGTAGTGTTCTTCTTTGATGAGACCTGGAAACTTTCTGTTCACTCCCTCTACTTCTAGCAAAACTTTTGTGTCATCTATTCTTCCATCAAACAAAAGACAGGAGAGCCCTCCCTCGCTTAAATCTTTTTCATGCTGATCAGATATTTCCTTCATTATTTTTTCTTGTGCTCTTCTAATTTTATTATGATCTATCACCAAAGATACATCCTCTCGGCTGATGAGGCCTGCATCTATCCAAGCGGCAGTTGCAATTTCTGCAGCCTCACGAAGTCCAGCATGGTGGCGAATACTAGCTAAAGCAATGTTTGAAATATTTCTTGTGTTGTATTTCATTTTCTTTGGTAAAGGTTCAGATGGCTCTTTGGAACTATCATCTGATGTTGCTTCCTGTTCATCAGAAGAACTATCAAAGAAGTGATAAACATCTTGACACAGCTCTTCCTCTCTTTGGATGGCTTCTTCACTCTTCATTTTCTTCTTTTGTTCCCTCTCTCGGATTTGTTCTCTCTTCTTGGCATTAGCAATCTGCTTCTTTGTTTCTGAATAATCTATTGAACCCATTTGCATACTTCCTTGGCCTTCTGCCTTTGTCCTCTGTGCCTTTATAAATTCAAGCTCTAAAACAGGGATCTTCTTTTCACGAGGACAACCACAATCAATGTGGGAATTATTTTCTCTCTTACCTGAGTGAGAACAGTTGGATTCAGAACATAATTGTATGGAGCACTTGCAGGTCAAAATGTCAAACAGAGTATCAAGTGTGTGCAGAAATTCATTTTTCCTGGCCAAGTTTCCTTTACCAAGTGATGTTTCAACTGCTTTGTGCCATAATTTCGTTAGTTTTAGCTCAATAGTTCGACACTGATTAATCACAGGTGGTTTGAATAGTGCATTAGCTTTTGTCCATTGATGCAGAAGAGGGACTATCATGTCATTTATGAGTTCTTTATCTGTATAGTTCCTTCTGTCCTTTGCATTTTTTTCTCGAAGGAGTAACCCTAATCTTAGCATGTCTCTCACTGTTGGAAGTTCTGATACAGGAAGCTCCTTCCCTTTACCAACTAGCAGGCTCAAGTGGGTTGACAACTGACTTCTTGTCTTCAATTTTGACATCTTCACACTATCTGACAAATAGAAAAATATTTCAATGTTTCATAATTCAATTGTTGTTTCAAAAAATATCAATTTGTTTATCAAAAATGCTGTAACAGAAATAACATAATAATTTCTTAGAACATAATGTTTTATACAATGATATAAGTAACTGCGACAATCAATATGCCCTACTTACAATAATTAAAATGTAGAATTCGTCTGGTAGAGTAGGTGCAAGTGCAATGAGAGCAAACCACCGTCTATGATATCTAGAAGGAGAGTGAGCCGGGCGCCTTATCCTCACGCTTGGTACAAGTCAAAACAAGAATTAAACTGTCCCACACGGAGAGCCTGTTCATGTTCATGTTCTGACATGCATATTGTACACAAGCTATAGAACCATAAAATACTCCATAATCCATATGCTTACATGAGATTAGTTAATATCAAGTGAATAATTCTAATCAAGTCTCATTAATTTGTTGAAATACTGATATTTGAAACTTTAAGGTATAATTGATGTAGGTGAGGGTTATTTCAATTCATTTTTGTTTGCTAATCTCAAGTTTAGACATAAAGAGGCACAATATTTTGACTACCAAATTTGATTTTTAACATGTTGACAAAATTGACACACCCTAACCCCCACGCTAGTGGTGGAGATGTACAGTTAACTAAAAAGATGCTGGTGTTTTATCCCAGCAGTGGCTGGACCAGCATTTAAGCTTAAGGTCCGCGTAGGTAATACTCATACAAATCTTAAAAAATAAAAAAAATAAAAAGCTGTGAGGGCGGACAACACCAAGCTCTAAATCAGAGAAGACCTCCTCTAAAGAAGCTCCTCCACAGCAACTCCTCTACCAAGCAGCAACTTCCCACCACGTGGTGAAGGAAAAGCTACCATGGTTGGTGCTGTTTGAGTATTATTTCTGGTGCTGTTTGAGCAGTCAGGGTTGGTGTAACTGGCGTCATTGCCATGGGTAATAATGGTGCTTTAAGGTGCTGTGAGACTGTGAGAGAGTTTGTGTGTCCTTGTACATATACACCCAGTCATGGTGTTAAGTGGAAACTGTACCTAATGCAACAGTACAAAATAAGTTAAACGAGGGAATTGACCCCTATAGTTGAGTTCCTAGACTTGTTCATGAAATCTAACTTCATTTTAATAAACCATTTTTTTTTTTACTTTTAATAAACCATTTTTTTTTACTTTAATAAACCACTTTATGCTTTTAATAAACCATTTTATTTGTATGTTGGGAGTATTATTTCCCTGCAGTATTTTGCCGTCATTCCTTCCTATTGCTTGATACCATAATTACATGTACCCATGTGTCCTAACCCTCGATTCACGCTACCACAGGTCAGAGGTTGAAGTAACTTGAAATAAGCTAACTATAAAAAACCTACTATAGAAAATTAAGCAATAAATATATTACATAAAAACAAATGTTAGTAAGAAAACACGCTCTTACAGTTGTACACGTCAGTTAACGTAAAATCAGACGATACATACTGTATTTCGCTCAATAGCCCACAAAACATGTAGTTATGCTTACTTTATTTGAGTCCCCCGTCTGAAGAGTGCGTTTTCTCATTGCTTCAGGACGCCTGAGTCCTCTGTTTTCTCTCAATCTTAGAGTGCACCCGATTCTTCGTTATTCCTTAGTAATGACACAGAATTTGAAATTGCAACTGTGGTTGCAATTGTTGAGTCAACTTAGATATGTCTGATTACAGTTGGAACATTCAAGACCCATTGTGAGTGATGTTGAAAACTTCAACTGCCTTTATTGTTAGTAAAACTTGTCAAGTAAGTGAGTGTCGAGTCTGTCAGTATGAGTGGCATATCCTTATATCGTCCTTGGGGATAGCCATGGATTTTCAAGTGCTACTGAAGTTAGATTATTTTGATTCCCAAACATCAGAGAATCTGACGTTTGTAGTTTAGTTAGTGTCAGTTGTCTATTTTGGAATGTCATTAATCTCCTGAAAAGATTCTGTCAAACTCAAAATCTCCAAGACCTAACGGCTCTCTCCAGGAAGAATTCCTTGGCTGTGGTTTGTGATTTCCGGTAAGTAGAGTTGTTAGTGCGTGTTTAACGTCCATTTCACCTTTTCCTGACAATCTCAATCTTTGATTAGATTATAACAATAGACATAAGAAATTCACCTGACCCGTGACACTGATTTTCATAGTTGAGTGTACAGCGACTGAGGTGAATAGAATTTCTGTTGTTGGTGAGATTAGCCTTTCTGGTATGTATGCGTAGGCCGGAACTGCCCCAGGCTCACATACATACGAATGCACAAGGAGGAATCACACGTTCGTGACTTCTTCAACGCATCTCCAGGTATGTGAACGATTGTTTCCCGCCGCCATGTTAAGTCAGTTTAACTTAGTCGATTTTGTGAATATCAGTGTTCATGTTTTAACATAGTGAAATAATCATGTGCCAAGTAATTCGAGTAAAGTAAGTGTCATCTGTATTGCTTCCAGACGTATATTTATGAGTATTTGAGTTAGACATTGACACGTTTGTGACTCTTCCTCAACACATCTCCAGGCACTGTCTGTGTTGGCACCACTGCCGAGGTTCGGTAGCCGCCTATGGGCAAGATGGTTCTTGAAGGATGTCTTTAATATGGCGAGATAAGAATCCAAGGACAAGATTACCCAGGGAACGCCGTGCGGAGACACTGCACCGAGTCTACCCCCGGGCGCTCCTTGCGAGCGAGCTTTGGCTGTCAATGGTATAAACAACTCCCGCCACTAGTGGCGGGAGTTGTTTATATGTATCGAGCAGTATTGGTATCTATGATTGGGTATTAATTAGCAGACATAGTTATCCCAGGTTAAGTATTGAACCCATTAATGTTGGTGTTACTAGTGGTACCGTTGTTATTGGAGTTGAGTCCACCAACCAGGTGTACTACCACTGAGTCTAGTGAAAGTGCCATAGTGTTCATTCCGAACTAACATGATATGGTTAATAATATCTTAATTTTGGATCTTGTCGAGTGTGTTTGTATTGACAATGAAGTAATATAATGAGTGTGTAATGTTGTAATCAAGAAATTATCTATTTTGCTATTAATGTAAAGTAAGACCTAAGTGGTCCAATCTTGTCTGGGTGTAATTAATTAACATCTTGTTCACTCCATCTGTTAATAAATATTGGATAAGTAAACTACAAGTATCACCGCTCTATTTCTTCTACCCATTGTTTCTCAGAAAATAACTTTGTAACTCACGAGCCTAGAAGCTCGCTAGCACACTACCTAACAGTTCACTAAGATATGTTATATTCTAATGAAAGTCTGGGTGGTGGCAGGCTACCGTTGTAAGTAATAAGTGTTATAATAATAATGACTTCCCAGACTAATCCATGGCTTACAATATAACTAGAACAAGATATAATTGAGAGAAGTAAGGACATGAAATTCAGAAAATACCATAATATAGGAAAGAAGAATAAACAGAATAAATATGAAGTAAGGAAAAGCGGACTCTTGTACTGTACCAACCAATTCATTCAGCAACGAGAATCAAGAAACTACAAACAGCACAAAATAAAAGCCTAAGACTCATATATAACATCGAGTTGTGTTCTGACCTCACTTGGGGAAAGGTCACGGCAGGGTTAGCTCCAGAGGGATAATTATCAGATATGGCCAGTGATATGTGCGGTCTTGGGTATGAGAGTTTGTTGACCAAACTGGAGTGGTCCACTGAAGAATTGGCGAGGGCCAAGTTAGAAATTGAGAGGGCCACGTTGGAGAACCTGAAATTAAGGAAAGAGCTGGCGAAGTTAAAAGGAGAGGCTGGATGAGTAAAGCCAGTGTCTGACGAAAAATCAAACGAGTGGAAAGTCGTGAGTAGTCGGAGGACCAAGCTGGTGGTGAAGAAGCACACGAAGGATACGACAACAACAGCTAAGTGTACCAACCCGTTCAGTCCCTTGATAGACGAATTGGACGTTAGTACAGTCAGGGGCAGGGATGACAAGGAAGGTATAAAAACTTTAATTGTTGGTGACTCACAGGTATGGTACATGGACAGGGCCTTTTGTGGTAAAAACAAAAATAGGATGAGGGTGTGTTTGCCAGGAGCAGGGGTGGGGGATATAATTGACAGGATGGACAATATCTTGTCTGGTAATGGGAACAAACCCATTATCTGCCTCAGTGCAGGAGGCAATGATATTGGCCGGTGTAGGAACGAGGAACTTCTTGATAAGTTCAAGGCAGCCATAGATCGTATTAGGACTAAGGGAGGGATCCCTATCATATGAGGTGTCCTGCCTAGAAGAAGAGTTGGCAGTGAATGGTTGTCAAGGGCAGTTGGTGTTAACGACCGTCTTGACAGATATTGCAAGTCAATATCAGTCCCATTCATTGACAACTGGGACAACTTCTATGGCAGAAGGGACCTTTATGCTAGTGATGGGGTGCACCTGTATAGGGATGGAGTAGCAACCCTGGCTGGGGCTCTTGAGGGGGCAGTTCAAAAGATATCGAAGTCTTTAAACTGCTAAGAGAACATAGGGGCACGGGGGTGGAGGAGACTGCAGTGGGAGCGGGTAAACAAGGCGAAAGATTACAAGGAAATAGTGTTAGGAATGATGACAAAACTAAATTAGACAGGGAGTTTAAAACTAAACGCGGTAAGGGAAGGACTCAGAACACCACTAACTTAAATGTATACTACGCGAACAGTAGAAGCATGAGAAACAAAATGGATGATATTAAGGCCTTGGTATGTACCGAAGAAATCGATATAATTGCATTCACTGAAACATGGATCAACCTAGACACACGTGAATTACCAGTCGAATACCAAATTGCGGGTTACAAACTGTTCCATACCGATAGGCAGACCAGGAAAGGAGGCGGAGTAGCAATCTATGTTAGGGATAATCTGAAGTGTGAAATAAATAAGGAAATAAAAACTGAGAGGAATACAGAAACAATTTGGATAGAATTAAGCGACGGTCGGGAAAAATTAATCACAGGGGTAATATATAGACCCCCAATCTTGATAGTGTCAATGAGCGACTTATCTGGGATGAAATGCGCAGGGCTTCCATACACAACAAAGTCTGTATAGTAGGCGACTTTAACCTTGGCCAAATAGATTGGACTGTCCTTACGGGTAACTCAGAATCAGAGGATTTTCTCGAGACGATCCAAGACTGTTTCCTAAGTCAACATATAACCGAACCCACACGGGGTAATAATATACTGGATTTAGTTCTGACGAACAGAGAAAACCTCATTAGCAATGTCGAGGTAGGGAACGAACTTGCAAACAGCGATCACAAAGAAATTCGATTCCAGTTAGATTTTCAGGGCAGACGTAAGGAAAATTCCACAGTACCAGATTTCAGAAGGGCAAACTTTGACAGTTTGAAGAGGTAGCTGAGAGAGGGGGTGTCGCGCTTGGCCGTGAACCCGGACAGATGACACCCATCTGGATAATCTAGATCTGAGATTGCCCAGTTCTACCCACAAATTTAAAATATAGATACTTAATGCACAAAGCAGAACATACCATACAAAAACCCAGATCAGACAACAATGACCCTAAATGGATAAATAATTATTCAAAGAACATCATTGGCCAAAGGAAGGCTATAGGTAGAAGGATAAATCGTGGCGAAATTCACCTCCGGGACTATTATAGGGTATTGGCGAGTAGGGTTAAAACCGAGATAAGGAAAGCAAAGAGGAATAATGAGGTAAGGATAGCAAGGGAGGCGAAGACAAACCCCAAAGGATTCTACCAAATGTATCAAACTAAAACACGAGAGAAGATTGGACCAATACGTCACGACCTGGCGAGTCACTGATAACGCATCGAGAAATGAGCAATAATTTGAATAAATATTTTTCAACAGTTTTCACCACCAAAAATTTAAACATGATACCCGAGGCACCGACTCTATTCAGAGATAGTGAAGAAAACAAATTAAGTGAGATAGTAGTGACTAGTAACGATGTTAGTAAGCAAATAGACAAACTAAAGCCTAATAAGTCACCTGGTCCCGATGAGATATTTGCCAAAGTATTAAGGGAATGTAAGGAAGAGCTTAGTATGCCCTTAGCAAAGTTGTTTAACATGTCCTTAAAAACAGGTGTAGTACCAGAATCCTGGAGGATAGCGAATGTAATACTGATTTTCAAGAAGGGGGATAGATCACTATCCTCTCACTACCGCCCAATCAGTCTAACATCAATAGTAGGCAAGTTACTGGAATCAATCATTTCACTCTCTATTCGAAATCACCTGGAGAAGCACCGATTGATCAATGATTCCCAGCATGGCTTCACAAGCGGACGTTCATGTCTAACTAATCTATTAACATTCTTTTCATCAGTTTTCGAATCGGTGGACGAGGGCACAATTATGATGTGGTATATCTCGACTTTAGCAAAGCCTTCGACAGAGTCCCCCACGAAAGACTAATTAGAAAGGTAGAAGCGCATGGTATCAAAGGTAATATCCTTAAATGGATTAGGGCGTGGTTACGGGGTGACATCCTTAAATGGATTAGGGCGTGGTTACAGGACAGGAAACAGCGAGTGAGCATTAACGGCACTAAGTCCCATTGGAGCAACGTCACAAGTGGAGTTCCCAAGGCTCAGTACTTGGACCATTATTATTTATTATATACATAAACGACATAGATATCGGCATAGACAGCAACATAAGTAAATTTGCTGATGACACTAAAATAGGACGTGTTATCAAATCTGACGAGGACTCGGCAAAACTACAGGAAGATCTAAACAAATTTTTCCAATGGTCTGAAAAATGGCAGATGAAATTCAATGTCGACAAATGTAAAGTACTCAGTATAGGAGATGTAAACAGGGAAACCAGATACCAGATGAACAACGATGCCATAGAGAAATCCGACTGCGAGAGAGATTTAGGAGTAATGATAAGTAGGAACCTTAAGCCAAGTAAACAATGTGTTTTTGCTCGTAACAAGGCTAATAAAGTACTTGGGTTCATACAAAGGAGTGTTAGTTACAAGACTAGCGAGGTCATCCTAAAACTGTATCTTGCTCTTGTGAGACCACACCTGGATTACGCAGTTCAGTTCTGGTCACCGTATTACAGAATGGATATAGAATCCTTGGAAAGAATTCAGAGGAGAATGACAAGACTAATCCCGGGCATTAGGAACCTTGAGTATAGAGACAGGTTAAAGCATCTTAATTTGCACTCCCTCGAGAGACGTAGAGCGAGGGGCGACCTGATAGAGGTGTATAAGTGGAAGGCAGGGCTAAACAAAGGGGACATTACAAAGGTACTCAAATTATCCAACCAGGAGCGAATTCGTAACAATGGTTTTAAATTAGACAAATTTAGATTTAGGCGTGAAATAGATAAACACTGGTTTGGAAACAGAGTAGTGGATGAATGGAACAAGTTACCAAATATCATCATTAACTCGAATACGCTGAATTGCTTCAAACATAGGTTGGATGCTTATATGAGCAATAGGGGTTGGGTGTAAACGGGACTGCCCAGTATGGGCCAATAGGCCCGCTGCAGTTTCCTCCATTCTTATGTTCTTATGTTCTTAACTCCATAGAAGAGCCAACATCAACGCAGTAAAAGTTGACCTATATAACTAAGCCAAAAAAGCATGGGAACAACTTCGAGAGTTAGACTTATAAACTGTAGTTAACTGTCTCGACAACGAACCAGCAAGAAGATCAAGAGAGGAACACGCCTGGTTCAGATCAAGCAGAATATGAGTAAACAATCCACCACCAATACCAAAATACAACCAAAAATCATCAGATTTTATAAAAAAAAAAACTATGACCAAATAAATACCATCAAGTCAAGCTTCAATCTTTCAATTAAACAAAATAAAATAGGACCACCTCCATGCAACTAAAAGTAGCAAGTTGGATCCTTCACCTCTCCTTAGAAATTAAACCTCCCTACTATAAACAAAAAGCTTCAATTCTCTAAAACAAAAAAAATATTTAATTAAAGATGAGTGACCAAAGGACACTATCCTTGGCCTCTCCAACACTTTTTTTTACGGGATTAGCCCACCCAGGCACAGGTCACTGACCCACATCGGGGCCTGGGGGGCGAAAATTTAATAATAATAATAATAATAATAATAATAATAATAATAATAATAATAATAATAATAATAATGATAATAATAATAATAATAATAATAATAATAATAATAATAATAATAATAATAATAATGATAATAATAATAATAATAATAATAATAATAATAATAATAATGATAATAATAATAATAATAATAATAATAATAATAATAATAATAATAATAATAATAATAATAATAATGATAATATCAATAATGATAATAAAGAACCAAAAGGAAACACAAAAATGAAAAAAAGATCAAGAGTGAGAAACAATATATGTACTGTGTGTTATGTTGTCAATGGTAAGAGAAATAATTGAGACCCTGCAATTGTGTGTAAATGAGGCAGAAAGTCAGATCAGCAACCTGGGACTTGGTCACAATTTTCGTGATGCCATAAGGCAGCAGGGTCTACCATTAGACAACACATTATGCTTCCAATATCTTCCCAGGCGGTAGTACCTCCCTGTTTGGTAGCTGCCTACTACCTACTTGTCGTCTTGCCCCTTCATTCCACTCTTATTAAAATAAAAGATACGTTGCTCAGCCAGCTCCGCGAGAACCTAGCTAGAGGTCGCCACCCCTTCCTTGGAACAATGGCTACTGCAAAAATAAACATATTTTTTAACAAAATGGGAAAAGGCTTGAAATGTTCTGGCCCTTTAATCCGTTGATTCCGTCTGGGTTAATGAGGCTGGAACATGTATATGATATAGGGTTTTAGTAGCCAAACCCAATTGCCTGTTCTCTATTTATTGAGGAACTATCTCAGATACAGTTCCAAGTGTATATCACCGTAACTTAATCACTGTAGCTATGAGTGATAAGATGAGGACAGAGGCTATGTTAAATATATCTGCTAAGTAAGTCCTGTCGAAGAGTGGTGAGTGAGAATGAGTAGGGACCCATCGAGGGAGAACGGAAATATATCTGACGTCCTCCCTCGAGGGAAGACGAAACCATCCACGATGGCTCTCAGTAACGTCTTCCTCTTGTCAAGGATATCAAACTACTGCCCGCATTAGGTGGCCAGAGAGCCGGCTACTTAGTACCTTAGCTCAGCACTAAGTGACATGACTTCCCGTGGGCACACCTTATCACGTGCTCTGAACATGTCACCTCATAGCCAGTGGAAAGTTACAGAGGGTGCTAGAGTATATAAATCAAATGTAATTAACCCATTTATATAATACTTCTGCCTATAAGACAGGGCTATTACAGAAAGCTAGTACCGAAATACGCAAAATGTAAATTCAAATATAATTAGTATAACCTCAGCATATCTGGTTGAGCTCGGATACTGTTTATCTCTTACTTTTCTTCAAATTTTCTCCCTCTTTTACCTTACTCTTAAGCTAATCCCCTCCCTCCCCCCAATTGCCACCAAAGTACTTCCGAGCCTAATCCCTGCCCTCCCACCCAGCATTACAAGCAATGGCCCCTCTACCTTAACTCCAGACGTCAAGTCAGTCAAGTGAAGGTCATTCTACTCTGCTCTCTCCAACCGACATCAACTCACCTGAAGCTCCTCAACCACACAATAACTCTCCAGTATCCTACAGCATTATATATATATATATATATATATATATATATATATATATATATATATATATATATATATATATATATATATATATATATATATATATATATATATATATATATATATATATATATATATAATATACGCTCTTCTGAGTCTCCTTTCTCACCTCCATCCTGAGTGCGAGATTTCCCTTAAATTACGTGTGTATGTGAACCTAAAATAGAGGATATAGACTAAACTGCACCACACACTATACTGTCCGATTCTGGGGTCACTAATTCTAAGGGGATAGCTTAACTCAACTCTTAATTTTAAGCTCACTGCCACCAGACCCCCTGGACAGTATGTAGCTTGTTAGGTAGCGGGCAGAGTAAGCTAGGCATTGGGTTGGGTTTTTCATTGACCAAATCGAGAGTGGGAAGATGGGTGAAACATCAATCATGACTTAACTAATTTATTCCTTATAAAACATATGGCATCCCGTCACAATAATAAAAGAGCTGGCCTTCATCAGATGAACCACTATTATTTAATTACACTTCACATCAGTATACGTCCTTCATCAAATAACTACTATTATCATCTTCATTCTTCATAACAACCTTTGACCTCCTTACCTCGGTCATTCCTTCTTACCATAACACCCAACACATCAGACTGCACCACATGTTAGAGTATAGCACCACATGTTATATTATGGCACCACATTCCGGGTATACTCCACACCTACAAGTATGGAACTCCTCGGTATTCTTAGGTACACATACCAGGTACCTCGTTCACACTTTACTCTTGCTGAGTAGATGGGATACTTCCCAAGTAATCATACCAGTACTGGTTCCGCGCCTGGTATTCTTAGGTCGCTCCACGTAGCGACCGCGTAGCTTCTCAAACACACAATTATGTTCTCCTATCCTGGGTGGTGATATGTCGGGAATCCACAGATTCACAGTGGAGGTGCATAATGGCCATCAGCAGACACACCACACCCGGTGAGTCCCTCACAGTGGTGGCTTGGCCAACGCTCGGGACGTGTGCGTACCTGTTTTGGCGAGAGAACGGGCATCACTGAGCAAGGCCTGATGGGCTTTGATCACCACGCATTATTACAACTATTACTTCACTTTAAAACATCAGGCAAGGTTTTAAGATGTAAAAAACTGCGAAATAAGTCTTTTTAGAGCCGAATGGAGCACGATTGAGCCCACTGACCTGTTTTGGTGAGAGATGTGGCGTTACTAAGGATCGCGCCTCGCGTCTCTCACTGAACTAGGCCTACACTTTCCTCTCTATTATGACCTTCAGACATTATGCCTTATAATTATATATCTTTATCCTAAATTACATACTAAAGTATGGATCTGGTTTGCCAGTTCCTGGGGAAATTAATTGGGCTATATTAACTCAAAACTGTAGCCCGGGGCAGAATGGGCGCCAACAGAGGCAAAGCCTAGCGTCGTATTTTCATGACGTGGGTATATCCACTTCACTTCAATCTGTATTTAAGGATCCTCCCCTCACACGTTGCAATCGTTGAACACATTCATAAGATTCCCTGATCATTGCATTGTTTGTGGTTATTCGTCACATGAGATAACGAGGTATACAAGATATTTTCTTTGAAGTATAGTTTCTGGATCACTTCCAACACTTCACATAGGTCTGATACATTTATCCTTTTTCCAGATCATTGTTCTCTTATATTTTCATCTGATACCTGCGGTAGCTATGTTCACTAATCGTTCACAGACGTAAATAGTATGACCTTCAAACACGATCTACACAGTACACTAGTCCGAATCAATTGGACCTTCCCAATCATCCTAGAGATACCTTGAGTTCTCCTTAATGCTATAAGTACATACACTTAATATTATATGACCTACCTTGGAACAATTCGTATAAAAAAAAACATACAGTAGGTGAGTTATCCTTTGCCAAAGTTTCTCGTTTTCTACTGTTTTCTGTGACTACAAGCGCGGTGGATTTGAATGTTAGGAAGCGTAATATGAATAAAGAGATATCAAGGATGACAATGATGTGCGCAGTACAACACACACACACACACTGCCCATGCTATTCGAATATTAACATTACTTTTGGATGTGGTAGGATATAAATTTTGGTGAGTTGGCAGAAAAATACTTCATAATGCGGCACATGACAGTGGAGTGGAGTCCTCCCCTACAAACGCCGTGTGTCGCTGACTGGCCGACCCCCCGCGAATCTGCCGGCGTATCCCTCGTGGTCAAGGTCAGGTAACCAGCGACGCCGAACAAAGCGGGGGCCTACCATCAAGCCACGCCTACCGTGGTTATATAAGACCTCACCTGGCCTTCATTGACCTTAACCACCACAATAACAGAACAAGCCGCCAGAGTCAACACCCAAAAAAAAAGAATCAAGCAGGAACTAAGGCATCACCTGCTACGGAGAACAAAGACCTAGAGCATGAAACTGGTATTCGATTTTACTCCACTACAGCTCCCCCCATAGTCTCAACAGAAAGACTATTGGCAGAAATAAGGCAAGATTAAATACACATACTCAGACAAAAACCTAGATGACACACATATTGAAACACTATTCAAGAAGGGAAGAATACTCACAAGACACAACAGAATAGAGAGAGTTGATCAGTCAACATATAAAAAGATCCGCTTGGGCCTGGACAGGAGGATGTCAGGGGAGCACCGGTCAGCAAAAATGGCGCAAACCAGCTCTACGATACGATACGAAGTCTTTAGTTAAGAGGTGAAAGAAGATTATTAGGAGTTGAAGGAAAAGTGGTGAAACTGAAATACAGTAGAAGTAGAAAGAATCTGGGCTCAACCAGATCGCTTCATCTTTCTTATTGGTGTTTTATCTTTGTTCTGCTCCCTTGGGTCGTCAGACCTTTGTATTAATATTGGTTTATTTATATAATGCTGCTTATTATTATTATTTGTTATTGTTGGAGTTAGTGAGCCCGCCCAGGTCCTTGTGTAACTGGGAGGGTAGTCACATTTTTATTTTTTATTTTTTTTTGAGGTGTTAGTTAAGTGTTAGTTGTGTTAGTCTAAAGGTACACTGTATGGAGAGGCCTGCCAGGTTCTTAGTGGAGCTGGTTGGTCACTCTCATCTTTATTCCTCTAGTAATGTTTTATGTAGAAATGTGTATGTTGAGGCAGGAGGTGGTTCAATTACTTCTTCCTGGCTGATATAGCTGGGAGGGTAATCACATTATTATTATTAATATTATTAATATTTTTTTATTTTTTTATTTATTTTTTATTTAATTTTTTTTTGAGTTAGTGAGCCCGCCCAGGTCCTTGTGTAGCTGGGAGGGTAGTCACATTTTTATTTATTTATTTTTTTTTTTTTACTAAGATGTTAGTTCAATGTTAAATGTTAAATGTTAAATGTTAAATATTAGTTATGTTAGTCTAAAGGTACGCTGTATGGAGAGGCCTGCCAGGTTCTTGTGGAGCTGGTAGGTCACTCTCATCTTTTATTCTCTCTATTAATGTTTTATATGTATATTGGGGCAGGAGATGGTTCAATTACTTTCTTCCTGGCTGATTTAAACCAACTGTGTTCTTGGAATTCTTCGTTGTCTATATTATTTATCCAGTTTTGATATGTTTCTGTGTTAAGTTCAGTCACTTTTTTCCAAATATTTACAGCTTTGTTGTGTATATCTACATTGATTGCTAAGAGGTTTGCTCTCTTGTGTAGCTGTTCATTATTGATGTGGTCTGTATATTTTATGTTATATATAAATCTGAGGGCTATATTTTGTACTGTTTGTAACCTTTTAATGCACGTTTTACTAAGGGTGTTCAATGGGATGGGTGGGTAGTCCATAATTGATTTAACAAGGGCAATATAAATCTTTCTTTTGTTATTAATGCTAAGGTTCTTAAAGCGTTTTATTTTTGATAATCTTATTCTTGCCTGTCGTTCTTTATCTTTTAAGTATGTTATATATCCTCTTTTTGTTAGTTTTAATCCAAGCATCCTGCCTTCAGTGTCGTATGGGTATAGTTCCTGGTCGACTATTACTGGACTTGTTTTAATCTTGGCTATTGGTATTATCTTGAATTTGTTCTTATTTGTCCTGATTTTCCATTTTTTCTCAAAATCATTTATGTTTTTTATCGCTCTTACCGTGTAGAGTGCCATAAATTGAGTTGATTTTCCTGGGTATGATACTATTTGAGTAATATCATCAGCAAACATTACATATTCGCTAAAGGGGGTAGGTTGAGGTGTGTCTGAAGTATAAATTGTATATAGTGTTGGAGAAAGGCATCCTCCTTGAGGTACTCCACTCTCAAGATTAAACATAGTTCCTAAAAAGTTTCCAATTTGAATTTGTGCTTCTCCTATCATCTAAATAGTTACACAATATTCTTAGCAAGTATTCGTTAAGTCCCAGTTTTAATATTTTATATTTCAAGCCTAAATGCCAAACTTTATCAAAAGCCTTAGAAACATCCCTTAAAATTATATTGATCTGGTTACCCTTGCTTTTTTCTATTGCAATTATTTCCGTTATTGTAGCTATTGCAGTTAGGGTATTTCTATTGGGCATAAATCCATGTTGTCTGTTGTTAGTTTTCCCATGTTGTGTTAAAAAGGCTATAAGTCTTGAATTTAATATTTTTTCCAATAGTTTCCCGGTAATTTCTAATAAAGATATTGGCCTGTAGTTTAATATTTCCTTATTGTCCTTACCCTCCTTAGGAATAAATATCATTTTAGCATATTTTAGTTTGTCTGGAAAGTAACCAGTTATTAAGCATGCGTTATAAATGTTTAATAGTGTATTTAAAATGTTTTCAGGTAGATTCATGATCATATTTCGTGTAATACCTGTGAGCCCAGGGGCTTTTTCCTTAAATTTCCTCAGACAGTGCATCATTTCTCCCATGGTTATTATTTGATTATTAGGTAATAAGTTATAGTCTATATATTGCCTTGGGGTGATTCTATGTATTTGTCTTCCCATTTCTTCTTCTATCCTTTCTTCGTGTTCACTATCAAAATCTTCATTTTCCTCATCTGATATTTTAAAAACTTTTACCCATTCCTTTTGAATGCTGACTCTTGTTCATTTTCCTCGTGCAATTTTGTTCCATTTTGGTCTTTAATGTATGGTGTTTTTTGCTTGTTGTGCCCCATCATCTTGTTTATGGAAGTCCAAAATGTTTTTGTGTCTTTAGTCTTGTCAGCCGCCATTATAATATCATTCCATTTTTTATTGTTTGCTTCCTTACATGCGTCTCTTAATTTTATCTGTAGTGCTATCTGTGTCGTATATAGCCATCTGTTACTGCCGTGTCTTTCCATATACCTGTTTATTTCATTGTAATAGGTCTGGATTAATTTAACTTCTTCTGGTAGTCTGTTGTTGGGTAATGTTCTAAAGTGTGAAGTAGGAGTGTGTTTGGTTATAGATGTTTTTATTGCTGAGTGCAGTCTGTCCATTTCTGAGTCTATATCTTCTGTTGTTTTCCCTTGTAGGTTAATCGAGTGGTGATTACTTAAGTCGTCTTTGAAGCTGTCCCAGTCTGTTTTACTCATTTTCAGTCTCTTTTTTATTGGTATCTGTATGGGGCTTGTTGACAGTGTTAGTATAATTGGCAGATGGTCACTGCCTGTAAGAGGTCCTGTATATATAGGTAATTGAAAAAGGCTTTGTTGTTGTAAAATTTTGTCTGGTGTCGATTGTGTATTGTGATTTCTCCAGGTTGGAAAGTTAGGACCCAGATGATTGATTTTCCCTAAATTTATTAATTGATTAAGGGCGTTTCCCACGACGTTATTATTTGTATTGTCAAAAATCCTATGTCTGGCGTTAAAGTCTCCTAAGATGTACATCGGATGACTATTGTTAGCCAATTTTAATAGGTCTTCTATAGGTAAGTAGGGTCGTCTCGGTGGCAGATAAGTAGTAGCAATAATTACGTCTCCTTGAGTTGTATTTATTTTTATTGCTAGAAATTCATCCTGGAAGTCATCGATTAGTTTAAATTTTAAGTTTCTTTTAACCGCTATAGCTACTCCGTCATTTTTCTCGCCCGATTTATTTCTTTGGTTTACATAATAGTTAAAGAGTTTTATGTTGTTGTTTTCTGTCTCACCGTGACTGTTTATTAGTATAATGTCAGGGTCAATTTCTTGATATATATTACTTAGGTTAATTCTCTCGGTCTTCCAGTTTCTTACGTTGTGTTGTATTATTCTTAAAGTTCTTACTGTTTGTCTATTGTCCATTATTTCTTATACTTGGATTGTAACTGTTGAAGTGGAGACCTATCATCCTGTTTCCCGCTTCTGACTCTTCTAAACTCTGACGGGTCTACTATTTTAAAGTCTTTGGTCGTAATCTTTAGTTTGTCCGTAGTAATTAGTGACCAGACATAATCTTCACTTAGGGATTTTTCTTGATATGTCCACTTGTATATCCCTCCTTCACAGTTTTTTACTATTGTCCCTCCTGTTGGTCTCGATGTTGGGATTCCATGTTTTGTTGTAGTGATAACTTTTAATCCAATTTCTTCAGCAGATTCAGGTTGTATATTGTGATCAGTTTCCATCTTATCTTCTCTCCTCCTACTCCTTTGTCTTATAGTCTGTCCTTTTGTTATTTCTATCTTCTCTTTGTCACTTCTAGTCATTTGTCTGGGATCTCTATCAGTCGCTTGTGTTCCTTGTGTATCAGCTGTTGCTCCTTGCTCAAACCTTTGTTCGTCTAGATGTAGTCTTTCTCTCAGTTCGCTTGCATATGTTGCCTGAAATAGTTTTTCGGATTGTGGATTCTCTGGAAATATCATCTCTGGTAGGTTATTCAATTTAAACATTTTCCTTAATTCCTCATTGTATGATCCGGGTGCAATGATATTGTGCAAATGTGCATGGATCATACTAATCATTACCTTATCATGTATTGGCTCACTTAGGTTTAATATGGTGGATTCTGGTCTATGAGCCTCTTGGACCGCTCTCTTTGCTATTTCGACGTATGTCGTATCCTTCTTGTCTTGTTCCTTTTTCCTTGTTTCTTGTTCCTTGTACTTTATCATGTGTTTTTTTATTGGGCATGCCATTGCTAACGTCCTATGTCCTATGTATGCATTCCCGTTTCTCTTACAGTTGAGACAGCCAACATGTGTATTCTTACATTCAGTGTAGGTATGGTCGTCGCCTGCACAATCTGAGCAGTACTTTTTTTCTTTTTCCGGACAGTCTCTCGTTGTGTGTTCTTCATATTTGTAGCAGGAGAAGCAAGTTTGCAGACTGATGAATGTCTCCTTCTTTATTTGATGTGGTGTGACTGACATGTTGAATATTAGAAAGCCCTGTTGTAAAACTTTCTCAGCCATTGACACTTCTTCAAAAGTAATCTTAAAAACATGAGTATAGTCCTTTATCTTAATGACTTCTTCAATCTTCATCCACCTATTTTGGCGTTCCAGTTCATCTTTCAGGTCTTCCGATGTCTTCCTCCCGATCTCTTGGTCGACTTGACGAACAAAAACTGATCTTTTTGCTTTTTGTTTTGGTGGCATGACAACAATAAGGCCTTCATTGTAAAATATATCTCTTGCTTCTTTTGAAAGGATTTTATCTGAATCAAAGTCATCTTTACAGATTACTTTAAAACCTTCATTGGTGCTGAATATTCTTGTTAGTGGGACTTGCAGTTTGTTGTAAGTGATTTCTGCCACTTTTCCCCTTCCAATAGAGTGTCCCTGACTAGAGAGAGAAATACAAATCAAGGTGTATATATACAGAGGAGGGTGAGACCAGGTTCTACAATGGTCAGGTATTAGGTAATGACCCTACAAATCTTTAAATAGCACACAACGGTTGGTGGTCAGGTCAGATGGTCAGGTGACCCGGCCTTCCTTGTGGTTATCAGCATATACCTAGATCACGCGCACCTACAGTGATTTACTTGCATATATATATATATATATATATATATATATATATATATATATATATATATATATATATATATATATATATATATATATATATATATATATATATATATATATATATATATATATATATATATATATATATATATATATAATCAACGACCTCACCAGCCAGGAAACGAACCCTCGACGTACTGGGTGGGACTAGGGAACGCTACCGACCAACCCACAAGGACACTAAAAGCAGTCCTAGACTCTGTTATATTTCACACAAAGCCTGTTCATCGAACTGATGGCGCCGTGAACCTCATTGGGAACAGCCCGTGCCTCTTATGTGGTGTCAGTAGCATTTTACCAAATCGAGCTGGTATGAAACACGAGGTACCATACAGTATATATACTTCATTTTTAGTCCATATAACACGCGGAATTTGAACATATAATCAACGACCTCACCAGCCAGGAATCGAACCCTCAACCTACTGGGTGGGACTATGATTTTTTCCTGTGAATATTTTTTGCCGGATTCGTTAGGGGAGGTTTTTACGTGGATTAGCCCACCCGGGCATAGGTCACTGATCCACACTGTAATAACACTGTAATAATAATAATAATAATAATAATAATAATAATGATAATAATAATAATAATAATAATTAATAATAATAATAATAATAATAATACAGTAATAGTAATAATAATAATAATAATAATAATAATAATAATAATAATAATAATAATAACAATAATTATAATGAGTAAAGATAATAATAATAATAATAATAATAGTAATAATAATAATAATAATAATAATAATAATAATAATAATAACAATAATAATAATAATAATAATAATAATAATAATAATAATGATTAATAATAATAATAATAATAATAATAATAATAATAATAGTAATAATAATAATAATAATAATAATAACAATTAAAATAATAATAATAATAATAATAATAATAATAATAATAATAATGATAAATAATACTACTACTACT
>NW_024732440.1:11707371-11825828 GCF_018991925.1 Homarus americanus | reverse complement strand
ATATCCCTCCTTCACAGTTTTTTACTATTGTCCCTCCTGTTGGTCTCGATGTTGCGATTCCATGTTTTGTTGTAGTGATAACTTTTAATCCAATATCTTCAGCAGATTCAGGTTGTATATTGTGATCAGTTTCCATCTTATCTTCTCTCCTCCTACTCCTTTGTCTTATAGTCTGTCCTTTTGTTATTTCTATCTTCTCTTTGTCACTTCTAGTCATTTGTCTAGGATCTCTATCAGTCGCTTGTGTTCCTTGTGTATCAGCTGTTGCTCCTTGCTCAAACCTTTGTTCGTCTAGATGTAGCCTTTCTCTCAGTTCGCTTGCATATGTTGCCTGAAATAGTTTTTCGGATTGTGGATTCTCTGGAAATATCATCTCTGGTAGGCTATTCAATTTAAACATTTTCCTTAATTCCTCATTGTATGATCCGGGTGCAATGATATTGTGCAAATGTGCGTGGATCATACTAATCATTACCTTATCATGTATTGGCTCACTTAGGTTTAATATGGTGGATTCTGGTCTATGAGCCTCTTGGACCGCTCTCTTGGCTATTTCGACGTATGTCGTATCCTTCTTGTCTTGTTCCTTGTTCCTTGTACTTTATCATGTGTTTTTTTTATTGGGCATGCCATTGCTAACGTCCTATGTCCTATGTATGCATTCCCGTTTCTCTTACAGTTGAGACAGCCAACATGTGTATTCTTACATTCAGTGTAGGTATGGTCGTCGCCTGCACAATCTGAGCAGTATTTTTTTTCTTTTTCCGGACAGTCTCTCGTTGTGTGTTCTTCATATTTGTAGCAGGAGAAGCAAGTTTGCAGACTGATGAATGTCTCCTTCTTTATTTGATGTGGTGTGACTGACATGTTGAATATTAGAAAGCCCTGTTGTAAAACTTTCTCAGCCATTGACACTTCTTCAAAAGTAATCTTAAAAACATGAGTATAGTCTTTTATCTTAATGACTTCTTCAATCTTCATCCACCTGTTTTGTCGTTCCAGTTCATCTTTCAGGTCTTCCGATGTCTTCCTCCCGATCTCTTGGTCGACTTGACGAACGAAAACTGATCTTTTTGCTTTTTGTTCTGGTGGCATGACAACAATAAGGCCTTCATTGTAAAATATGTCTCTTGCTTCTTTTGAAAGGATTTTATCTGAATCAAAGTCATCTTTACAGATTACTTTAAAACCTTCATTGGTGCTGAATATTCTAGTTAGTGGGACTTGCAGTTTGTTGTAAGTGATTTCTGCCACTTTTCCCCTTCCAATAGAGTGTCCCTTATCTCTATGTTTTATTCTAATGCTTGTTGTCATCTTCTTGATTACATCTAATCCTACCTATAACACAGGGCTCCTGCCTGGGAGCAGTGACCCGCCCCCCCTCTTGGACGGGCGTCGGGCTCGTAGGGTTCTGCACCCAGGTTACCTGTGACTATAGTTATGTCTAAGAAAGTTGCCACCTACCGGTGACCCCCGGACAAGGGGTGCCCTGCACTATCACAGGTTCCCTTGCCGGATCGACCGTATCGCTAAGTCCCGCCTCCCGTTCAAAGAACGGAGTGCATGAGGGGGATGAAAAAAGGAAAGAAGAGGACTTAGAGAGTAGAAACAGCCTACCTACCACGCCACGTTCGGTCAGCCAATCAGAGCACCGCAGTAAACGTGCATGTATCACGCCACCGTGGGGCACCACTGATTGGCCAATCCAGGACGTAGACGCACGGGTAGTAGTCAAAATTTGGGGAGCCCAAATATTTGTTTTCCAGAAGTTGGAATTTTCCGTACAATCTGTGATGGTAATTACACCGTCACTATGTTAAGTAAGTACAATCACTAGGATTGAGTGTCCTATCACAACAAAGTTGCAGACTGCTCAAACATGCAGCAAAAGAGGCAGGTCTTCGCAGCTCCGGGTCCAGCAGAGAGAGAAATACAAATCAAGGTGTATATATACAGAGGAGGGTGAGACCAGGTCCACAATGGTCAGGTATTAGGTAATGACCCTACTAATCTTTAAATAGCACACAACGGTTGGTGGTCAGGTCAGATGGTCAGGTGACCCGGCCTTCTCACCTGGTTACAAATCTTCTTAATTACAAAAGTGTCCAACTTGTACATGCCATTACTCAAATTCATGTTGAATGCTTCGGTATGTTTAATATGACTAGATTCTATGATGTTCCTACTATCAATTGAATTACATGGTAATATTGAGGAGGCATTATCCCAGTCAATGCAATGCTTGTTATCCCTCAAATGAACAAACAGAGCATTGGATTCCTGGCCTGTCCTAACACTGTATTTGTGTTGTTTAATTCTAGTTGCAAGATCTTTACCATGATATATATATATATATATATATATATATATATATATATATATATATATATATATATATATATATATATATATATATATATATATATATATATATATAAGATACTTATAAAATCACAAGGAAAAAACAATCTTAGCTTTCAAGACATCTTCAGAGGTAACTATTGCCCTGAAGATGTCTGAATAAAGAGGAAAGCAAAGTGCTCAGTTGTTTCCTTTTCCCAAATGATTTATCAAGATTTATCTATCCTCGTTTTCATTGGATCTACATGATATATATATATATATATATATATATATATATATATATATATATATATATATATATATATATATATATATATATATATATATATATATATATATATATATATATATATAAATACATACATATATATATAACAAAAGAAGTATGTGTGTTTGTGTGTCCGCACGAGAATCTCGAAACTACTTTACCGATCTGTATTGATGATGGATGGTGTTATATGTAGTGATGATGGGTGGTGTTATATGTAGTGATGATGGATGGTGTTATATGTAGTGATGATGGATGGTATTATATGTAGTGATGATGGATGATGTTATATATAGTGATGATGTTAGGTGTTATACATAGTGATGATGGATGGTGTTATATGTAGTGATGATTGGTGGTGTTATTTACAGTATAGTGATGATGGATGGTGTTATATGTAGTGATGATGGATGGTGTTACATGTAGTGATGATGGATGATGTTATATGTAGTGATGATGGATGGTGTTATATGTAGTGATGATGGATGGTGTTATATATAGTGATGATGGATGGTGTTATATGTAGTGATGAGGGATGGTGTTATATATGTATTGATGATGGATGGTGTTATATTTAAGTGATGATTGATGATGTTATATATATAGTGATGATGGATGATGTTATATGCGAGTGATGATGGGTGCTGTTATATATAGTGATGATGGATGGTGTTATGTATAGAGATGATGGATGGTGTTATATGTAGTGTTGATGATGGATGGTGTTATATACAGTACTAGTGATGTTGGATGAATTGTTATATGTAGTAATGGATGGTGTTATATGTAGTGATGATGGATGGTGTTATAAGTTGTGATGATGGATGGTATTATATGTAGTGATGATGGATGATGTTACATATAGTGATGATGGATGGTGTTATATATAATGATGATGGATGGGGTTATATGTAGTGATGATGGATGGTGTTATATGTAGTGATGATGGATGATGTTATATGTAGTGATGATGGATGGTGTTATATGTAGTGATGATGGATGATGTTATATGTAGTGATGATGGATGGTGTTATGTATAGAGATGATGGATGGTGTTATATGTAGTGATGATGGATGGTGTTATATATAGTATAGTGATGTTGGATGGTGTTATATGTAGTAATGATGGATGGTGTTATATGTAGTGATGATGGATGGTGTTATATGTAGTGATGATGGATGATATTATATGTAGTGATGATGGATGGGGTTATATGTAGTGATGATGGATGGTGTTATATGTAGTGATGATGGATGATGTTATATGTAGTGATGATGGATGGTGTTATATGTAGTGATGATGGATGGTGTTATATGTAGTGATGATGGATGATGTTATATGTGGTGATGATGGATGGTGTTATAAGTAGTGATGATGGATGATGTTATATGTAGTGATGATGGATGGTGTTATATGTAGTGATGATGGATGGTGTTATATGTAGTGATGATGGATGATGTTATATGTAGTGATGATGGATGGTGATGTATGTAGTGATGATGGATGATGTTATATATAGTGATGATGGATGGTATTATATATAGTGATGATGGATGGTGTAATATGTAGTGATGATGGATGGTTTTATATGTAGTGATGATGGATGATGTTATATATAGTGATGATGGAGGTGTTATATATAGTGGTGATGGATGGTGTTATATATAGTGATGATGGATGGTGTTATATGTACTGATGAGGGATGGTGTTATATGTAGTGATGATGGATGGTGTTATATGTAGTGATGATTGATGATGTTATATATAGTGATGATGGATGACGTTATATATAGTGATGATGGGTGGTGTTATATATAGTGATGATTGATGGTGTTAAATGTAGTGATGATGGATGGTGTTATATATAGTGATGATGGATGTTTATTCATATGTAGTGATGATGGATGGTGCTATATGTAGTGATGATGGATGATGATATATGTAATGATGATGGATGTTGTTATATGTAGTGATGATGGTGGTGTTATATGTAGATATGATGGCTGTTGTTATATGTAGTGATGATGGGTGGTTTTATGTGTAGTGTTGATGGATGGTGTTATAATGAAAGGATGATGGATGGTGTTTATATGTAGTGATGATGGGTGGTTTTATGTGTAGTGACGATGGATGGTGTTATATGTGTGTGACGATGGATGGTGTCATTACATGTAGTGATGATGGGTGGTTTTATGTGTAGTGATGATGATGTGCTATATGTAGTGATGATGGATGGTGTTTTATGTAGTGATGATGGATGATGTTATATGAAGTGATGATGGATAATGTTATATGTAGTGATGATGGGTGTTGTTATATGTAGTGATGATGGGTGGTGTTATATGTGCATGATGGTGGTGTTATATGTAGTGATGATGGTGTTATATGTAGTGATGATGGATGGTGTTATATGTAGTGATGATAGATGGTGTTATATGTAGTGATGATGGATGGTGTTATATGTAGTGATGATAGATGGTGTTATATGTAGTGATGATGGGTGGTGTTATATGTAGTGATGATAGATGATGTTATATGTAATGATGATGGGTGTTGTTATATGTAGTGATGATAGATGGTGTTATATGTAGTGATGATGGATGGTGTTATATGTAGTGATGATGGATGGTCTTATATGTAGTGATGATGGATGGTGTTATATGTAGTGATGATGGATGATGATATATTTAGTGATGATGGATGTTGTTATATGTAGTGATGATGGGTGGTGTTATATGTAGATATGATGGCTGTTGTTATATGTAGTGATGATGGGTGGTTTTATGTGTAGTGTTGATGGATGGTGTTATACGTAGTGATGATGGATGGTGTTATATGTAGTGATGATGGGTGGTTTTATGTGTAGTGTTGATGGATGGTGTTATACGTAGTGATGATGGATGGTGTTATATGTAGTGATGATGGATGATGTTATATGTAGTGATGATAGATGGTGTTTTATGTAGTGATGATGGATGATGTTATATGAAGTGATGATGGATGATGTTATATGTAGTGATGATGGGTGGTGTTATATGTAGTGATGATGGATGATGTTATATGAAGTGATGATGGATGATGTTATATGTAGTGATGATGGGTGGTGTTATATGTAGTGATAATGGGTGTTGTTATATGTAGTGATGATGGATGGTGTTATATGTAGTGATGATGGATGGTGTTATATGTAGTGATGATGGATGATGTTATATGAAGTGATGATAGATGATGATGTTATATGTAGTGATGATGGATGATGTATATGAAGTGATGATGGATGATGTTATATGTAGTGATGATGGTGCTTATATAGTGATGATGGGTGTGTTATATGTAGTGATGATGGATGGTGTTATATTTAGTGATGATGTATGATGTTATATGGTAATGATGGGTGGTGTTTTATGTAGTGATGATGGATGATGTTATATGTAGTGATGATGGGTGGTGTTATATGTAGTGATGATGGTTGGTGTTATATTTAGTGATGATGGGTGTTATATGTAGTGATGATGGGTGGTGTTATATGTAGTGATGGTGATGATGGGTGATTGTTATATGTAGTGATGATGGATGGTGTTATATGTAGTGATGATGGATGGTGTTATATGTAGTGATGATGGATGGTGTTATATGTAGTGATGATGGGTGGTGTTATATGTAGTGATGATGGGTGGTGTTATATGTAGTGATGATGGATGGTGTTATATGTAGTGCTGATGGATGGTGTTGTATGTAGTGATGATGAATGCTGTTATATGTAGTGATGATGGATGGTGTTATATGTAGTGATGATGGATGGTGTTATATGTAGTGATGATGGGTGGTGTTATATGTAGTGATGATGGATGGTGTTTTATGTAGTGATGATGGTATGATGTTATATGTAGTGATGATGGGTGGTGTTATATTTAATGATGATTATACAATAAATAATAATAGTTTAATGCTAAAAAAATATACTTTGCTGTACCGTTGTAGTGAAAAACATGGTGAACTGAACAGTGAGACAATGTGGGGCTTCCCGGAGGGTAGCGTCCTTCCGTTGCCTAGCAGATGAGCCGCCCGGAGGGTGGCGATTCTGCTATTATATATATATATATATATATATATATATATATATATATATATATATATATATATATATATATATATATATATATATATATATATATATATATATATATATATATATATATATATATATATATATATATATATATATATATATATATATATATATATATATATATATATATCAGGGGCGCACCCAGAAATTTTGTAGGGGGGGTTTCCAAATTACTGAGAAGTCTGGCGAGCATAGCGAGCCCTTTCAGCACTGAATCTTAGGAAATAATCTGAGGTTGAAGATGGTGTAATTTAGCATCCTAATCTTTGTATATAGACTTATATTACAGGATAATAGAAGTCATAAATTTTTCTTTTAATATTTTATTTAAACACTTTTAAAATAAATGAATTTACTGCACTAAATATAGAGTATATAATATGGTTATTACTGTACTGAATGTGTAACAATCATTAAGCATTTTAATACTTGTATATAATGACTAACTAACAAAGAACACTAACCGAGCTCATAAAATTTGCTTAACAGTTTTTGAACACCCGTAAAATACATTGCCTTTATTTTTCTGCAAGTACATTGGCAAATTTCATCTTTCTGGGAATTCTCTGTGCAAATCTGTCAATTACTTGGTTTATATCCACTGGTATATCTCAATATTTCACACTGTCTGGCAGTGCTGTATATTAAGTGTATTCAGGTGCATGGGAATGGCAGAAGTGGTGGAAGTTACCGTGGCGTGGGGTGAGGTCAGGTAAGCTGACCCAACCTTCGTCTGGTAATGGGAACAAACCCAATATCTGCCTCAGTGCAGGAGGCAATGATATTGGCCGGTGTAGGAGCGAGGAGCTTCTTGATAAGTTCAAGGCAGCTATAGATCGTATTAGGACTAAGGGAGGGATCCCTATCATATGCTGTGTCCTGCCTAGAAGAAGAGTTGGCAGTGAATGGTTGTCAAGGGCAGTTGGTGTCAACGACCGTCTTGACAGATATTGAAAGTCAATATCAGTCCCATTCATTGACAACTGGGACAACTTCTACGGCAGAAGGGACCTTTATGCTAGGGATGGGGTGCACCTGTCTTGGGATGGAGTAGCAACCCTGGCTGGGGCTCTAGAAAGGGCAGTTCAAAAGATATCCAAGTCTTTAAACTGCTAGGAGAACATATGAGCACGGGGGTGGAGGAGACTGCAGTGGGAGCGGGTAAACAAAATGAATGATGACAAAACTAAATTAGACAGGGAGTTTAAAACTAAA
The DNA here is from genome assembly GCF_018991925.1 of Homarus americanus. Lineage (NCBI taxonomy): Eukaryota > Metazoa > Arthropoda > Malacostraca > Decapoda > Nephropidae > Homarus > Homarus americanus. The sequence continues at coordinate 11,817,851 of NW_024732440.1, read as the reverse complement.
CGCGGTAAGAGGAGGACTCAGAACACGACTAACTTAAATGTATACTACGCGAACAGTAGAAGTATGAGAAACAAAATGGATGATATTAGGGCCTTGGTATGTACCGAAAAAATTGATATAATAGCATTCACTGAAACATGGATCAACCCAGACACACGTGAGTTACCGGTCGAATACCAAATTGCGGGTTACAAACTGTTCTATACCGATAGGCAGACCAGGAAAGGAGGCGGAGTAGCAATCTATGTTAGGGATAATCTGAAGTGTGAAATAAATAAGGAAATAAAAACTGAGCGGACTACAGAAACATTTTGGATAGAATTAATCGACAGTAGGGAAAAATTAATCACAGGAGTAATATATAGACCTCCCAATCTTGATAGAGTCAATGAGCGACTTATCTGGGATGAAATGCGCAGGGCTTCCATGCACAACAAAGTCTGTATAGTAGGCGACTTTAACCTTGGCCAAATAGATTGGACTGACCTTACAGGTAACTCAGAATCAGAGGATTTTCTCGAGACGATCCAGGACTGTTTTCTAAGTCAACATATAACCGAACCCACAAGTGGTAATAATATACTCGATTTAGTTCTGTCAAACAGAGAAAACCTTATTAGCAATGTCGAGGTAGGGAACGAACTTGCAAACAGCGATCACAAAGAAATTAGATTTCAGTTAGATTTTCAGGGCAGACGTAAGGAAAATTCCACTACAGTACCAGATTTCAGAAGGGCAAACTTTGACAGTTTAAAGAGGCAGCTGAGAGAGGGGGTGTCGCGCTTGGCAGTGAACCTGACAGATGACACCGACCAGATAACGAGATCTGAGATTGCCGAGTTCCTCGACAATTTAAATAATGAGTTACTTAATGCACAAAGGCAGAACATACCATACAAAAAACTCAGATCAGACAACAATGACCCTAAAAGGATAAATAATTATTTAAAGAACATCATTGGCCAAAGGAAGGCTATAGGTAGAAGGATACAGCGTGGTAAAATTTACCTCCGGGATTATTATAGGATATAGGCGAGTAGTGTTAAAACCGATATAAGGAAAGCCAAGAGGAATAATGAGGTAAGGATAGCAAGGGAGGCGAAGACAAACCCCAAAGGATTCTACCAAATGTATCAAACTAAAACACGAGAAAAGATTGGACCAATACGGTCAGACAACAGCGAGCTCACTGATAACGACAGAGAAATGAGCAATAATTTGAATAAATATTTTTCAACAGTTTTCACCACCGAAAATTTAAACATGATACCCGGGGCACCGACTGTATTCAGAGATAGTGAAGAAAACAAATTAAGCGAGATAGTAGTGACAAGTAACGATGTTAGTTAGCAAATAGACAAACTAAAGCCTAATAAGTCACCTGGTCACGATGAGATATTGCCAGAGTATTAAAGGAATGTAAGGAAGAGCTTAGTATGCCCTTATCAAAGTTGTTTAACATATCCTTAAAAACAGGTGTTGTACCAGGATCCTGGAGGATAGCTAATGTAATACAGATTTTCAAGAAGGGGGATAGATCACTATCCTCTAACTACCGCCAATTAGTCTAACATCAATAGTAGGCAAATTACTGGAAGCAATCATTTCAAACTCTATTCAAAATAACCTGGAGAAGCACCGATTGATCAATGATTCCCAGCATGGCTTCACAAGCGGACGTTCATTCTTTTCATCAGTTTTCGAATCGATGGACGAGGGGCACAATTATGATGTGGTATATCTCGACTTTAGCAAAGCCTTCGACAGAGTCCCCCACGAAAGACTAATTAGAAAGGTAGAAGCACATGGCATCAAAGGGAATATCCTTAAATGGATTAGGGCGTGGTTACAGGACAGGAAACAGCGAGTGAGCATTAATGGCACAAAGTCCGATTGGAGCAACGTCACAAGTGGAGTTCCCCAAGGCTCAGTACTTGGACCATTATTATTTATTATATACATAAACGACATAGATATCGGCATAGACAGCAACATGAGCAAATTTGCTGATGACACTAAAATAGGACTTGTTATTAAATCTGACGAGGACTCCACAAAACTACAGGAAGATCTAAACATATTTTTCGAATGGTCTGAAAAATGTCAGATGAAATTCAACGTGGACAAATGTAAAGTACTCAGTATAGGAGATGTAAACAGGGAAACCAGATACCAGATGAACAACGATGCCATAAAGAAATCCGACTGCGAGAGAGATTTAGGAGTAACGATAAGTAGGAACCTTAAACCAAGTAAACAATGTGTTTTTGCTCATAACAAGGCTAATAAAGTACTTGGGTTCATACAAAGGAGTGTTAGTTACAAGACTAGCGAGGTCATCCTAAGACTGTATCTTGCGCTTGTGAGACCACACCTGGATTACGCAGTTCAGTTCTGGTCACCGTATTACAGGATGGATATGGAATCATTGGAAAGAATTCAGAGGAGAATGACAAGACTAATCCCGGGCATTAGGAACCTTGAGTATAGAGACAGGTTAAAGCATCTTAATTTGCACTCCCTCAAGAGACGTAGAGCGAGGGGCGACCTGATAGAGGTGTATAAGTGGAAGGCAGGGCTAAACAAGGGGGACATTACAAAGGTACTCATACTATCCAACCAGGAGCGAACTCGTAACAATGGTTTTAAATTAGACAAATTTAGATTTAGGCGTGAAATAGGTAAACACTGGTTTGGAAACAGAGTAGTGGATGAATGGAACAAGTTACCAAATATCATCATTAACTCGAATACGCTGAATAGCTTAAACATAGGTTGGATGCTTATATGAGCAATAGGGGTTGGGTGTAAACGGGACTGCCCAGTATGGGCCAATAGGCCCACTGCAGTTTCCTCCATTCTTATGTTCTTATGTTACTAAGGTGTCGCCAGGTCAGGTATGGGTTCGCCGCACCATGATGTACCTGGAGGGGGGTTTCTGGGCAACCAGGAAACCCCCCTGGGTGCGCCACTGTATATATAATATATATATATATATATATATATATATATATATATATATATATATATATATATATATATATATATATATATATATATATATATATATATATATATATATATATATATATAAATCATGAGTCCAATAAAGCACGCGGACTTCTACATATAATCAACACCTCACCCCACCAGGATTCGAACATTAGAGGTTCACGGCGCCATAAGCTCGTTGAACAGGCTTTGTGTGAAATATAACAGAGTCTAGGACTGCTTTTAGTGTCCTGGTGGCCCAGAGGTAGCTTTCCCCGGTCACAGTTATAAGATCGTGGGTTCGAATCCTGGTGGGGTGAGGTGTTGATTATATATATATATTGACGTGGATTATGCCTCTTCAATATTACCTTGTAATTCAATTGTCAGTAGTGACATAATAGAATCCAGTCTCATTAAACATTCCGAATTTGTCAACATGAATTTGACTAATGGTATGTACAAACGGATAATTTTGTGATTAAGAAGATTTGTAACCAGGTGAGAAGGTTTGGTCATCTTACCCTATGACCTGACTACTGACAGCTGCTGTGCTTAGAGATGGCATGGTCATTTTTTTTATTAAGAAGATTATTAAGCGTCACTGCCTTATGATGGGAACATTGGGGACACCTACTGTCCCCTAGGGACTTGGTCTCACTCTCGTCCACTGTATATATTAGCCTTCTCAAGTATTTCTTCTTAGTCTGTACTCACCCTTGAAGATGTGAATTACACGAAAGCGCTTGGGAACTTCGTGTTTTTTTGTTTCCTTGTGGTTATCATTTAAGTATTGGCGTACTTTACACGTTCGTGATGGTAGAATTGGAAAAGTGTAAAAGTTTCTCATCCTCTTTTTTTTATACTCGCGAACGCGCGTGTCTGTGTGTGTGTGTGTGTGTGTTTGCGCGTTGGTTGATTGCTGTGCACGAGAGGATTTATGTGGTGAGGCAGGAGCATTGGCTGCATCTGCACATCTTGGCTCTCCTTTTCCTGATCCAGTGGTGCAGGTAGCAGCAACGACTGGGGAGAGGGAGAGTTGTAATGGACTGCCGATAGCCCAGTTTGTTGGGTTACACCTTAGCAGCCTGACCAATCTTGCATTACCATCACCCGACGGTGTAGTCGTTTGGTTCCTGTGTTAGTTACCTCTTCAGCCTATTCTTCCCCTGGGGTTTTACTGGAGCATGTTTGCTGATGGGGGCTCCACCGCAAACTTATACCTATTAAGGTTAATCCGCAAGGCAGCAGGGAAGGGGTTGGTAGGCACCATGCTGTGTCCACATGCCTGTAAACCTATGCGCCATACCTCTGGGACCCACTGCAGCTCCGAGAATCCCTGCAGGTCTAGTCTGAGGCAGGGAGGCACCAAGTTACCGTGTGTTGCCACGAAGTGGCACAGCATCAAACACACACACACACACACACACACACACACACACACACACACATGGACATGAAGCCTTCTTTGATATCAGGATATTCGACCCTATGGCCGCATATTAGGAGAGAATTCAGAAAATGGATCAAGGCAGCTTTACTCATCTGGTGTTCACAATCTCTGGCAGGTGGTGGTGGTGGTGGTGGTGCATCTTTGGTTGACCGTGTCCTGAGGTTGTACCCTCAAGTTTCCCACCTTTTGGAAACAAAATGTGTTAGCTAACTAAATCATATTTCCTTTGTTGTCCTTTAGGCAAAATTAATTTAGGAAAATAAAGGTAATCGACACCGTGAGATCATCCCGACACAGTACACACTCTACTGTAAAAGATGACGTGTGCAGTGGATGTTAAAAGAATAATGAGGCTTAGGAGAAACTAATTATTGAAAGAGAAGCATTGAAGGTTGAGGGAGATAGCGGGCCCAGATATCCCACCCTGTGCTTTGGCGTTAGGAAGGGCAACCAGCCGTAAAACTTTACTTCATCATGCTTGATGGCACCCAGGTCACCAGAGCTGCGTCCATTCCCTGGTCTCGACTGCATTTTCTGGGCTGACGGTGGTGAGCGGTGAGAGGGAATGTCTCTCTGGTTTTACCTAACGTTGTTGTTCTTGTTGACGACGATGATGATGATGGTGATGATGATGGTGATGATGATGATGATGATAGTCATGACCATGGAAAAAACGCATCAGCTGAAAGCGCACGAGGTGGGGTGATAAAAGAAAGCAAGAGGCGAAATACAAAGATGGAATGGTTCACCTGAAGATTAGACACGTCAACTTATCACCTTACCTAACCTTACCCCCACACCGGTAGCATTAGGATGGTTTATATTCAAGTGTAAGGAGCTGCGTATCCGATAAAGAAGATTCTCAAGAGGACGTTAAGCACGACTCTTACTTAACTCTTAAGTTTACTCTCTCTGTAAGAGTAAACTAAAGTTAAATAAAAAATAAGAGTTCAGTTTAATAGGAATGTGAAATTAGGATGTTAATACTGTTAACTTATGTACAATATAAAAATGTTATCTGAATGGTAGTGTAGGATGAGAGCTCTGTGTAACTGTTAAACAAGAAGAGAACATTTGGATGATCTGTTTTACTTTAATAATTACTAGTGAGGTAAAAGACTGACAGTGCAGAGCGGAAATTACAAGTTCACGAGATTAAGGAAACGACATCCAAAGTGAAATACGTTAAGAATGATGAACTGGCGCTGTTAGTAGGAGCGAGAAAAACAAGGAGGGGGATAAAGTTGTGCTTTAGTATTTATTTATAAGCGATGGGGGTGTATGAGAGGGTAGTTGGTTGATGTACTAGATAGAAGCTGTGCAAACGGTAGAAGCAAATTCGTGCTTAGTACATAATTTTAGGAATATTGAGTCAGGTAACTGTACAGAATGGTTTATGGAATATAATATGAACAAGATTCTAACGATAAAAATGATAGGAGTAAATAACAAAGGATTTATAACCCATGTACATATGCATCTAGAAACTACCATGAAAACCTGTAATGATTTTTAGAGAAAATTCCGAAAACGAAAAGTATTAAGTGACCTCAAAATGAATAGCAATCAGTGGATACGGAAGGTATTGGAGTAAAACTGTAATATTTATTGTTTTAAGGGTATCCTAACACCCATGGTGCCGCAATGGCTTAAATTAATTCCTTGAGGGGGGGGGGGTGGCTTGGAAAGTCATAATGTAAATTCGGATTTACTATAAAAGATTGCGTTTTGGGGATGTTATCAAAGAATGAGATAATAGAAAATGCTGTAAAAATGTGTTCGAAATAACCTGGAATATAGATATACAAATGAATTGTTGTTCTGGGGAATAGGAATCAGCATGTGATGCATGGGAAGTTGAAGAAATTACAGGAGTGTTAAGCATTATCCTCAGTAAAGTTGGAGGAAAGGTGAAAATGACAGGAGTTTAAGAAGGCAGAGAACAGACCGAGTACTACAGGAGGTATAAGGAAACAGCAGTGCGTATACGAGGTCTGACAATTAAGTTCGCGAACTTAATACTCTGTAATTTATTGTCAGACTTCGTAAACCATCAGCTGGAGTGAGATCTCGTGGAAAAGATGAATTACCTCACCCTATTATGTAGGCCTACTCATAGTAAGTCTACTACATTGAACTGGCATATTGGACTCAGTCATTCAAAAACAGATTTTCAGATTGGACAAGAAATTAGGATAATTGATACAATGATCAGTAAAAAAACTTGGAGGAAAATAACAACATGAAGTAAGAACTAAGACGATATTAATTGTGTTCTGAAGTGTCATTTTACTGTTTGTTTGGGGACTTCGGCTAAACCAGTCAAAGCATCAAACCTAACTGGCACTGTTCTCGTAAATGAATGACAAGATTAACATCCTGAGCTAGATTAGAGCTACTTCAGGAAAAAATACCATGGACGAAGTTTAACAGAGAAATGAAACTCTTTGTCACGAGCACTCCTTCCCATCGTCCTGCTGCTGCTAGTCACTTGAAATTTCCTCCAAATTCTTCCTTTATTCACTGAAACATATCAACCTGTCGTGTGAGTCTCCATAAATAATCTGAGATCTAAGTTTCATCCTCGATATTATCCAAGTAGTAACTTTTAGTGTCATATATTGTGTTTTCTACTGGGATTTTACCGTTGTACTGCTAAAAGTAACAAGTATGTGACCAACTCCAACACAGGGGGTACAGCTAACCCCTTGTAGTTATAGAGTAGAAGCCGTCACAAGCGCACTGTGAATATGATGTTGCAGGGGACCTCACGACCAACGAGGCCATGTATCAGAAGCACGCATATAGAAAAAATATATATAAACTTTCAGCACAGCCGCTCAGTACAAGCCTGTGATCTTCACCGTTTTACACGTTGATATTCGTTATAACATCACACCTGCATAGTTGTACAAATATATACGAGTACTGCACACGTTTGTACATCAATATATGCTCTGTTTATCGGTTCCTATATTTACCTTGTATTTCACTGCTCACACCATTACAATCCTCACATACTTCTATATACTAATATATTCACCATATACATTGAAGCCAGGTTGTTTTATTCCAATTAACTCAAAAGGTTTTCTGTACAACAAACGCTTGAGACGTCGTTCTTTTTCTGTCAGATAAATTATTGTTGATTCTCCTGTAGACAACAAGACATGTCAAGTATATTGTTTACGATACACTGCTAAGGCTAACGAGACACAGTGCTTATGTTGTCTCACGTGACATACTTCTTTACTTAGCTATGTAACCCTAGTCATAAAAAAGTTATGCTACAAGTGAATTGTCTTATCTTACCCTATTCGTAAAAAGCGGTATTCTTTTGGAAAAGTGCTGGTAAAATTAACTTACTGATAAATTGTGAAATCCAACTGCTAAACTGTTACCCGACTAATGTAATGTTGCCCTATAACGTAAATGGAATGTTACCTTTATAATAGAGTATTTTCCTACTAATACAATATAACCCGAATTATTATGTGTACTCTCACTATAAACCACATGGGAAAAAAATCTCTGGTATACTGTAGTGTATTTAAAATTTCTTAGGTAGCTGACCCAAAAGGTTACATAACTGGTAGGACAGAAGGCCATCAGAAGACAGTGCTCAGATATTTCACTATCAGGTACCTAACTTATTGTGAGATACTTCTATTGACTCTTGGCTCTCAAGACTCATAATTCAGCGACTATCAATAATCCTCACACTTACTTAACACATTATAGGCTTCGGTGATTCTTCTGTAAGCGTTAAGACACTGGCATTAAGAAATAAAAAGTGACCATCTTATGTACAATGAGAGTAAGTAACGCAGCGTCTGATTCAATTCGATAAACTATAGTTAAAGCACAAACTGACCTAATTTTCGTAAATTTTGTATAAATCTGTTATAGAAAGTATACCACAGGCACCAAGGTGGCATTTGTAAAATAACAGTTAATTTTATCAAAGGAGCATCTACAGATGGTCGACCTATTGATTTCTGCCATGACTGGTTTACTTGGCATCACGCACAAACTGTAAGCTTTTCAGACGTTGTATTAGTAAATATCTTTTGGGAGTTATTACCTTCTCTTTTGATTTGCTTGTCTTTGAGTTATTTCTACATAATTTACTTTTCATTTTGTTCTTGGAATATTTTCATCAAGATACTGCTATCATCTTCAGAGATGATTCAGGGAATTTCCATATTGGTGGCGTTGTTGTACCTCCCACGAGCTAAAAGACCAGTAAACTTTGAACTAACTGAGACACCTGTGTTGAAATTAGGATGCTCTATGTACCAGGGAAGCTGGCGGTGCTATTTATTGGTTCACTGTCAATCTTGATTCTTAAGACGACACCTAGACGCCTTGATGTACTTGCTGTGGCTTTACCATAATTCTCCCACACTAGGTCATTACTTGTCAGTTTGATATTGAACATGTTTTAAAAAGGGGGAAGGCGTTCCTTTCAGAGGGAAAGTTGTTTTGATAACTTGTCATTTGTCGCGGAGGACGAAGGAATATCGATTTTATGCAACAGGTTTAATGGGTTTGATCTTGTAGATGAGCCTTTTGGGATGGATTTTGTCGTAGTGACTCTTCTTGAGGCGGCGCTTCTTCATGTACAGTAGTGGACCTTTATTTAGACGATGAATCCTAATGGGCGTTACAGCGGTAGGTCTTCCATCAAAAAGGCGTCTTGAAGAGTTTGTTTTTTAATTGTTACTGAAATAGGTGTTTCAGCTGTATATTGTCCGTTGCTAGCCAGTTTGTTTCTAACGGATCTTTTGGTTTTGGTTTTATGGATATAGGTATTTTGGTTTTAGGTTTTCATTTTAGTTCTTTTGGTGTGAAATGTTAAGATAGTTGGTCTTCGGTTAGTGAGGCCTATTTGTTGTGGATTTTTTGGTGATGGGTCTTCTGGATTTAGGTTTCTTGGCTTATGGTATTATAGTAGTAGGTCATGAAACTTATTGCAGTGGCTTTTTTTAGCTATGGACCTTCCAGCGATATATCAATTGTATGTAGGCCTTCTGGTAGTGAGATCTCGCCTTCTTGCTGTCAATCATTCAGCAGCCTGGTGGTAGTGGGTCCCCGGAACAGTCCACAGAGCCACCAAGATAGAGGTGGATTAAGTGAAGTCAGAGGTCAGTGATGATTGTCTACAGAAGCCTAAAGCGGACCTCTCTTGGGGCTGTGTGAGTTGAGTTGCTTCAAGAATTCTTGATGTTCGAGCGAAAATTACTAATGAACAGTAAATTATCGGTGTATATCATGATATTTTCAAAGGCGTAATTATTATTCTGTACTTAGGATAGACTAAATATCCAGTTGCAGTCACTCATCAAATGAAAAATTAATGACCATTAATTTATAATTATGCTTTTCTTTCGATATAATATTAATACAAATGACGTACAATTGTAACATTTCAACTGTATGTCTTTTTGAAGTTGAAAGATTCACTTTCAAGAGGAGATTTTTATTGGTAAAGTTTTTAACTTATTTTTTTATGCAGCTCCTGTGCATTTCCAGGAATATAGACGACTTTGTCTTGGTGATTATTTGTCTCGTGTAATTATAATTTTTTTTTTTCAAATTGCTTTGCAAAAAATAATTCCTTGAATCAAGATACTATGCGTGACATATATTCAAGTAAATCACTGTAGGTGCGCGTGATCCAAGTATATGCTTATAACCACAAGGAAACTAGAAAACCTGAAGTTCCCAAGCGCTTTCGTTTAATTCTCCTTAGTCTGTACTATCATTATCATCATCATCATCATCATCGTCGTCGTCGTCAACAAGAACAACAACGTTTTACGGTCATTTTCCACGATGTTAGGTAAAACCAGAAAGACATTCCCCCTCATCACCGTCAGCCTAGAAAATGCAATCGAGACCAGGGAATGGACACAGCTCTGGTGACCTGGGTGCCATCAAGCATGATGAAGTAAAGTTTTACGGCTGGATGCCCTTCCTAACGCCAAAGCACAGGGTGGGATATCTGGGCCCGCTATCTCCCTCAACCTTCAATGCTTCTCTTTCAATAATTAGTTTCTCCTAAGCCTCATTATTCTTATAAAAATCCACTGCACACGTCATCTTTTACAGTAGAGTGTGTACTGTGTCGGGATGATCTCACGGTGTCGATGACCTGCCCTGCTGCCTTGAGGATTAACCTTAATAGGTATAAATTTACGGTAGTAAACCCCGAACGAAAAACCTGCGGTGGAGCCCCCATCAGGCAAACATGCTTACAGATCTCCAGTAAAACCCCAGGGGCAGAATAGGCTGAAGAGGTAACTAACACAGGAACCAAACAACTACACCGTCGGGTGATGGTAATGCAAGATTGGTCAGGCTGCTAAGGTCAAACCCAACAAACTGGGCTATCGGCAGTCCATTACAACTCTCCCTCTCCCCAGTCGTTGCTGCTACCTGCACCACTGGATCAGGAAAAGGAGAGCCAAGATGTGCAGATGCAGTCTATGCTCTTGCCTCACCACATAAATCCTCTCGTGCACAGCAATCAACCAACGCGCAAACACACACACACACACACATACGTGCGCATATAGAAAAAAAGGAAAAAAACATTTACACTTCTCCAATTCTACCATCACGAACGTGTAATGTAGGTCGATACTTAACTCTTAATCCCTACTTATTATTTTGTTGCGAAATGCATCTCTTATTAACAGATGTATCAACATGTCACAGTATTGGGGAGAACATAATATCTCTACCTTTACCAACTGTGTATCTGTTGAGGTGACTGTTACCGTAAATATAACAGTTACTTGTAAAACTGTCATATAGATAACAACCTTCCTGAGTTGTCACCACTTGTAACAATCACCTGTGAAGCACGTTACCTTATATTCTATCATACTAAAATATAGTTCAAAGTTTATTAGATCTTCTGTAGTGAAATCCAATATGTTCCTTTGTTTGTATATAATATAAAAGAGTTCTATGTACACTTTCAAAATATATTATCACCGTAACTTAATCACTGTAGCTATGAGTGTTAAATGAGGTCAGAGGCTATGTTAAATAGCTCTGCTAAGTAAGTCCTGTCGATGAGTGGTGAGTGAAAATGACTAGGGACCCATCGAGGGAGAACGGAAATATATCCGACGTCCTCCCTCGAGGGAAGACGAAACCATCCACGATGGCTCTCAATAACGTCTTCCTCAGCACTAAGTGACGTGACTTCCCGTGGACACACCTTATCTCGTGCTCTGAACGTGCTACCTCATAGCTAGTGAAAAGTTACAAGTTTAATGTAATTAACCCATTTATATAAATACTTCTGCATATAAGACAGTGGCTACTAGTAACGATGTGCTTAAAGTAATTAACAAACTGAAGCCTCATAAATCGCCTGGTCCAGACGAGGTATATGCTAGAGTATTAAAAGAATGTAGAGATGAGTTGAGTAATCCATTAGCAGTTTTATTTAATAAGTCATTAGAATCGGGCCTAGTGCCAGAAGCTTGGAAACTTGCAAATGTAGTTCCGATTTTCAAAAAGGGTGATAAATCAATTGCATCAAATTACCGTCCCATTAGTCTCACGTCAATCATAGGCAAGTTGCTAGAGTCAATTATTGCTACAAAAATCAGAAGCCACCTTGAAACATTCAACTTAATTCATTCTTCTCAGCACGGGTTCACCCAGGGACGTTCTTGTCTCACAAATTTGCTTAGCTTTTTCTCAGAAGTATATGAAGCGGTAGATAATGATAAGTCATATGATATAATTTATTTAGATTTCAGTAAAGCATTCGATAGAGTCCCTCATGAGAGATTGATAAGGAAGGTAGAAGCACATGGAATAGGTGGATCATTATTAAAATGGATTAGGTCATGGTTAACTGGTAGGAAACAAAGAGTCAGCATAAATAGATTAAAGTCAGACTGGGGTGCGGTCAAAAGCGGAGTTCCCCAGGGATCTGTATTAGGCCCTCTGCTGTTTGTTATATTCATTAATGATCTTGATTTAGGCATAACTAGTAGGATTAGTAAATTTGCAGATGATACCAAAATGGGGAGAGTGATAAATTCAGACAGTGACTTTGAACACCTTCAAAGAGATCTAGATACCTTACATGAGTGGTCAGTAAACTGGCAAATGAATTTTAATACTGATAAATGCAAGGTACTACAGATAGGGAAGACGAATACAAACGTTAAGTATAAACTAGGTAACACGGAAATAGAAAACTCAGTTTGTGAAAAAGATCTAGGTGTACTTGTTAGCAACGACTTGAAACCTAGAAAACAATGTATTAGCGTTCGCAACAAGGCAAACAGGATTCTTGGGTTCATATCTAGGTCTGTGAGTAACAGAACTGCTGACGTTATCTTGAAACTTTACCTAGCATTAGTGAGGCCACACATGGATTATGCGGTTCAGTTCTGGTGTCCTTATTATAGAATGGACATAGATTCTTTGGAGAGAGTACAAAGAAGAATGACAAAAATGATCCATAATATTAGAAACCTTCCATATGAAGAAAGACTGAAAAGCTTAGGCTTACATTCATTAGAGAGGCGTAGAGTTAGGGGAGATATGATAGAGGTGTACAAGTGGGTAAGTGGGATTAACAAGGGTAAAATGGAAGATGTTCTGAAGCTCAGTAATAACGAAATAACTAGAACAAATGGCTTTAAAATAGATAAATTCCGATTCAGAAAGGATATAGGCAAGCACTGGTTTGGTAATAGAGTTGTGGATATGTGGAATAGGCTATCGAGTGCTATAGTAGGATCGGGGACGCTAGGGAGCTTCAAGACGAAGTTGGATAGGCACATGGAAGTGCTGGGATGGGTGTGAAAGGGATCTGCCCTGTATGGGCCAGTCGGCCTCCTGCAGTATCCCACTTTCTTATGTTCTAATACAATATATATATATATATATATATATATATATATATATATATTTCATTTTTAGTCCATATAACACGCGGACTTTGAACATATAATCAACGACCTCACCAGCAAGGAATCGAACCCTCGACCTACTGGGTGTGACTAGGGAACGCTTACCGGCTAGGCCACAAGGACACTAAAAGCAGTTCTAGACTCTGTTATATTTCACACAAAGCCTGTTCATCGAGCTGATGGCGCCGTGAACCTCATTGGGAAACTGCCCGTGCCTCTTATGTGGTGTCAGTAGCATTTTACCGAATCCAGCTGGTATGAAACGTGAGGTACATATATATACTTCATTTTTAGTCCAAATGGATTACATGGTCAGAGAGAGGCTTAGAAATACAGGGTGACCTTATTAAACATGAGGTTAGGTCATAATGATGTCATCCACTAATCCCCACACAATACACACAGGTAGACAGTTTCATACACTTTTCATCGAATCACCTGGAGTTTACCAAAATGTCAGTTTTTTCTGCTATGTTCTTAAGATGTCTGCATATTTGTGACTGAATTTATTGATGATGAAGTGAAACACATTCGGTCCATTGCACAAAAACTTGGGTACCCTTCTGTGTTTGTTGATCGTTGTTTTAAAAGGGCTAAAAATTCCTTTCATTCCTCTCAAACCAGGCAAATTCCTACTCTTAAGAATATTTTGACTCTGCCTTATCGTAATGAATTTGTCCCGTTAGTTCGGTCCCTCAAGCTACTAAATATTAATGTTGTTTTCAAGTATGACTCAACCATTACCAATATGTAATAAGAAATAGCCCAAGTTTGAATGTAAATGGAAGTGTTTATTGTATTCCATGTAGCAAATGTAATGGTAATAATGTAGGACAGACAGGAAAAACACTGCAGCTCAGAATCAACCAACATAAGTACAATATCAGAACAGCATCTGAAAACAGTGCCTTGTTCGTTCATGTAAGGAATAATAATCGATCTACTTTACACGTTCGTGATGGTAGAAGTGGAAAAGTGTAAATGTTTCTTTCCCTTTTTTCTATATGTGCTCGCGAACGTGTGTGTGTGTGTGTGTGTGTGTGTACGTGTTTTGCGGACATTACTGCGCCTGCGTGGCTTATCAGATTCTTAACTTAAATTAAATTTCTTACAATCTCTCCCCATGCTATTCTTGTCCAACCCTGGGCTCGCCACCCTTCCACATTTAGGCCTATGCACCTCTTGACCCAATTGGTATCATTCATTCTTTCCACATCTCGGCCTACCTGTAAGCAGAAATTCGCCCTCTTAAATGTGCGCCGGGCCTCCTGTCTTTCAGTGACACATTGTACAGCCAACTCACCATTCAACATCGTACTTTTCACCCCGACCCAAACATTCCTCCTTTCATGCGGAGGGAAGATCTCTTTCCGCAATGAAGGCAACAGCCTTCTAGCTTTCTACTCTTGCAACAGAGTTTGCATTCAACATTCCCACAGGCACGGACCCTTATTACTTTTTTTCACCACATTTACTCTCAGGCCATTTGACTATTCCACTGCTTCTTCAATATTATCCGATATCAGGATTAAGTCATCAGCGTACAATAGCTCCCATAGTAGACCAGATAAGAGCAACCTTGTTCTTGAATGGTTATTTTCAAATAATTAAAATCTTCTGTAGTAACCGAGTTAACATTCACAAACACCAGTCATGGAAAATTGTTCACACTGTGTAAATGCAGCATTTTATAAATTACCACCACAACGTTTCCCAGTATATCTAATTAATGTTATCAGTCTACTGCACTTTCCTTCTTTAGCTCCTATCTTGCTGCTACATTATCTATATTAATTAACTCTTCCCAGAGCTTATTTTCTCCATATGCTTCATCTGGCTGTCTAAGATATTTGCTTCAGGTTGAAAATCTACTCGGCTGACCGACCGACTCTAAGGATGATGTTTCTAGATGGGAGTGGCGATTCCTGGAGTAGACAAGTAACTGACAATAATATTAGATATAAAGATTTATTTTAGTTGAAGTCAGAATCACTGATGAAACTCAGTGATATATCGTAGATACTTGCTCCGAAAGGAAAGATGCATTAATCGGTACTTACTGGCCGATTATGTCATTAATTAATGAATACCAGTGTCTTGAACACACGAATTTGACCTTGTGATTATATTCAAGAGGAAGGATTCATTTACACCGTAAACCAAAGACGGGCTATTGTTGATTTTATGTTGGGGACACTAAGACAGTGAACAACATTTCCTGACCGGTAGAATTTAATATTGGAACAACATGCAAGAACTGATTAGATAACCTCATTCATCAGTACTCCAAGGGTTAAGATTTTGATTTTGGTCCCGTATTCTCATTTGCTGCATCTCGTTCGATATCTTCAAATATTAAAAAAAAAGAGTGACAGTGAGTTTTCTTTCTGGTAAGCGCCTTTAACTATAATTCCCACATATAAGTAACAAGTAAAAATAAGCTGCTCATCACTGTTATTGTTGGACCTGATCATCATCATTTTTTCATTACTTCAATATTAGTTAACAAACAAAATCCAGTTTAATAGTCGTTCAAAACCAAAATATCCTCCACCTTCTCAGCGGTTTATATCAAATGCTTTTTCGTGTCAGTCGTCAGGTGGACTCCCGCTGACGTTGTGTCCTACACCCTTCAGTGTTATCCATCCTTGCTGGTTGGCTTTCCTAGGAAAGGATTTCTCTGTGTTGTGTCAATACCTCAGTAAAGCCAAGATCAACCCTTGTCAGCTCCCAGTGTCTTCATCTTTAAGGTAGGCTAGATTCAAGCGAGTTATCATTCATACAGTGAATTATAAAGCTGACCGGAGATTTAATTACGTAGTAGGCCTACTTACCATGAGCCTTACAAGAGTCATGTTTTTAGTGCTCTTGGGTAGTATTTACCTGGATAACAAGAGGAATTGTCATTGATATTCATCAGCTCCGCATTTATGCAGAAGAACATACAGGTATGAAGACACCTTCTTTGAGAAAGCAATAAGGGAATCTCACTGTCCATACATACGAAGATTTTCATGCACAAAAAATACCTCGCTCGTCAGGAATCGAAGCCGGAGACCTCTGACTGTGAACAGGGATCGCTAGTATGGCACCACAAGGACAACGAAAATTATCCTCGGCTTTGTTGTATTTGACACAAGGCCTGCTCCTTCGTCTTATTCTTAAGCCCTGGTAGTGATCTCTGTTCACACGCAGAGTTCTCCGGATTCGATACCTTAGTCCATGGTTCAATCACAGTTCAGGAGTGAAGATTTGGAATGATACACATTACAAAAGATTCAAATAAAATTTAATACATTTTTTTACCATAATAAGTTTGTAGCTTCCATAACATAAATTAAATCAAGAGAATAAAGAATAAACGTAATCCTGAGTAAATAAATGGTAAATAAACAATAAACTACATTGTAATGTCACCATTGATTGTACTTTACACAAAATAAATAATAATAGAACAGCACTGAATAAATAATACTTAACTAAACTCTATTTGAAAAGGTATCCACCACTGACAAACTGAGACGTCCTCCTACTCCCAGGCCAGACAGTGACTGACATCACTCCATACTCCCGGGAACTACAAGCCTAAAACTAATAATAATCACCTCCCACTTTAAGCTGAGAAAATATCTACATGCATACAGAAAAATATTTTATGTATCAAATACCAGCCCTGCTCACACATCATTATACGAAATTATATTTACATATGTGCCAGATCTGTGGACGGCCCTGCCGATCCCGCATCAAGAAGGTCTTAAGTCTTAATTGCTGACTTGTTGTGGCTAGAGAAATGATCCCACTTTGTTATAAGCTCATTCGATTTTTGCAATGGATTTGGGTGGGAGAAGTGACGACTGTTTTTACCTCTGATCGTATAAATGTTCCTCCAGGATTTGCTGAGGGGAATGTGTTGTTTCCCTTCTACTTTGCCCGGCGTTCGTTTGTAACCCTTAACTACCCTCCTAGTTATGGCCTCGAGTTTTTTTTTTTTTCAGTGTGGGGTCATCCTGACACTCCTGTTGTCTGTTCCTATGATGCTGACCACGTTTTCTCCGTTTTTTTTTGGTGGAAGCAATGTTGGTGAAGAATGCCTAAGGCCTATCTATAAGATTATGGAAATTTTGGTAACTGTCAGGCTTGTAATCATTGTACCAGTCATAGATGAAGTCTATAAACTAGCTTTCATGTTCTTGCTTGACTGTGAGTGTACGTCTGTTGAGATTACCGCCAGTGAGGGAGGTAATGGCTACATGTATATTGGCTTGGATTGGGTTGTGATCAGACATAAGATCAGAGACTACATCAGAGCTATGAGTTGTGTATTATAAATTCAAACCAACACACTTGTCTAGAGCCCGCTGAGAAGTGAGATAAGTCTCCTACCATTGGTGTTAGTGGTGGGGTCACACAATTTCTTGTGTCTAGTATTCAGATCACCAATTAGGACAGTGGGCTCAGTGTGTACAAAGTCTGGGAAATCTGTGTATTGAAGCTGATCTGCGGGAGCATAGGCGTTTGGCATGTTGAGAGTGGAGTTACCCAGGTGGATAATGATCCCATGGGACTGAAAGTTGGTAGCCTTTTTGTCTATTATTAACACTGGCTATTATGCATTATATTTGGAAAGAAGACGCAGAGAATTTAAGATATATTGTTCTGTCCCCACCATAAGCAAGAGGAGCCCTAGTTATTTAGAAACAGTTCTGAAGCACATACCTGTACTAGTCAGCAAGTGAAGTATTTCATCGGAAGACTCTTACACACTTGTGTCACAGCTTACATCATCAAAATTTTCTGTTATTATCTGTTCAGTTTCACTATCTATGACTACAGGAGCCTCAGTAACACTGCTCCCAGTGTCACTGTTTTCCTCTGCTTGGACATGTGTTCCCGATGACTGTTGATTTTCCACAGTACAGACATTTAAAATACCTTCAATTTGACTGCAATCTTCCCGTTGCTATTTTATGTTGGAGGTGTTTTGTTTCTGTAGTGTATCGCAGAGGCTCTTTTTCAAGTATCAGTTTGAGCTGAAAATTTACCTTTGAATTTTCTAATTACATATTTCAAATCATTAATCTCCTCTTACTGTGTGTGTTCACGGGGTGTGTTACCTGTTGTGCCGTACGTCCGTGTTACCCCATGCGGATCTTGTGTTGACTGCTGATGATGATGATCCTGGAGCTTTGGTGGGGGGGGGGGGGCAGAGGTTGGTCAAAGGGGGGTCTCTCATATAAGTAGTGTTTCTTGGTGTCAGCAGCAAGGTCAACACAGTAGTCCAATGGTTCTCAAACTTGGGGTAATTACCCCAACTGGGGTAAGAACTACATTTTGGCTGGGGTAATATGCTTCTGTTGGCACGGTGGGGTAACCTCGTATTTAACTCTTATAACTTTTACGTTTACCGCGTTTGGCACACCCTGACAACGCTGCCTTTCGTGACGACAAGCTCATCGCACGCCTAGCTTATCTGTCGGATATCTTTCGAGAGATGAATGTGTTGAATTGCTCTCTCCAAGGAAAAAATGCTTCCATCATCGATGTCCAAGATAAGATGAATGCCTTCTGTCAACAAATGGAACTATGGCACAGGCGAGTCAACGTCAACAACGTCGCTATGTTTACCAGGCTAGACAATTTTTTTCAAAGTAGCGAGGTTCAGTGCCCGGCGACCGCAATTGGCGAGCTTCTGCTCACACTCAAGACGTCAATGACAAAATATTTTCCTGAAAGCAAGGCTCTTGAGACGAACACCGCATGGATGAAGCAACCATTTCTTGTCGCCGAATATGTCATTTCTGACAACGACCCTGCAAAAGACGAATTCCTGAAGTTGAGAAATGATTCCGTGACCCGTAGCACAATCGGCACTGTTGAGGATATTGCATCTTTCTGGCTTAAGCAAGGAGCAGTGGGATACCCAACTCTAATGACTCGGGCTATCGACGTACTTCTTCCATTTCCCACGACCTATATGTGTGAACTTGGGTTCTCGGCAATGTACCACATCAAGTCCAAGACTAGAAACTGGCTCTTTCCAAGCTCAGATATGAGGCTGGCTCTGTCAAATACTAAACCACGCATCCAAAATCTGGTGTCGAAAAAACAAGTTCATCCATCTCACTAAGTTTAAGTCTATAACAGCACTGTAACTGTAGAACTATTATTGATTTTTGTATAAGACAGACTAGAATAATTGTACACTTGTGTTTTGTATAATACACTTTATTGGAGGAGTCAAATTTGTAAGTACATTTGTAAGCTTGTGTTTTGTATATTAAACTTTATTGAATAAAAAGTAAGGAGTAAAATTTTACGTTGGGGTAATTCGAACCTGTCAGACTTTAAATAGGAGTAAAACTGGAAAAAAAGTTTGAGAACCACTGTCAGACATGACGGAGTAACAAGACTCCTCCCCATATGCTTGCGTCAGAGGATTGAGGACTGTGTGGAGCCCCACGTCAGCTGTGGCTGGGAGGCGTAACCCTCTCACGGGACAAAGCAAGCTGATGCCTACAGCGTATCAGCGATGTGTGTGTGTGTGTGTGTGTGTGTGTGTTTTCTTTACCACTCCTGTCAAGTTGTTACTGAAAAAAAATGTTGAAGTCCATAAAATCGTGGCAACCACCGAGGGTTAAATTTACATCAGCGGAGCACGGCATCGTCCACTCCTTGACTTACAATCCCAGTATGAAAGATACAAATGAGATAAACATTTATTTTCTGTTGAATCATTGAATTTTTAACCGAAACACTAAAGATTGTATTTTGGTGGTCCATGAAGTGTTCCAGAACTTCGCCTAAAAATATACGGACTCTCTGAACAAAAGCGTCAGGGGGACATATTCCAGATTTACAGTGTGTGTAAGACCTTACTAGTCGTAACAGGACTACAGTTATTTGGTGATGACACCTCTAATACTGATATGTTGGAGGCCAAACATATTCAATGTCCTCCGAGCAGGTTAATGAGGACTTATTGTTTTAGTTCTATTGGATAATGTGTTCCGAAGCTGTATTCTGTTTATATAGCTAATTACTGCAAGGCGATGTACCAAAACACTTCATACAACGTCCGAAGAAGGAAGACTTACGATTACGTCTATCTGTAAATATTCTGTTAGCATTAAATGTCAGGGACGATATCTAATCTTCTTTTAAAATTCTAATGGACATGGAGGCAGTACATCACATTGATAGTGCATATGCATACAAGTATTTGTGTGAATATATTACATATTTACAATGTAAATAATAGAGCACTCTAACCAATGGGGATGATAGACTTATCTCGTCAGGCTGCCGTAAGGTGGGAAAAAGTTATCTTTAATGCCTGTCTCCGAAATCAACATTTCATAAGAGATGATAAAGGATCACAACTCACGACAAAATAGACTACCAGCATTGCAGAAATTTCAAGTTGAAGTCACGCACTTCATGCTTGATGACAAAGCGTAAAAAGTCCAATTATACAGTACAAGGGTGTTCAAGACTTCGTAGAAACAGACCGTCACTGTCACCATCGTTTGAAAAATGAAGATACTGAAAACAAGGTGAAGTTGAGGCTGCTCATCTACATCTTACTGAGAAGAGACGTCATCCTATGTCAAGTGGTTAGAGGGGAGTAGAGAGTTCATGAAGGGGAGGACGGAGAGGAAGGGAGGAGAGACCATCTCAAGGGGTCAGAGACTAGTAAGACGGTGGGGAGAACAAAGTTAGCAAGTCTCTCCGGTACGTGAAAGGTATACTTGGATGAAAAGATTATGGCAATAAGTACTTTGACATTTGACTACAGTTGTCTTCAAAGCCTATAACGTCATAGACTGGCAACTATGACATTTAATATTATAAAAAAAAGAAATGACTTCTGGATACGAAAAAGCTGATGACTTGACAGTCATTATAACAATTAAAATTTATGACGCCGTTGTGCATCATTACTTTGAATTGAAATTATTGCGTCACTGAACCATACGGATCTGTCCACCCAGCATGTTGCGACTGCCACACACATCATAATTCGATGAAAACCCACATTATAAAACCAATAACCATACAATTCCGATAATAAGCCACTATTTTTAAGGCTAATTCAGAGCTGTCACAGCATTTCGAGTAATACAACCAGACATATCTTGTAGGATATTCTTTAAACATGACAATAACAACTCACATACTGTATAGTACATATAATGTGGGATAATGCCGCCTTAAATTTACACTTTTTGTTACTCGCTATTTGTATGTCTTCTTTGGTCTTCCAACATGACTCTCTCATCTATGACAATTTCGTTATCCTATCTAGTAAACAGTTTACCCAACACACCATATTTGACCAATTCAACAACTTTTCAAATTTTTTGCCACCTTATTGTTTCTTCACTGTCCATATTATTACTGTACATAACTAAAAAAAATATATATCTTCCCTTTAGTCATATTAATGTTACTTGTATTAATCCCCAATGCACTCGTGCAGGAGGACACAGGTGTGGGCGTCCTTGTGGGAGTCTCGAGGTGTTTGTGGAAGACTTTGTTAGCTCGGTAACTCGATCAAAGACCGGTGATTATAATCATCAACCTTGATATTCAGATGTATCACAACAAGATCGAAGCGGACTGTGACTTGGACTAAAATGTAACGTTAAAGGGGTTTGTGCCCGTCTTTAGTGACATAATTGGCATACTCTCCTACACCTTTATACCTCTATACTTCCTGCATCCCTTATCCGTATCTCATACAGACCTCCGTCAGCCTTCCCTTACTGACCATTATGAACACTGAGAAGCATCTTCTCCCAACACCCTCCACTATACCTTAAACTTTGGTCTTGAGCCGAACCCTTAAGCCTTTGCTACCTCTTTAAGTCTTTGCCACCTCTGACGAGTATATCCAGTTCTGTTTGTATAAAGTTTTCATTACCTCTTTCCTCTCTCACTCTATATTCACACTAAATTCTACAGCACATTCGTGATTCCTATATCATGTGCTGTTGTCAGGTCAATCAAAGTTCCATATTCCCGTTATCTCTCAATGTTTTTAGCTTTTTCCAGGATGGACACTATGGCCCAGGAAAAAACAAAAACATTTTTATACCAACCTATCACACACCTAAATGTCTTTACTCGGCACATTATTACATAATATTTACCTCCATCCCTATCGCATCGTCTTTTATACAGCTGCATTTTTACCACATCTAACGAGTCCTTTAGGCTTTCACTTATCCTGAGTTTTATTGTTTACAACCCAGAAAATAAATAATAGGCTTGAGAGTTGTACACAGTGCTCGTTCTTCCAGCGTCTTCCAGCAGCATCGTTTTATTTTATTATTACTATTTTCAAATTATCATTAGTAATAGTATTAATATTATCATCAATATCATTTCTATGGTTCTATAAATTTCTAATTCTTCTTAATCTTAGTAAACAATAAGTGATATTACTGGAACATCTCATTATTCCTCAGGTACCGATTTACTGAATGTCCCAGTTCTGTGACGCTAAACACAGAAAATGTTAAGACCATTATTAATTTTTTTTTATCACAGCTTTTTTACCTAAATAGATTAAAATACAAGATGCTCCTGAAACTGATCTTTATATAGTCATAATAAAAGTGTATTTTATCTTAACGTATAGAAACTAAATACGAAATCTCGTTAGTTCTTACCTTCATTCTATACCGAAGCGAAGGAAAGTTATCTTAGCCTCTGTTTTAACCGTTATAATTAAAAACTAATGTAGTGTAATTATGAAATAAATGGATGCTATCTTACTAAGCCTGTTTGCATCTCAGAGATAATTGTAATTGTACAATATGTCATGATAAATGAAGATACCCGACGATTAGGCCTCAGGAAACAATCGACGTTTCTGCCGAATAAAGATAACTTTTTGTTATAACTTGATGAAAATTAGTTCGAATATATAAAAATTTTATCTGTTTAATACAAGACGCCGTTTAACATTATAAGATAGCCAAATTATACTTAAAGTAGGCTAGGTTAGGTTTG
The DNA here is from genome assembly GCF_018991925.1 of Homarus americanus. Classification (NCBI taxonomy): domain Eukaryota; kingdom Metazoa; phylum Arthropoda; class Malacostraca; order Decapoda; family Nephropidae; genus Homarus; species Homarus americanus. Next base: position 11,794,436 of record NW_024732440.1, on the reverse strand, counting down.
GTTACATTTTGTATGAAGCTGCTCATTCTTAGGGTTAGGATGATGTACATGATGAAGGCCGACCAGAAGTTTCAAATAAAAAGAAATACTAAAAAATATATATATATATATATATATATATATATATATATATATATATATATATATATATATATATATATATATATATATAATTATAAGGGCTGTAAGGAGCAGGATGGTTTTCGTCACGGAGGTGAGAAGGTCGCTGCTACCTCGTCGCACAGCAGACACTCAGCCAGCACCACAGCTGTTACCTCACCCAGTTGTTCGATTCCAACTCTGGTTGTGTACTCATCTGAGACTCTTGGGGCTTGTGGGCTGATTCCTCAGTCCTTCACTATTCGGCTGTCAGTCTCCGGACACCTACTCCAGCTACTACCGCAGCTGCCACGTCATCGCCACTTCCTCCATGCCCTATCCACCGTCTGTGCCCTGGTGTCTCTCCTGTGTGGCAAGGCATCGCCCACCAACGCCTGCGCCAAGGGGGAAGCTGCCCTGGACCTTCCCCTGAGAGTGGATCACCTCGTTACCAGAACATTCCGCCGTGCTGGCTAGAAAAAAATTTCATCTTCAGCCGTAGGAAGCACCTGTATTTTGTTGTATTGTTTTGTTTTAAGTAATTGTTTGACTCCAGCGCTGTTTATTTAATATTTGTGTGAGTGGTGTCAGAGTTAAATTATTGTGATTATTTTCGTAGTAAAGAGATGTCAATCTCTAACGGTTGTTTATTACCCCTTGGAAACCCATGGTTCTTGACTTTCCTTTTATAAGATCCTGATTAGGCTGGCAAGGGATTTATATCATACAGGCCAGGCCTTTACACACACACACACACACACACACACACACACACACACACACATATATATATATATATATATATATATATATATATATATATATATATATATATATATATATATATATATATATATATATATATATATATATATATATATATATATATATTGTTATACCATCACTCTTTCAATTTTTTGCCACTAGTCAAGTTAGAGGTGAGGCTTGATCGTGACACCGTGCCATAGAGAAACAAACCCCAGCGGCTAGTGGTCACAACAATCAGCTGGGTTAACATTATCATTTATTAATATAAAGCATGAAACCACAGTCTAAATTAACCTAATCCCTAACCTCAATCTTTACTTGAACAGTGCAAAAATATACACCACCAGCCAGGGCTCATCTGTCTCTGCCTGGCTGAGTTGGTGGAGAAATGACCCACACAGTGCTGATGCCAGGTCACCAATTACAATGCTAGTTTACCTAACTTTTACACAACATTAAATTTATTTATTTAACACATTCATACTACACATTGATATATAAAACATATTAAACAATGATTGTATATATAATTTAGCCCTACTTACTGAACAAACACTTTCACTCAAAACATGTTTCATGACCAATGAAAGCAACTTGGCACTTAAATGTCCAAATGTTACTGTCCTTGATTCCTAATCAATTGTAGGACAGCCATCTAACTATGATCCAGCTTGATGGTCCAACATGTGGATAGAGAGGTTGTACAATGATTTCTTTCCCCAGTTCAGCTAAAGTGTACTCGTTGATGCTTTGTGAAGCGTGTCATTAGTGTGTGCTAATGAGTGAGGAACAGATGAACAACTAACGGAAAAATATATCTTTTAAGTTAACATTTCTCGTTTTACCCACGATAACAATTCTTCAAAACAGTTTTCTATCAGCAAGAACTAAAGCAAGCTTGTCAGCTACGTTGTTGGCTCTTTTCTTCTCTCTGAGACAGAGGAAAATGTATGTGTATGGCATCATAGAATAAGGTGTTTCCTTTGTTCAGTTTTCATCATTAAAAGATATAATGCCTTTTTCACCTAATGCAAAGGCCCCTGCAGTCAAGTCTTCTGCCACGTTTTCTGGAGCTTGCACACTTATTCTTATATTTCATGAATTTATTAGATGGTGTTTTGCAAAGGGATTGATAATTTGGCTAATGATACGACTTGATCCCAGTTTCTTGTGGTTATGTTCATCAGAATGGTCTTCCAACAAGCCAGCTATTATTTTGATAGCAGTTACTACTGACGGAGGCCCTCATGTGCTGCCATGTAAGGCCAACAATTTCGCCCTTCATCTTGCTGTATTTCATTACACTTTGTTCTTGAACCATATTTGTCCATACCTGATTGAATCTCTGGGTTCACCGCCTTACAGGATGGTTACCATCAAGAAAGCTTTGGTGGATATTTGGAGAATTGACTGTAAGCAAGGTACTGTACTCACAAGACCATCTTGAATATTTTACTCTATCGCCTGCAAAGAAATATGGGATAATTTGAGCTACACATTCCAGGTGACGCTCCCACACTCTCTCATTGTCCTAATGAAGTCAAGTAGGCAGAGGAGAGTCAGGAAAGTAACAGTTACAGCTGGGGTTGGAATAACCCAGTGAGTTTTGTAGAAAGGCATTAGGTTCAAGATGAGGGAGTAGTGTGTCGGTACTGATTCAGGAACAACATAAACTCCGGGTCACTGAGGTGTAAAAAAGGAAGGTTTGAGAATGTTATAATAGTGGGGTAACGTGCTCAAGTGCTACAACCAACACACCAACACACCCTTACTTGATGTGTTGTACTATGATATTCCTTTTAAAATGGACCCACACCAACGCAACATTGTCGGTAACTTGTGTTGGGGAATGTGTTATGAACATTATTGGAAAATTAAAAGAAAAGTTTGCAACATTTGTTTTTGGAACATTGTCGCCAATATATCCTACATAATGACGACAACATCACCAACATTGTTGAGTTGTTGTGTATCCACTTTAACATAGTAAAGCCTTAAGAACAACCATCTGAGTTCTCCCTTGCACGTCATGCACTCAACAAATATTACAGATTTGCAACGCAAAATTTGCCCATCCCCCCAAAAACATACTCAACATCATATTTTCAGCCTCATTTACGCACACCTCCACTGGCTGAACATCATCCCCGTCCTCCTCATTACCTCCTTCACCTCTTCCTTATACATCCTCCTACTCATTACCTCAATAACCCTATACGTCCCTCTTTTTATGTCACACACACACACTCGTGAGATGAAGACGAGCAGGAAGAGTGTGTGTGAAAGAAAAAAGAGGAAGACATGCGTTAGAAATACATGCAGGAGAAGCATGTTTGGAAGACATGTATGAGAGATATGTTAAGAAGGCATACGTTAGAAATATATGCGTGAGAGGAAGGTGAGGAAGACATGCGTGTAGCGGCGCGGAGGAGGAGGGCTGCGGAGGCGTGGTGGCGTGTTTATAAGGTGGGGTAGGGTGCGATGCTGGCACACTCGTCCCCGCCTCACGACGCTCAGGTTGCCTCCCGCCCCACGGGACTCCCACTACCGCATTCTAGTTGGAGTCTGCAAGCCGGGACGTGTCATTGAGTGACAGTGGCTGTGAACTGGTCGCTGATTGGTGTACTGCGAGGCATGCACGCGCTGACTTGGCCAATCACCCTCTTCGTCTACTTTATTTTTGCTAGATGTACGACCGAGACGTTAGGTGAGTAACTCAAGTGTATGGTGGATAATTTTCAAGATTCTTTTACAAGTATACTGGAGTTGAGTAGGTAAACATACCAAGTGTGAGTGGCAAATGACTGCCACTTTCTGTACAGTATACTGAGTATACAAGAGCAACCAGAAAAATCATGTACTCATATAGACCCGCGAAATACGTATTGATAAAGTTACTACGTCAAATACAATGAAAAGAAACCTCAAAATTGGACCAGACGTCTTTGGTCTTGAAGAGGTAGTGCAGTATTCAAAATCTTCTCATAGAGAAAAAATCCTTCTTTGATAATAATAGTCGCTCGCAAATAACCGATCTTTTGACTCCATCGGCAACACAAAGTCTCCGGCCCACAAGACCTATAATCTATATCATCGATTTGAAAGATCGTCTACATGATTAAGCTACGATGAGTGGAAGTGATGGTGTGTTGTTCAGCATTGTAGTTCCTCCTCTGAACGTGTGTGTGTGTCTAGTGGGGGGACAGTGTGTGTGTGTGTGTGTGTGTGTCTAGTGGGGGGACAGTGTGTGTGTGTAGTAGGGGAACAGTGTGTGTGTCTAGTGGGGGAACAGTGTGTGTGTGTCTAGTGGGGAACAGTGCGTGTCTAGTGGGGGAACAGTGTGTGTGTCCAGGGTGCGGGGGGAAGAGTGCGCGTGTCCAGTGGGGACAGTGTGCGTGCGTGTGTGCGCCCAGTGGGGAACAGTGCGTGCGTGCGTGCGTTCAGTGGAACAGTGCGTGCGTTCAGTGGAACTGGTGCGTGTGCTCGGCGGGGAACAGTGTGTGTGTCTAGTGGGGGACAGTGTGTGTGTGTGTGCGTTCAGTGGGGGAACAACAGTGCAGTGTGCCTAGTGGGGAACAGTGTGTGTGTGTGTCTAGTGGGGAAACAGTGTGTGTGTTCAGTGGGGAACAGTGTGTGTGTCATGGGGAACAGTGCAAGTCAAGTGGGGAACAGTGTGTGGTCTAGTGGGGACAGTGTATGTGTGTGTGTCTAGTGGGGAACAGTGTGTGTGTGTCTAGTGGGGAACAGTGTGCGTCCACAGTGGGGAACAGTGTGCGTCAAGGAACAGTGCGTGTCCAGTGGGGACTGCGTGTCCAGCGGGGAACGGCGCGTGCGTCCGGCGAACAGTGCGTCCAGCGGCATCAGCGTGCGTGTCCAGCGGACAGCGTGCGTCCAGCGTGACCAGCGTGCGCCCGCGTAACCAGTGCGTCCAGCGGGAACGAGCGTGCGCCCGCTGCATCAGCGTGCGTGCGTCCAGCGTGCGTCCAGCGGGGACAGTGCGTGCGTCCAGTGGGGACAGCGCGTCCAGCGGGGACTGCGTGCGTCCAGTGGGGACGCGTGTGCGTCCAGCGGGGACAGCGTGCGTCCAGTGTATCGCGTGCGTCCAGCGGGGACAGTGCGCAATCCAGTGCATTGCGCGGCGGTGCGTCCAGTGGAAACAGCGTGCGTCCAGGGGAACAGCGTGTCCAGTGGGGGGACTGCGTGTATCGGCGTATCAGTGCGTGCGTCGGCGGGGACAGCGTGTGTGTCTAGTGGGGAACAGTGTGTGTCTATGGGGGGACAGTGTGTGTGTGTCCGGCGGGACAGTGCGTCTATGGGGACAGTGTGTGGCCCAGTGGGGGGACAGCGTGCGTGCGTTCAGTGTATTGCGTGCGTGCGTCTAGTGGGGACAGTGTGTGTCTGGGGTGTAGCCCAGTGTGTGTGTCAAGGGGAACAGTGTGCGTGTCTAGTGGGGACAGTGTGTGTGTTCAGTGGGGGACAGTGCGTGTCTGAGTGGGGTGAACAGTGTGTGTGTCAAGTAAATGAAAGTGTGTGCGCTCTGGCGGGGACGCGCGCGTGCGTCCAGCGGGGATCGGCGCGTATCCAGCGGGGACGAAAGCGTGCGTACGTCCAGCGGGGTGAAACGATGCGCGTGCGTCCAGCGGCATCAAGCGCGTACGTGCGTGCGTCCAGCGGGCATCAGCGCGTCCAGCGGCATCGGCGTGCGTCCAGCGGACAGCGTGCGTCCAGCGTAACCGCGTGCGTCCAGCGTGTTCCGGCGTGCGTCCAGCGTATTGGCGCGTCCAGTGTGCATCGTGCGTCCAGCGGGGACAGCGTGCGTCCAGCGTTCCAGCGTACCGGGGAACAGTGCGCGCATGCGTGCGTCCAGCGGGGATGCGCGTGCGTCCAGTGGACAGCGTGCGTCCAGTGTGGAAACAGTGCGTCCAGCGTATGCGTGCGTCCAGTGGGGACAGTGCGTGCGTCCAGTGGGGAACAGTGCGTGTCCAGTGGGGAACAGCGTGCGTACGCGTGCGTCCAGCGTGACAGTGCGTCCAGTATCAGTGCGTCTAGTGGGGAAACAGCGTGCGTCCAGCGGGGAACAGCGTGCGTGTTCAGTGTATCAGTGTGTGTGTTCAGTGGGGACAGTGCGTGTCTAGTGTAACGGTGCGTGCGTCTGTGCGGGGACAGTGTGTGTTCAGTGGGGACACCGTGCGTGTCTAGTGGGGAACAGCGTGCGTGTCCAGTGACGTGTGTCTAGGTGGGGACACTGTGTGTCCAGTGGGGAACAGTGTGTGTCCAGTGGGGACAGTGTGTGTGTCCAGTGTAGAAACAGTGTGTGTGTCTAGTGGGGACACTGTGTGTGTTCAGTGGGGACACACAGTGTGTGTGTCTAGTGGGGACACTGTGTGTGTTCAGTGCATTGTGCGTGTCTAGTGTAAAACAGTGCGTGCGTTCAGTGTAGAACAGTGTGTGTCTAGTAAAACAGTGCGTGTCTAGTGTAACGGCGTGTGTCTAGTGTAGAACAGTGTGTGTCTAGGTGGGGTGGTGAACAGTGTGTCTAGTGGAACAGTGTGCGTCGGCGGGGAACAGTGCGTGTCTGAAGTGGGGACAGTGTGCGTGTTCAGTGGGGAACAGTGTGTGTCTAGTGGGGAACAGTGTGTGTGTTCAGTGGGGAACAGCGTGTGTCCAGTGGGGGAACAGTGTGTGCCTGGCGGGGAACAGTGTGTGTGTCTAGTGGGGGGAACAGTGTGTGTGTCTAGTGGGGAACAACAGTGTGTGTCTAGTGGGGAACAGTGTGTGTGTCTAGTGGGGAACAGTGTGTGTGTCAAGTGGGGAACAGTGTGTGTTCAGTGGGGACAGTGTGTCTAGTGGGGAACAGTGTGTGTCTAGTGGGGAACAGTGCGTGTCTAGTGGGGAACGCGTGTGTTCAGTGAAACAGTGCGTGTCCAGTGGGGAACAGTGTGTGCGTTCAGTGGGTGGAAATGGCGTGTCTAGTGGGGGAAATGCGGTGTGTCTAGTGGGGGGAAAACAGTGTTTGTCTCAGTGGGGGAAACAGTGTGTCCAGGTGGGGAACAGTGTGTAAAATGTATGGGGAACAGGTGTGTCTAGGGTGGGGACAGTGTGTGTCTAGTGGGGACAGTGTGTGTGTAGTTCAGTGGGGACACTGTGTATGTGTGTGTGTGTCTAGTGGGGGGACAGTGTGCGTATGTGTATGTGGTTCAGTGGGGACACCGTGTGTCTAGTGGGGGCACAGTGTGTGTAGTTCAGTGGGGACTGTGTATGTGCGTGCGTCCAGTGGGGGCATCAGTGCGTAGCCACAGTGGGGAAACAGCGTGCAGTCAGTGGTTCAGCGTGCGTGTCTGGTGGGGACAGTGTCTAGTGGGGACTGTGCGTGCGTTCAGTGTGTGGAACAGTGTGCGTGTTCAGTGGGGAACAGTGTGCGTTCAGTGTAACAGTGTGCGTTCAGTAAACAGTGTGTGTGTCTAGTGGGGAAACAGTGTGTGTGGCCGGCGGGGAAACAGTGTGTGCGTCTATGGGGAACAGTGTGTGTGTCCAGTGGGGGGAGCAGTGTGTGTCTAGGTGGACAGTGTGTGTCTAGCGGGGACTGGTGCGTGTGTTCAGTGGTGAAACAGTGTGTGTACCGGCGTAGAACAGTGCATGTGCGTGCGTCCAGTGGACAGTGCGTGCGTCCAGCGGGGTGGACAGCGTGTGTCCAGCGGGGAAACGAAAGGTGTGTGTGTCTAGTGGGGACAGTGTGTGTGTCTAGTGGGGGGACAGTGTGTGTGTCTATAGAACAGTGTGTGTGTCTAGTGGGGAACAGTGTGTGTATGTGTGTGTGTGTCTAGTGGGGGACAGTGTGTGTCTAGTGGGGACAGTGTGTCTAGTGGGGAAACAGGTGTGTCTAGTGGGGAACAGTGTGTGTCTAGGTGGGGACAGTGTGTCTAGTGGGGGACAGTGTGTGTGTCTAGTGGGGGAACAGGTGTGTGTCCAGTGGGGGGACAGTGTGTGTGTGTGTGGTTCAGGTGGGGGGACTGTGTGTGTCTAGTGGGGAACAGTGTGTGTGTCTAGTGGGGGACAGTGTGTGTGTGTTCAGTGCGGGGACACTGTGTGCGGCTCCAGTAAACAGTGTGTGTGTCTAGTGGGGACAGTGTGTGTGTCTAGTGGGGAACAGTGTGTGGGTTCAGGGACACTGTGTGCGTCCAGTGGGGTATCAGTGTAAAAGTTTTGGTAACACTGTGTGTGCGTCTAGTGGGGGACAGTGTGTGTGTGTCTAGTGGGGAACAGTGCGTGTGTGTCTAGTGGGGGAACAGTGTGTGGCTGTCTAGTGGGGAACAGTGTGTGTCTAGGTGGGGAACAGTGTGTGTGTCTAGGTGGGGAACAGGTGTGTCTAGTGGGGAACAGTGTGTGTGTCTAGTGGGGAACAGTGTGTGTGTGTGTCGGCGGTGAACAGTGTGTGTGTCTTAGTGGGGGACAGTGTGTGTGTGTCTAGTAAAACAGCGTGCGTGCGTCCAGTGTGGAACAGTGTGTGTGTTCAGTGGGGAACAGTGTGTGTCCAGTGTGTGTTGTTCCAGTGCGTGCGTCGGCGGGGGAAACGCGTGCGTGTTCAGTGGGGAACAGTGTGCGTTCAGCGGGGAACAGTGTGTGTTCAGTGGGGAACAGTGCGTGTCTAGTGAAACGGTGCGTGTCGGCGGGGAACAGTGTGTGTGTCCAGTGGGGACAGTGTGTGTCTAGCGGTGAAACAGCGTGCGTGTCTAGTGGGGAACAGTGTGTCTAGTGGGGAACAGTGCGTGTTCAGTGGGGGAACAGTGCGTGTCTAGTGGGGAACAGTGCGTGTCCAGCGGGGAACAGCGTGTTCAGTAAAACAGCGTGCGTTCAGTGGGTGAACAGTGTCTGTCCAGTGGGGAAACAGCGTGCGTCCAGTGTGGAACAGCGTATCGTATGGGGGAAACAGTGCGTGCGTCCAGTGCATCAAGCGTGCGTCCAGCGTGACCGGCGTGCGTCCAGCGGGGGACACCGCGCATGCGTGCGTCTCAGCGGGGACTGGTGCGTGCGTATGTGCATGCGTCTAGCGGGGACACCGTGCGTCCAGTGTACGCGTGCGTCCAGCGGGGACACCGTGCGTGCGTCCGCGGGGACAAGTGCGCGTAGCCAGTAAACAGTGCAGCCAGTGTGTTCAGTGCGTCCAGCGTATCGCGTGCGTTCAGCGGGGACACCGTGCGCGTCCAGTGGGGAACAGTGTGTGTCTGCATTGCGTGTGTGGTTCAGTGGGGACAACTGTGCGTGCAACCAGCGGGGACAGCGTGCGTACGTGCGGGTCCAGCGGCATCGCGTGCGTCCAGTGAAACCAGCGTGCGTCCAGCGGGGGACAGCGTGCGTAGCCAGTGGGGAAACAGCGTGCGTCCAGTGTGACAGTGCGTGTCCAGCGGGGACCGTGCGTCCAGGCGTGCGTAGCCAGTGGGGAAACAGCGTGCGTCCGCGGGGATCGGCGTGCGTCCAGTGGGGGACAGCGTGCATGTGCGTGTGTTCAGTGGGGACGGTGTGTTCAGTGGGGACACTGTGTCTAGTGTGAACAGCGTGTCCAGCGGGGAACAGTGCGTCCAGCGTGTATCGCGTGTCCAGTGTTCCAGTGTGCGTCCAGCGGGGAACAGCGTGCGTGTCCAGTTGGGGAACAGTGCGTCCAGTGGGGAAACGGCAGGTCCAGTGGGGAAAACAGCGTGCGTCCAGCGGGGACAGTGCGTGCGTGCGTGCGTGTGCGGCATGCGTGCGTGTGCGTCCAGTGGGGAACAGTGTGTGTGCGTCCAGCGGGGAACAGTGTGTCCAGTGGGGACAGCGTGCGTGTCCAGTGGCGAACAGTGTGCGGGTTCAGTGGGGGGACAGTGCGTGCGTCCAGTGTGGTCGCGTGCGTGTCCAGTGGGGAAACAGCGTGCGTCTAGTGGGGAACAGTGCGTCTAGTGGGGGAATAGCGTGAGTCGGGGACAGTGCGTGCGTCTAGTGGGGGACAGCGTGCGGGTGGCACCAGTGGGGAGAACAGTGGTCTAGTGGGGAACAGTGTGTGTGTCTACTGGGAACAGTGTGTCTAGTGGGGAACAGTGTGAGTCTAGGGGAACAGTGTGTGTCTAGTGGGGAACAGTGTGTGTCTAGTGGAGGACAGTGTGTGTGTTCATTGAGGAAACAGTGTGGTGCGTCTAGTGGGGAACAGTGTGTGTGTCCAGTGAGGAACAGTGTGTCTAGTGGGGACAGTGTGTGTGCCTCCAGTGGAAACCAGCGTGCGTGTCCAGTGGGAAACAGTGTGTGTCTAGGCGGGGAACAGTGTGTGCGTTCAAGTGGGGAACAGCGTGCGGTTCAGCGGGGGACAGCGTGCGTCTGTGACAGTATGTGTCCAGTGGGGGACAGTGTGTGTGTCTTATGGGGAAAACAGTGTGTCTAGTCTAGTGGAGACAGTGTGTGTGTCTAGTGGGGGAACAGTGTGTGTCTAGTGGGGAACAGAAAGTGCTGTCAAGTAAAATGGCGTGTCTTAGTGGGGAACAGCGTGCGTGTCCATGGGGAACAGTGCGTGCGTCAAGTAGAACAGTGCGTGTCCAGTAGTGTCCAGCGTGCGTGCGTCCACGTGACAGCGCGCGTCTGGCGGGGAACAGGTTCAGGTGGGGACAGTGTGTGTGTGTCTAGTGGGGGACACTGTGTGTGTGTCTAGTGGGGACAGTGTGTGTGTCTAGTGGGGGACAGTGTGTGTGTGTCTAGTGGGGAACAGTGTGTGTGTCTAGAACAGTGTGTGTGTCTAGTGGGGGACACTGTGTGTGTCTAGTGGGGGAATAGTGAGTCTAGTGGAACAGTGTGTGTGTCTAGTGGGGAACAGTGTGTGTGTGTCTAGTGGGGGACAGTGTGTGTGTGTCTAGTGGGGAACAGTGTGTGTGTCTAGTGGGGACAGTGTGTGTGTGTCTAGTGGGAGAACAGTGTGTGTGTCTAGTGGGGGACATGTGTGCCCAGTGGGGACAGTGTGTGTGTCCTAGTGGGGACAGTGTGTGTGTGTCTAGTGGGGACAGTGTGTGTGTCTAGTGGGGAACAGTGTGTGTCTAGTGGGGACAGTGTGTGTCTAGTGGGGAACAGTGTGTGTGCCCTAGTGGGGACAGTGTGTGTGTCTAGTGGGGACAGTGTGTGTGTCTAGTGGGGACAGTGTGTGTGTCTAGTGGGGACAGTGTGTGTGTGTCCAGTGGGAAACAGTGTGTGTCTAGTGGGGAAACAGTGTGTGTGTCTAGTGGGGGGACACTGTGTGTGTCTAGTGGGGAAAAGTGTGTGAGTCTAGTGGGGAACAGTGTGTGTCTAGTGGGGAAACAGTGTGTGTGTGTCTAGTGGGGGACAGTGTGTGTGTGTCTAGTGGGGACAGTGTGTGTCTAGTGGGGAACAGGTGTGTGTGTGTCTAGTGGGGGAACAGTGTGTGTGTCTAGTGGGGGACAGTGTGTGTCTAGTGGGGGACAGTGTGTGTGTGTGTCTAGTGGGGACAGTGTGTGTGTCTAGTGGGGGGACAGTGTGTGTGTGTCTAGTGGGGGGACAGTGTGTGTGTCTAGTGGGGAAACAGTGTGTGTGTCTAGTGGGGAACAGTGTGTGTGTCTAGTGGGGACAGTGTGTGTGTCTAGTGGGGAACAGTGTGTGTGTCTAGTAGGGGAACAGTGTGTGTGTGTCTAGTGGGGGAACAGTGTGTGTCTCTAGTGGGGAACAGTGTGTGTGTCCAGTGGGGAACAGTGTGTGTGTCTAGTGGGGAAACAGTGTGTGTGTCTATGCGTGTGTGTGTGTGTGTCTAGTGGGACAGTGTGTGTGTCTAGTGGGGGGACAGTGTGTGTGTGTATGTGTGTGTGTGTGTGTGTGTCTAGTGGGGAACAGTGTGTGTGTGTCTAGTGGGGAACAGTGTGTGTGTGTCTAGTGGGGAACAGTGTGTGTGTGTCTAGTGGGGGTGTGTGTGTGTCTAGGGGACAGTGTGTGTGTGTGTGTCTAGTGGGGACAGTGTGTGTGTCTAGTGGGGAAACAGTGTGTGTGTGTCTGGTGGGGGACAGTGTGTGTCTAGTGGGGAACAGTGTGTGTGTGTGTCTGAGGGGAACAGTGTGTGTGTCCAGTGGGGACAGTGTGTGTGTCTAGTGGGGACAGTGTGTGTTCAGTGGGGAACAGTGTGTGCGGTCTAGTGGAGGAACAGTGTGTAAGTGTCTAGTGGGGAACAGTGTGTGTGTGTGTGTCTAGTGGGGGAACAGTGTGTGTGTGTCTAGTGGGGGGGACAGTGTGTGTCTAGTGGGGGACAGTGTGTGTGTCTAGGTGGGGACAGTGTGTGTGTGTCCAGTGGGGAAACAGTGTGTGTCTAGTGGGGAACAGTGTGTGTGTGTCTAGTAGGGAATAGTGTGTGTGTCTAGTGGGGGGACAGTGTGTGTCTAGTGAGGGAACAGTGTGTGTGTCCAGTGGGGAACAGTGTGTGTGTCCAGTGGGGAACAGTGTGTGTGTCTAGTGGGGAACAGTGTGTGTGTCTAGTGGGGAAACAGTGTGTGTGTCTAGTGGGGGAACAGTGTGTGTGTGTCTAGTGGGGAAGTGTGTGTCTAGTGGGGAACAGTGTGTGTGTGTCTAGTGGGGAACAGTGTGTGTGTGTGTCAAGTGGGGAACAGTGTGTGTGTCTAGTGGGGAACAGTGTGCGTGTGTCTAGTGGGGGAACAGTGTGTGTGTCAAGTGGGGGAACAGTGTGTGTGTGTAGTGGGGATCAGTGTGTGTGCAGTGGGGGGACAGGTGTGTAGTGCGGGGACAGTGTGTGTCTAACGGAGATTGTGTGTTTCTACTGGGGAAACAGTGTTTCTATTGGAGACATTATAGAAGAATGGTTACCTTTTAGAAGGAGAAAGGACTTTAACTGGAAACCTTCCTATAGGAAAAGTAAGGTAACTGCAGTGGGAGGTCCAGTACTCTCAAAACTTTGCTGTGACAATGGTACGCTTCATTGACCGTCCCTCCCCGAACCCCTCCTGATTGTGAACCTTAAAACCTTATAAGAATGGAAGGAAACTGCATGGGCCTCAATGGCCCATACTGGAGCAGTCCGTTTTACACAACCCTAATTGCTCATATGGACATCCAACCTATGTTTGGAAGCATTCAGCGTGTTCAAGGTTATTGATGTTGGTGGCTTGATTTCATTCATCCACCTACTCCTGTTTCCAGAAAACAGTGTTTATCTATTTCACCTAAATCTAAATTTGTCTAATTTATAACCATTGTTGCAAGTTCCGCTCCTGGTTGGATAATTTGAGTACCTTTGTAATGTCGCTGTTTTACAGCCCTGCCTTCCCATATACACCTCTATCAGGTCGCCCCTCGCTCTACGTCTCTCAAGGGAGTGCAAATTAAGATGCTTTAACCTGTATACTCCAAAGTTCTAATGCCAGGATTAGTCTTGTCATTCTCCTCTGAATTCTTTCCAAGGATTCTATATCCATTCTGTATCTGTTGACCAGAACTGAACTACGTAATCAGGTAGTAGTCTCTCACAAAACAAGATACAGTTTTAGGATGACCTCGCTAGTTTTGTAACTAACGCTCCTTTGTATGAACCCAAGTACTTTATTGCTTGCCTTGTTACGAGCAAAAAACACATTGTTTACTTGGCTTAAGGTTCCTACTTATCATTACTCTAAATCTCTCTCTCGCAGTCGGATTTCTCTATGGCATCCGCATTTATTTCGCTCTGGTATCTGGTTTCCTGTTTACATCTCCTATACTGAGTACTTACATTTTGTCACGGCGTTGAATTTCATCTGCCATTTTTCAGACCATTCGAAAAAATTTGTTTAGATCTTCCTGTAGTTTTACCGAGTCTGTCGGGTTGATAACACTTCCTCTTTGAGTGTCATCAACAAATTTACTTGTGCTGTCTATGCCGATATCTATGTCGTTTATGTATATAATAAATAATAATGGTCCAAGTACTGAGCCTTGGGGAACTCCACTTGTGACGTTGCTCCAATCAGACTTAGTGCCATTAATGCTCACTCGCTGTTTCCTGTCCTGTAACCACGCCCTAATCCATTTAAGGATGTCACCTTTGATGCCATGAGCTTCTACCTTTCTAATTAGTGTTTCGTGGGGGACTCTGTCGAAGGCTTTGCTAAAGTCGAGATATACCACATCATAATTGTGCCCCTCGTCCACCGATTCGAAAACTGATGAAAAGAATGTTAATAGATTAGTTAGGCAAAAACGTCCGCTTGTGAAGCCATGCTGGGAATCATTGATCAATAGGTGCTTCTCCAGGTGATTTCGAATAGAGTTTGGAATGATTGCTTCCAGTAATTTGCCAACTATTGATGTTAGACTGATTGGGCGGTAGTTAGAGGATAGCGATCTATCCCCCTTCTTGAAAATCGGTATTACATTCACTATCCTCCAGGATTCTGGTACTACACCTGTATTTAAGGACATGTTAAACAACTTTGCTAAGGGCATACTAAGCTCTTCCTTACATTCCTTTAATACTCTGGCAAATATCTCATCGGGACCAGGTGACTTATTAGGCTTTAGTTTGTGTATTTGCTTACTAACATCGTTATTAGTCACTACTATCTCACTTAATTTGTTTTGTTCACTATCTCTGAATAGAGTCGGTGCCTCGGGTATCATGTTTAAATTTTCGGTGGTGAAAACTGTTGAAAAATATTTATTCAAATTATTGCTCATTTCTCCGTCGTTATCAGTGAGCTCGCCGGAGTCTGACCGTATTGGTCCAATCTTTTCTCTCATGTTTTAGTTTGATACATTTGGTAGAATCCTTTGGGGTTTGTCTTCGCCTCCCTTGCTATCCTTACCTCATTATTCCTCTTTGCTTACCTTATCTTGGTTTTAACCCTACTCGCCAATACCCTATAATAGTCCCGGAGGTGGATTTCGCCACGATTTATCCTTCTACCTATAGCCTTCCTTTGGCCAATGATGTTCTTTAAATAATTATTTATCCATTTAGGGTCATTGTTGTCTGATCTGAGTTTTTTGTATGGTATGTTCTGCCTTTGTGCATTAAGTAACTCTCTATTTAAATTGTCGTGGAACTCGGCAATCTCAGATCTCGTTATCAAGTCTGTGTCATCTGTCAGGTTCACGGCCAAGCGCGACACCCCCTCTCTCAGCTGCCTCTTTAAACTGTCAAAGTTTGCCCTTCTGAAATCTGGTACTTTAGTGGAATTTTCCTTCCGTCTGCCCTGAAAATCTAACTGGAATCTAATTTCTTTGTGATCGCTGTTTGCAAGTTCGTTCCCTACCTCGACATTACTAATGAGGTTTTCTCTGTTCGACAGAACTAAATCGAGTATATTATTACCCCGTGTGGGTTCGGTTAGATGTTGACTTAGGAAACAGTCCTGGATCGTCTCGAGAAAATCCTCTGATTCTGAGTTACCCGTAAGGTCAGTCCAATCTATTTGGCCAAGGTTAAAGTCGCCTACTATACAGACTTTGTTGTGTGTGGAAGCCCTGCGCATTTCATCCCAGATAAGTCGCTCATTGACGCTATCAAGATTGGGGGGTCTATATATTACTCCTGTGATTAATTTTTCCCGACCGTCGCTTAATTCTATCCAAATTGTTTCTGTCTTCCTCTCAGTTTTTATTTCCTTATTTATTTCACACTTCAGATTATCCCTAACATAGATTGCTACTCCGCCTCCTTTCTGTATGTACTGTACTTAACTAATGGGGCGCGGCATTTGAGTGAATACAGCGCTCGTCTCCCGCCTTAAATCTTGCTTATTCGTGCCAAAGGCACCCTGAGTTCATCCCTGATAAGAATGAGTTCCTAACAGTAGAGTTGAAAATCTGAAGCTGGACAATTATTGTCTTAGCCTTATTGCCTTCTTGTGTACTGCCTTCGATCCATCAGGCCTTTAGAACCCACTCACTTTTTTCATTTAATCTTTGCCCATTTATATATATATATATATATATATATATATATATATATATATATATATATATATATATATATATATATATATATATATATATATATATATATATATATATATATATATATATATATATATATATATATATATATATATATATATATATATATATATATATATATATATATATATATATATATAATGTGTTGATAAAATCACACAGGGAAAAGGGTAAACAATGGAGCACCTTAGCTTTCGTCTTTATTCAAG
The DNA here is from genome assembly GCF_018991925.1 of Homarus americanus. Taxonomy (NCBI): domain Eukaryota; kingdom Metazoa; phylum Arthropoda; class Malacostraca; order Decapoda; family Nephropidae; genus Homarus; species Homarus americanus. Next base: position 11,778,402 of record NW_024732440.1, on the reverse strand, counting down.
ACCTCTTCAGAGGTTTTCCCCGTATTTTAGCGGCACCTCTTTTGGCTTGGTTATTTTTTTTTAGATTGTTCTTGAATCCAAGCGTGGTAGAAACGTTTTGGTGGTGTTGGGCTATTTCAATAATGTTTAAGAAAAAAGTGTCTACAGAAGATGTACACTGTACAGTATTATATACTGTACTACGTTTTTGAGTGTTCAATATGTATACTGTTTTATGAACAACTCAAAATTTATTAGGAACACCTGACGGCAAATATTAATTTATTTCTGGTGCCTTTGGTGTATTTATGGTGCCTCTCGTATCATTTGGGTACCTCTCTCGTCACTGGGGTGCGTCTTTTGTCCCTAAGGTGCCTCTCTTGTCACTGGGGTACCTCTCTTGTCACTGCGGTGCCTTTTTTGTCATTGGGGTACCTCGAGTGTACTTAAGGTGTCTCCCGTGTCACTGGGGTGCCTCTAGTTTATTAAATATTGTGTACAGGTATATAGAGCATCTTTGGAAAACAAGTAGTACTGTTGCTGATGTAGCCTTTGTGTTAGTGATAAATATAGCGTCTTACTGACTGATATAGTTTTTAGGTATTAAGTCTTTATTTACCGCCCCCTACATAGGAACGGCAGTTCTAAATACACAGGTCAACTGTCCCTTAAACTGAATTACATAGACTCTTGCTCGTAGAGCAGCAGCACCCCAAGTCTTAGTCAAAGTTTACTGCTAGTAGGTGTACAGAATGAGACAGTAGAACTCGCAACCTCATAGAGTGCGCTATGATAAGTGAGTGAAGTGGTGGTCGTCTAGGGCAGGTATTTTATATGGTAGAAAATTTAGGATATAGCGGTAAAATAGTGTCTAAAATATTGGTAGTTAGAATCTATTGACAGAATTTGTCGAAGGTTTTGTTAGGTGGCAACAAGGAGCGGATTAGCCTACAATACACTCTGAGATGCAATGCTGAAGGCTATGTATTCTATTTTTACCACTAATTCTACACTGAATAAGTGCCAAAAAAAATTTTCATGAGTTCCCAACATTGCCTACGGCCAAATCTGATTCTGGTGGCCGAGTCAGAAATTTATTCTGTCTGTATTTATATTTTGTCACAATGCTTATCATAGTGGCGAACGCAGTTCACTTCGTTCTTTTTTTAGTTTGAAGAGAGGCTTTCCTTAGGACCGTCTTGACCCAACCAGTAATTATGGTTGAATCATCTTCAGGCGGATTTTGCAAGGTTTTCTACATAGTCGTGTTTGTGGAGTCCAATATGGGATGGGATCCATATTAAGTGGATAAGGAGGGCGTCCGACTGTGCCCTCATGAGACAATGCTGGTTTGTCTTACTAGATCCTTTCAGACGAGACAGGGTGAAGTGACCACTCTAGTCCAGAACGAGAATCACTGATCACCAGTCCACTCCACCCCTCGTCCAGCAAGTATTTAATAGCCAAAAGGATGTCCTGTAATTCACACCTTGTTGTGTTCGCCCAATCCGGAAGGCGATGCATTACTTCTGAGACGCACGTCAGTCCAGAATAAGCCACATAAGCACAGCCACCTGCACCCGTGTTCCGTATTGAGCCCTCTGGGGTGACGCTTGTGACTTCGCTGTTCTTATGTAGTGATACTTGTAGTTGCAATATTGAATGGCCATCTGTCCTAATATCAGTGTAGTGTAGGGACGGCAGAGTGATTGCCCATTTTGGCCCATGGTGCTGGCGCTCGCCCCTCATCTATCTGAGGAATATGAGTGTTGAGATCAAGGAACACATCAAAAAAGGTCTGGAGTAGACTTTATTATCCTTTACTTGCTTTGTCCGGCCAAAGGGGCGGGTCTTGAAGCGCATTATAGAGGTAGTCAGTAAAGGTGCGAGAGACGTGAGGGTCCTTCAAGCATATGTCAGGTTGGACCCAGCTCTTTCCTCATGTTCCTTATCCGGGTTGTCATTGGACGGCCTAGGATGAGTCGCATTGCTACAGTCTGCGACTTTTCAAGAGGGTACAAGACGATGGCTTATAATGAGCACAGATGGTTATGGAGATCGAAATACCAGCACATCTGTTGGTGATCCACTTCGGCGGTTTATCCTCTCTTTGATACAGTTAGAGAGAAAGAGTGAACCAAGGGGTGAACCGTGCCTGGAGGGGTGGTACAGGGGAGGTATATTAAAGCACCTAGGTACTGCTGACAGTCCTTGAGGTCATTGCCATTGAGGGAAATGGATTGAGGTAATTGGCGTGGAGTGGCAGGGTAGACTTTTGTTTTCTCAGCAGATATTATAAGGCCTCAAAGATGGCAGATTCTTGAAATGCGGTGATGGGCTGTTGTTACGCGTTCAGGCGAGGCTGCCAACAAGCAGATGTAGTCAGTATAGCTACCAATCCATTCTGTCCCTTTCAGGGGGAGTGGCGATATGAGATCATGCATGAAGACGATAAATTGGGGGACTGAGTGCTCCAACTTGAAGAGTGGTGAGCTGATAGGTTTGACAGCCGCTGAAGACGCTCTTGAAGAGTATCCGAGACCGGCGATTGCCCAAGTATCCAGGTGATAAATTTATCGGTGATGCAGAAGGTGATAAATTAATCTAGAATTACGCTTCAGTTCGCGACGTAAATGAAGGTGATAAGCTCTCGAGCCGGATAGTGGCCATGAGTTCTGCGAGTCAGTTGTTTGTGTGGATCGGCCCGGCATAAATCTATACAGGTTAGGAGAGAGACGGTCTGAGATGTTGTAGAAGAAGGGGGGTCATGAGGATTTGTTCAATGACCCAGCAAATGTAGGAGGTGAGAGAGACTGGGAGAAACTTCGTCTGGTGGGAGTATACCCCGATCAAGACTCATGTTGTACAGATAGAAAAGGGTGTCGTTTAGTAGATGACGAAGGGTCCTATAGGGAATGCGATTTTCTCCTGGCGCTGTAGCCTTCCCTCCGAGAAGGGCTTGTCACAGCTCCTCAGCTGTAAAAGAGCAGTTGTCATCTGGATGGCGTTAAGCAGAGGATATTTTTAGTGCAAATCCTCGGTTTATGAATGTCTCTTGGAGGTAGGTTTGTGTTCTTATGGGTAGGGCCGTGACTCAAGATTAGGAAGCCCAGGATTCTGCCAATTCTTTAGCATATTCCTCTTTCGTAATTCTATTGATTTTTGTTTCAGATCTCAGCAGTAGAGGTGGAGTGATTAATGTTTGAGACAAATCGGTTTCTGTGATCTGAGAGGGTGCAATCCTGGATATTTCTCAAATTCTGGACAGAGGCAAGGTATTCATCTAGAAAATTGTGTAGAGTCCCATCTGTGACTTGCCGCCTTGGCATCCACGATGAATCTAGTTTCACGTATGTGGTCGTCCAGGACCCAGGGGGTTCTCGGGATAAAAATCGGGAGTAGATTTAATTGACGGTGTCCGTCAAGTCATCATTGAACTGTATCTTGTCATAATAACTGACGAATGCTTCTACATAATGATCAGACACAAGATAACGTGGCTGACGTAGGGGAGTGTGGCCTCTTTGTGAACCCAGTACGAAACGGCGATGGCGATTTGGTCTGAGATGGGATGAGGCACAAGTCTTGTCTCTATCCTGTCACTGATACGGCCAGCACTTACTGTAGTACGTGGTCAAGCGTCCCACCCACAGTATGTATCCCATTAAGGTTACTTCTGCCAAGGGGGTCGTGAAGATAAGGATGGCGAGCGTTGAAATCGCCCAAATATAATATCGACTTATCGGTGGGCTTTAGGAGATAGTCATGTTTCATGGTTTGTCCGTGACCATGGACGTTGCACAGATGGATATGACTGCCTGCCACGTTGAGTTGCAGGAGTTGATAATGGGTGACCTCGTCGCTGTTCGTTCTGGCCAGTTTGAACTGTAGGGACTGTCTGATATAGATTATGAGGCCGTTTTGAATGGGCGAAAAGTTTATATGACATATCCAGGAAGACGCTTAGGGTTGTGATACTAGGCGCCTCTCATAAGCGGTTCTTATAGAAGACCGACGTCCGTGTTATGAGTGGGAACGTAACAGTAAAGGGTATTGAAACGGTCGGTGAGGCCGTGTATATTCCAGGAAAGAAACGTGAGCTGCTCTAGGTTATGATTAGTGAGAGGTCTTTGCCGATTGTCTACGAATATTGTGAATTATTAGTGGAGGTTGTTCTCGAGTGCAAGATTGGTGTCCATTTGCATGAGTTGGGATCATGGCGGTCTTTCCGATGGGAGAGTCAGTAGCATTAGCGTAGTCAGTAAAGTGATGGCAAAGGAATTTAAGTTGACGAGTGATCTATTCGTAAAATTTTTCGAGCAGATGTTTCTGTTTTCCAAAGAAAAGTTTCTACTCACCATGATCACAACTACTGTACTTCCTCAGCTCGTTGTCGTCGGAATTGTGTTTGTTTCCATTTCTCCATCTCGATCGGCCGTTCTCTGTCATGTCTACCCTTCTTGACTTGCTCTTCTGCTTTCACTTTCTGTCGAATGGCGGTTTCAACCAGTGTCCAAAGTTTTTAATTTTCTATTTGTTGTTTTAAGTTTCATGGTGTATTTCCAAAGGTTCCTGCTAGGTGTTTAATGAAGTTATTTCGTCCTTAAGAAGTTGTTTAAGGATCTTGTCAGTGGTTAGTGAGGCTGGTGGCTAAGGTTGGCTTATAATGGTTGCCCCTCGTGTAACGAGGATGGCTGGCCCAAGGGCCACCTAGGCGTGAATTTGTTTAAGGTGTAAAAGCTGTAGTCAACACAACAACCACACCCTAAGTTATCGAGCTGCGTGACCCAGTGTCAAGGAATAATCCGAGAAGACCGGACAACTCGCCAACTGCAGTGGCTTACCCATTACCCTGGAATACGATCCGTAAATCGATTAACATCCAGGTTCTCAATTACTGATGGGTAGACAGAGGAAAATGGCGTAAAGAAACTTGCCCATAGTTTCATCCTGTCCGGGGATCGAACGCGTGTCCTCTCGCTTGCGAGGCGAGAATGCTGACCATTTCACCACAGGTTGCCTTAGATGTATGGAGGGTCTGGGGGTCTAGTTGAAGCTGAAAGACGACTTGTGGCACATCCATACCAGACATTTTTCCCCACCTTACCAGAGTGGGGGCACTGCCATTTCGTAGTATCAGGAAGCTCGCCGTTGACGGGAATGTCTGCGGCCGACTAGGAGTGCGTGGCCAGTCACTCGCGAGAGTCATGAGACCTCGAACACCAGCCGCATAGCTCTTGTCTCCAAGCAGTGAGTTGATATAATTATGTTCAGTTCCCCAACATCCGAAGCAGGAGGCAGACTTCGAGTGCATGAGAGTGAGTTGGCATGGTAGGAGACAAGGGAAACAATCAAATTGATATGAGCAATTATTCTGTTGGGCGGATGACCATTTTTCATGAGGTGTCAGGTTCGAAACACTCCCCGGAGTTCATGAGCCAACTTATGGTCAACTCCGCAGGAAAGTGAGTCACCAGGTGTTCAGGTAACTTTCAGATGCGGATGGGCTGGTCAGCCACTTTCATGTGGATAGCCAACAATTATTCACCGTCGACGATTACTTAGAAATTTGTAGATGATACCCTTCCGAATTCTTGCTATGTAGACAGCCTGAGACTGCGGTGATGAGGCAATGACTTCGCCCAGTGTCGGGTTCAGCGTTATAACAGGAGGTGTGATGGGTGTCAGTAAGCCAACGCAACTTGGTGTTCATTGAGAAGTTTTCTGGGTAAACAATCTTGGCATACATGTCACGCGGGGCGTAAACTGTTGTTACATAAGATATACTTGGTGAACCCAGGGTAAGCCCTTCTTCAGGGGTTTCACTATACACCTCACTGCTTGTTGCTCCACTAGGCAGGGGCTTAGGGGTAATTTATCTTCTCGGTTTTTCAACTGATGGATTATCTGATTGTAAGATTTTTGCTTGTTGGTAATGGCTGTTTGAATCAGAATCACTGCCAGAATTGTGATAGTTAGCGCACTTACCGGAATTGAGACAGTTGTAGTCCATGTGATCCAATGAGGCCTGTTTAGTACCTTATTTTTCCGATTTTGTCTTCACAGTATCTCTAGTAGTTTTCGTAGTGTTACTGTAACTATATTCTCATTCACCTCTATATAGAAGGTCGTCATCAAATCCACAGTGTCTTTTAGTATATCTATTATGGGGATTTTGTACAATCGAAGCGCCAAGGACTACGTGACTGCTGCGGTAAAACTAACTATTACGCGAGAATGACATAGGCTAACTTGGGATTTTCCCTAGATGGTGATACATATATCTTGTTATTGATAGATAAAATCGTTTTAATCATACACTTATTACGTTAGTGATACAACTTCGTGTTATCGAAAGATATAAAGCAGAAAGATATAGCATGTTGGTAATACACAGAGCATGTTAAATAATAGTGTCTATATCATGTTGGTGAAATAGCTCCCACCAAAATTTAGGGAGAAATAATATGCCAGTGATACAACTAAACGTGTTGGAGGAACTTTTTATGTGAAGACATCTTGAATGTACAGTATATACAATAACAGGCCAGTGGCACCTTGAATGTAAATAATAGGTCGGTAGCCTCTATGGCACAATCAAATTATCACAAAATTTTCCGCATGGAGGCCTCGAGCACGTTAAGAAGAGGGCATTTTTAGTTGTATTAATCAGTAGCAGGGTCCTTCAGTGTGCGTCATACAAATCTGCTGTGTGATAGTGACTTATATGCGTTAATACAGCTGTTCTCAACCTTACATTCCACTAACCATATTGTAAAAAAAAAAATATCGTCTGATCTCACCACGATAAAAACAAATCCCCATTGAATCGAAAAGTGTATCTTCAGTTTAAATGCATTTTAGTATTATTTTGATTATTGATGGAACTTTAAGTATAATATAAATTGCAATAATTTTGTTGAGAATAAAGACAACGCCTGTTTCTTTTTAATTATTAATAATTATCTTCAAAACTTTGCCTCTCAGCTGTTGAGAAACACTGTGTTTCGACGCCTCGCGGAGTGCCACGAAATAAAAAAACTTGCAGCGTATTCCTGCCGTTATTAGTGTAATAGTGATAGTCTCTTATGGGGTGTCATGAATGGCTGAGTATACCGGGAACTCTTGTTGTGTAATATGCCCATCAATGTAATTTTATATAATTTGATTTTAAATAAGTATTGGCAAAATTTCATCATTTATAAACAACATGGAATATTGCGGTAAAAGGAACACAAGACTTATAGAACACGTTACGTTAACACACCCGACGCTTCCTGTGTTCTTATCTATTTGTTTAATTTCGTATTCGGAAACTGCCTCTGAATGTTTCTAAACTGAGAAACTCCAGCACCTTGATAAGCTCTTGGTTCAAAGGATCAACGCCCGAGCTAACTTGTTTGTACCAGCACGCACTCTCCACTGCTGCTGGCTTGTAGGTGTATTAACTGTGTTAGGGGAGCTTTTAAGTGTATTATGTGAGTTAAATTGTAGGTGTACTTTGTGAGTTAGAGGAAATTCTAGGTGCATCAGGTGTGTTAGGGGAGCTTTCAGGAGCCTCTCGACTAAAGTCTAGATTGAATATTGGCGTTTGAACGACCGCAGATGTGTTTTGGGTGACTTGTAAGATTTTTCCAGCACATATAGTGTGTTAATGACCCAAATGGAAGAATTTTTTGTTGCGCTTGAACTAGCCAACGGAAATTTCTTGCGATGAATTGTCCAGAAAGACGACAAATTCTTTGAGTCAAATTCCATCTGGATTAGGTTACTTGATTTCATTTCAAGGATTTCCTCTGCAATTCCATTTGATTCTTCAGGCAGATGTTCAGTGGAACATCTGAATGGATTCCACACCCATACGTAACTGACTGGATCAATGTCAGGGAAATACTGCTCCATCCTCAGACGCAGGCTCCTTAAGTGCTGACCGATTATATCCTGCACATCACTCAAGATCACAGAATAAATAGCTTACAAGTATTCCCCTAACTTCGGAAATTCAGCTACTCTCTCCGTTTCCAGCTTTGTCCCCAACAAGTTTAGCTTGGATCGAAATGCTTGGATCTTTTCACTTAGAGAGATGACAAGCTCTCCTGGTCCCTGCAATAATGTGTTCCAAGCCTTTAGATATGAAAATATGTCCACCAAATAGCAGAGAAGAGCAATCCAAACTGAGTCTCTGAATTTTCCTGCCAAGTTGTGTTCCTTCTCTTCCAAGAAAATTTCAATCTCAGTTCTTAATTGAAATACCCTTTCAAGAACATTCCCTCGAGAAAGCAGAGTACAGCACAAGCTGATATTCAGACCCAACCTCCTCACACAAAGATCGAAACCATCCTGAATTCAATGCATTTACCTTTATGTAGTCCACAACTTTCACATCACTCATCACTTCCTTCAAATCAGCTTGAAGAACTTTGACGGTCAGTGCTTGTCGGTGAATCATGGCTATATCTCAAGGGCTGTTGTTACACCCCAAAAAATTTCAAATTACCTCCTTGGGGGTAATTTACCCCTAATTGGGAACCGCTGGACTACTTTATATCAGTTCTGATGTGTTAGGGAACGTATTTTCTGAGTATTTCTGGTATATTAGCACTTCTAATAATTAGCAAAACTGACTCCAAGGTACTAAGGTGGTTTCTAATGCGTCACAGGAGCACCTGGTATTTAAATCGGCGCATCTACATGTTTTAATTCAACCTGTATATATGTATAGTGTTATTAAGAAATATAAACCCTGATCACCTGTACACTCCAACTTAAGAGGTATTTCGCCTCTAGAGTAATCACTCAAGCACTAACATAACCTTACTTGTCCTGTCCAAACTTAGCCACCCAAGTAGTGTGTTAGGTTGGGTAAACTTTTTGTCAAATAAGCTAGGGTGTCTAACCCTTAGGTGATCCATACTCTGCTTGAGAAATATTAGGCCGCGCAAGGACCTTCTTTTCTGTCCGGAACACCAACGCAGCACTAACGAGTCCTTCATATTGTAAGGGAAACGTTGACTCTGTTATAGCGACCTTCACTGCGTTATAGGTACCTTCATTGTGTTATAGGAACCTTCACTGTGTTATCGGCAACTTCACTTTGTTATAGGGCCCTTCACTGTGCTATAGAGAGCATCACCGTGTTATAGGTATCTTCACTGTGTTACAGGGACCTTCACCGTCTTATAGAGACCTTCACCGTGTCATGGGGACCATCACTATGTTATAGGAACCTTCACTGTGGTATCGGGACCTTCACTTTTTATAGGCACCTTCACTGTGTTAGGGTCGGTTATCCAGTGTTAAGTGCCCTCGCGTGTGTACGTCTCTATTGTGTAAAGAGCACTTGCACCTGGGGGAAGACATAATTACACACTAAGACCTGTGGACCTACTAGTGCATTGTGTCGTTGTGCTGTTGACTCATTCCTGGCGATGAAGACGGAGGAGAAAATGAGAAAATGGGCCAGAAGTAGGATGTGGCGGAGGAGGAGGATGAGAGGGGGAAAAATGAATATACTCGTAGATGTGGTGGAAAAGGAAGAAAAGATGGTAGCAAAAGTGGAAGAGGAAATTAAGAATTAATAGAGATGATGAGGAACAATGATGATAGATGGAGACAATGAGGAAGGTAAGATAGATGCGAAGAGATGAAGAATAAAGAAGGAAAAGGGAGAGGAGAAAAGGGAATATGAGGAAATGGGATTTAAGTGGTGAAATTTCAGGAGTACGAAGTGAAAAAAGAATTGAAGGAGGAAGGATAGGGGGGTGGAGCTGCGCATCAGTCACAACAAACAGATATTCTGTACTGGAGGGGGGATAGGGGATGAGCTGCCTTGACTGTTTCGCGGCCACATAAAAATTACACAACCCTGGAGTTGTCTCGTGGAGGGGCTGAGAGGAGCAAGAAGGAGGCGAGATGGATGGTAAGTCTTTCTCATTCTTATTTACAATAGATGGTGCAGAGGGAGATAAGGCAGGTGTTACAGTCAGATCTGTTCAGCGAGGCGTTTCCTTACCAAGATAAATGGGAGATGAAGGAAGAAGAGAGATTAGGAGAGAAAATGAAAAGGAGACGGAGGAAATGAAAGAAAGTACAGACAGCAATGAATAAGAGATAAGGGCAGATAAATAAATTAGGGAGACAGATAGACATTACCAAAAAAAATACGAAAATTACAAATTGAAGAGAACAGAATGGGTCAAAAGTAAACCTGAAAAAATAGACAAAAAACACAAAGTACAGATTATAAAACTTTTTTGTCATCAAAATGTTTACCTTCATCTCGAATGATTTCTGGCAAATTGGAAATGAAATGACACCCACGACATCAAACAAATTTATTGATAACTATGGCAAGCAAATTTCATATAACCTCTTTTCCTCCACGCCGCCAACGTCAGCTCCCCCCTTTCCACCTTCCCGGGAATACCTAACCAATAATAATTACACTCGTACCTCCCACACAGTGACATTACTTCCTCTGTTTGATGCAGAGACGCTAATAATAATTGTGCCCGCTCAGTATTTAATTACTTTACGTAAATGAGAACCATTAGAATAAATTTACCTAAAACTACCTATATATTTTGTCCTGCCAGGCCAGTATTCGGTTCTTCGTCACCACAATGCTGCACCAAAACTCCTATTATCATGTCTCTTTATGCTTGGGAGCATTTACTGTGATGGCTGAGTCAATCCTCCGGCTCAGCCAAATTCAAGGTACCAAAACTGTTTATCGACTTGTTTAACTTAAAGTAGTATTTTTTTTTAACAACTTTATTGTTCACAGACCGAAACAGTGGACATTAAGCACCACCCTCCCCACACATCCTGACTCCCACCGTCTAAGTGTCCGTTAGAACTACAGTATAAAACTGTTTACTGTTATATATTTATTTACGTCGCATTGATGCACCTTATAGTAGCTACCTAGTACTTGTACTCCAGTAGCACGTTAACTGGCGTGTTAGCCTTATGCTGTGTTACAATGGATATTTTACTGTAATTGATGGAAGTTAGATTGCCAAAAGTTTTTTTCGCCTACGTTAACTCATTTTGGTAATACCTTACGGCTGTAAGTGTTATATCCACGTATTTTTTTATCGAACCAACAGTACAATTTTACTGTGATATTTTTCTTCCAAATCCGTGTATTATTGATGCGTCACCTTTTTATTTTTTTTTATTTTTTTATTTTTTTATTGGGCACCCCCCTACATCCTTGTGTAAGGTGAAGCGCAGAAGCGTTTACAGTGCCCAACAGGGAAGCATGCTAAGTTCATGCTTGCCTTTATGTCTCAGAAGTTAAGGGCGTAGAAGCCTGAAGAGTCAATGGTTTTATGTCATCAAGTTATTGGAAGCTCCAACAACTTGTCCCTGAATACGAATTCGCAACTTTCGACTTACAACAGGTACCTACTTTACTGCTAGGTGAACAGGGACTAATGGGGGCTAGGAAGTAAGTCCAAACAACTTCCACCGGCCCGGGAATCGAACCCGTGACATCTCGCTTGCGAAGGCAAGAGCGGTACCACTCTACCACCAGCACCCCCAATGCGTCACCTCTAACCACCTACAGTACAGTACTTCTGGCAACCCAGATGACCCGGACGGCCTGCTGGACACACTGAAGGAATAATTGTATTACAGACCTTCATGGTTGTGGTTGGCTACAGTCTCTCCTAAAGGCACACTATCTAAGCTTGAGATGAATTCTCTGATCACATATGCCATGTTGATTAAATGCATTCTTCAAAGAATAATCTGCTTTCTTCTTTCCTCGCTCTGCTCTCGTGTTTGTGTAAGATGTTTACAAAGTATTCTTCGCCATGTGACTTTGACATGCTGGAGGAATTGCGAAGAACATCAGCGATACGTTTATTACAATTCCGCCTGCAAGTGCAAGGAAAATGTCACAGAACGTGACGAAGAATGTATGCTCTGGGTGTGTAACAATAACTTGGTAGTCAAAACTTATGTATCGTTTTCTTTTCAATTTCTTCCGCTGAACAATTCCACGTATTTTGAGACGATTTCTTCGGTGTACAGTGGAGAACATGTTTATTAACCTACCCTTGAGAAGGTTACCGTAGTTTGACTGTGTGAATCGGTTTTACAAACAGTAATGACGAGTCCTTCAGTAGATGGGCCTCAACTTAACACGGAAGAAAGTTTAGAACAATACAATAAATAACTTCGATTTATTTTGAGTTTGTGTCCAGGGTTAGGTTGAGGGGTTTAGAACAGATCCAAGAATGTTTGCAGTGTTCTAGTGGTGTTAATAACGAAGATTAATCTTATGTATCACTTGATAAATTTTCCTTTTAAATTAAAAATATAAAATCGTCTGGCGTTGCCCAGAATAATATACTATACCTTAGGTACGTCGCTGCCCTCTAGAAGGGGTTCTCAAACTGCGATTCGCGAATCCCCAGGGAACACAAGAGGAGATCCAGGGGGTACATTGAAGGATGGCGAAGATCAATATAGAATATACTAATTTCACCAGATTTAATTCATGGGGTGATATAAAGTTAATGGGACATTTACAACATGGAAAGTAATTTCTCTCCGAGCACCAAATATGTTTTAACACTGCCATTCTATAATGAATTAGTGTTTATGTAGTACCATTCTATATTCAGTGTCTCGGTAATGGGGGTACTAGTCGATGGTCTGATGACTCAAGGGGTACCTGGTGAGAAAAAGCTGAGGAACCCTGTGACTAGGTGGTTAATCTAGAAAGGTTCTAACTCTTTTTTAACGGGGATTAGCCCTTCCGGGCACAGGTCACTGACCCACGTCGGAGCCTGGGGGGCGAAAACGTAATCATAATTACAATAATAATAATAATTAGTTCAAAGTCATTAAAATTTATAATAAATACAAAATTAAAATAATAATAATAATAATAATAATAATAATAATAATAATAATAATAATAATAATAATAATAATAATAATAATAATAATAAAGAACCATAAAGATATACAAAAATTAAAAAAAAAAGATCAATAGTGAAAAACGATATACTGTATGCACAGTATGTTGTGTTGTCAAAGAAAGAGAAACAATTGAGACCCTGCAAGTGTATGTTAATGAGGCAGAAAGTCAGATCAGCAACCTGGGACTTGGTCATAATTTTTGTGATGCCATATGGCAGCAGGGTCTACCATTAGACAACACATTATGCTTCCAATATCTTCCCAGACGTAGTACCTCCCTGTTTGGTAGCTGCCGTCTACCTACTGAAGTCTCGATTGTTTGCTTTCTACGAGTTGTATGACACCAGTGTCAATAAATAGTCCGAGAAAACCGGACAACTCGCCAAATTAACTGGCCAGAACACGATCCGCAAAGCGATTAACATCCAGGTCCCCAATTACTGCTGGGTAGACAGAGGCAAACTTATCCATAGTGTCATCCTGCCCACTCTCTTGTGAGGCGATCATGCAGACCATTACACCACTGGTCGACAATTAATATAGTTATATTCAGTCAATGAATATAACTATGCTAAATGTAATAACTAATGAATGAATGTATACTGTATGTGTTACTAATAAAATAATATAGACAGTGTGAGTGTGTGGTAGTAGGCAGCTACCAACAGGGAGGTACTGCCGCCTGGGAAGATATTGGAAGCATAATGTGTTGTCTAATGGTAGACCCTGTTGCCATATGGCATCACGAAAATTGTGACCAAGTCCCAGGTTGCTTGATTGAAAAAATTTTAGCCAGAAAAATACAGATACAGAGTGGATAATAATAACAATATTAACATTGCTGAGCCAGTTGAGAACCTGAGCTCTCTTTGAGGCACCTGATATATACTATACATTATCTCAAGGAAGTATTATGTAACATTTAGTATCATCTGGAATAGTACAATAGCATGGTAGTAACAAGTACATTTCATAATGTTGCCACGGTTATCACTTCAATATGCTGATCTGACTTTCTGCCTCATTTACACACAATTGCAGGGTCTCAATTGTTACTCTTATTTTGACAACACAACATACATATATCATTTCTCACTTGGTATTTTTTTTTGTATTTATGGTTCTTTATTATTAGTAGTAATATTATTAGTGTTATTAGTATCAATATTTTTTTCATTATTATTTATTGTTATTAATTTTATTATTATTACTATTATTATTATCATTATATTATTATTATTATTATTATTATTATTATTATTATTATTATTATTATTATTATTATTATTATTATTATTATCATCATTATTATTATATTTTCGCCCCCCGGGCCTTGATGTGGGTCATTAAAAATTACCTGTGTCCGGGTGGGCTGATGCCTGTAAAAAAAAAACTGTGTGAGATAAGTAATAAGTAAACTACATGTGGTTGGGAGAGGAAGACACGAATTTGTCCTCCTTGGCGAAATACAATCTATAGCTGTCCACCGTCTACTTGATTGATGGTCTAAGTCACCCCACTAGTGCTCCCTTCTTCATTTCCACCCTCCGTGTATCTTAGATTCCCTCACGACCACTTCTTACACATTTAATGTTCTCGTGAATGTTAGATATTTCCCGTCAAGCCTGTCTGAACACACTATAGTATGTTACAATTCTTCGCTATCTTTCCTCATGTTATTCATTCAAACGTTAAAATCATCAAAAGATAGACATTAGAGAAGACGGGGGGCAGAGAAACCAGGAGGGATAGAAACTGAGGAGGGAGAAAGAGAAGCTGAACAGAGCGAAAGAGACGTCCAGGAGAAGATAAGAGTGACCGAAGGGAGGGAAGAGAGGAGACGGAAGGAAATAAAAGTGGAGGAGTGGGTTCAAGAAGAGGGGGGATTGGCAGAGGTGCTAAAATAAGGTGAGAATAGAGCCCCAAAAAGAGGGTAACAAGAATGTCAATAAGAGGGGAGAAACAGTGTGCCAAGAAGAGGGGGTAAGGTCAGCAAAGAAACAGTTAAGTTTAGCAGCGTAGTTCTGTCGGAGTTGTGTTGTTGCTCCATCAATTTACATCTGGGCTTTCAGAGAGTAACTTATACGAGGCTGCCTTGGAGGGTGGGGGTGCTGAGAAGCCCTTTCTATTATTTTAACGATACATAACAAAATCACTTCAATCCTCCATATGAGACTAATTTATGCGATCTGTAATTGTTCTGAATGATACCTATAGCACAGAAGTGTGATGTTCGGAAGATAGAAACATGTGTGACACATACATGAAACGAAATTTTTAGTTACAATTCAAATTTAAAAAGTTTAAACAAAGAAGAGTGCATGAGTGGCTAGTAATGAGAGACGGTAACCTATAAAAAAAGAGGGTGAGATGTCGAAGGGGGGTACAGGTTTCATGCGGGAAAGGGGGCTGTCAGGGTGAAGTTTCTTAGGAAGGGTGTCAAGGGTGAGGTGGTGGCAGCTCTTCGTCTCATGGTATATTGATTTTAATACGCACCCAATTACTGACTTAATTCCAGTGCCAGAAATATATGTAATTTGATGTACGATAAAGTCGACAACCATAGCACTCAGATAAATTGAGACAACACGCAGGCAGTACATACGAAAATTATGATTGTCAAGACGTGATTAAAAAGGTGTCTTCTGATGTTTTAAAGTTGTGACACGTGGTTAGTGTGTGACGCTGGTACGTGAGAGCGAGGCACTTAGTTTTCACACGAAAGGAAATTTTAAGCTTAAGGTTATTTGCTCATTTACTTTACGTTAAACAAACTTTGATATTTTTATAAGACCAGCTTGGTTATCTACTGGCAGCCAAGCTTGGGAAGACCGGAGGTGGGGAGAGCATCAGCGAGTCCCCACAACGCTCACCCACTAACACTCGTCAATACCAACTTCACTACCGTTTTGACAGTAACTGATCGCAATTACCGAAAATCAGAGGTTTAATGGACAAACACCTGAACATAACACCGGAGCCGCTTGATAAATTATTATCCCCTCGTATAATTGACTCCCTATTACAGCAGATGTTAGGTGCCTACTCGTACAAATATATTATTCAAACGAATCTTTTCAAACTTTGCCAGGCAAGATCAAATCACTGGAAGTTGTTTGTTTTTCACCTATCTGTCGGCGATTCCAATTACATTTATCATGGAAAAAATAAACGAATACTCTTTCTTTAGTCCACAAATTAATTTTAGAAATTCAATTATAGGAGGAAGGTAACCACGACGCTCAGTGTGTCCCGCCTCCCACCACCTAACTCATGGAATCTAATTTCCTCCAATGAAGATCCTTCCTCGATTTAATTGAAGTTACAGATCCCAAAACACTCATGTGTAAGACGCAATTGGCAAGCGAAAAAACTCAGAATCGTTAACTACTTTCTCGCCGGTGGTGTGACTTCCTGCCCACAACTGATGATATAGTCATACCTGGAGATGTCTTCCGTATCCTTGATTAATGTCCCACTTGACTTTGTAGACCAAGTTCACACACCCTCGTTTGAAGAGAATTAATTTCTGGCCCTAATTTACACACACACACACACACACACACACACACAAAGGAAAGTGTCTTTGTGTCTTAATTAAAAAAAATAACTTTTGGCTGTGAAGCGTCTTTGAGATCCTATTTCAGGGTGTTACACCTGAGAGTAGTGTTCCCTTACTTTCATCTCATCAAATAGCACCAAAAGCAAACGTCCAACTCGGCTTATTCATACACATAAAAGAAAACATACAGCCGTCGTTTAATTGGCTTAGTTAGAAAATAAACTTGTAATTATATGGTGCTAATGGCAAACTGTATGATACCGTCGACGTCACGGTGCTTCGTGGTTGTCCTCATTTGAGAAATAACTGCTATCGGAGCACTGGTTCCTATGCATAACCTCAGAAGACCCACGAGTTGTCCAACTTGATCCCTGATTCCCCAGTCATCCCTTATAGAAATGTCGACGACCGTACAACAGCCTTTCAATATTTAACTTGCAAACTGCTTACAACATTGTAAATCCCCCATACGTATAATTATTTTGCAATTTGGTCAGAGCTTTGTAACTCGAATGCAAACAATGCAGAGTAAGTCTTCATGTGGGCCAGTCGGCTAATCAAAGTTACGCTTTCAAAACATACTGACCAAATGCAAGCTAAAAAGCTGAAGATGGCGGACCCAGTTTTAAAACGACGCCCAAATTTTTCAGACGAAGAGGTTTAACCTATGGTGGAAGACGTGATAAGTGGAAGGATGTTTTCTTGGAGAAAATGGACAACAAAACATCGCCAATATGAAAAATAACACTTGGGATTCTGTTTTAAGTGCAGTGAATTTTGTGGCTCGAGTGTCAAGAGAAGTTTGGTGGTTTGAAGAAAGTTCACCGATTCTGTGATGTGTGTCAAGAAACAGGCAGTTTAAAGGTTTTATTTATATTTTTTACCTATTTTCCATAAACTAAGCAAAATTATTAATTTATATTTCACACAAAACTTACAACTAAATTAATAAAAATATGTACTGTCGATCAAAAAACTATCTATACTTAGGGGGGGTCGATGAGTTTCAGAATGAGCACTGCGACCTCTGTCGTCTTGGTAGGGTTGCCAATAATAATAATAATAATTAATAATTAACGGTTTATTGAAAGAGCTTGGCAGCCAGAAGGCTGAAAATATACAGTTACGTAATTGGGGAATGGGTTTCGAATTACAAATAATATACAAATAACATAAGTGATATATATATGATATATACTAACTAGATGGGGAAAAGCTCAAACTACAGGGCATTTCAACATAGTGACAGTGCAAGAGGTAGTATTTACTGGGAGTGAATACACTGGTTTATTACAAGTTATTGATAATTTTTACAATGGTTGGGACTGGGCTGTTCTTATAGCGATCAGTTCGTGCACGTATGGGCTGGATGCGGTTGTGGTGTCGAACAGCAATTGTCGGGCTAGGGATCTCAGGTGGTAGTAGGAGCCGGTGTCACAAGAACACAAGAATGGAGGAAACTGCAGCGGGCCTATTGGCCCATACTGGGCAGTCCCGTTTACACCCAACCCCTATTGCTCATATGAGCATCCAACCTATGTTTGAAGCAATTCAGCGTGTCGAGGATGGTGCAGAAGCTTCTTACCAAATTTGCAGATGAGGTCGTGGTGATGGTCAGTGAGAGTCGAAAGGGTCAGTGTGTTGAGCGCTTCTTGATATGTGGAGTAGGAAGGGGAGAGAATAATCTTGCATGCCCTCTTTTGCACTTTTTCTAGGTGTTTACGTTGTGTGGCATTTAGGGAGGAAGACCAGGTAGGGGAGGCATAGGTGAGCTTGGGAAGTATGAATGTTGAGTAAACACTGAGGAGCTCGGGTGCAGGAACTCCGAGGGACTTGAGTGTTGTCGCCTGTACAATATTCAATTAAAAACTTCATATACGCTAATTACAGATTGAAGATACTACTACCATAGTTTGCAATAAAACATTATGAAAAATACATATAATAATAATAATTGGATGTGAGCCGGTACAGGGTATGACCTCTTCGTTCTCCGCCACGTGTCTAATTCCTCGAATAGTTTTAAAGGCATTTCCTGTTTATGCGATCTGGAAATATACACGCTATGTCCGGGGTTTATTCCTGTAAGGTACTGCCTCCAGATACAATATGTGACGTAACGAGATGGCGGATACTTTGTTTTGAGAATTACTGTAGAGGAAGACAATTTACAACCTCGAGGATCGACTTACAGAGTCAGCTGGGCGAAATGATATTGTAAACCTTTTTGAGTATCCGGTCCCAGAACACTAACAACTGTATAATGACAATAGTAAGGTTTTTTCTATCTTCCAGACCCAGATTGCCGTATATTTCTTAACTACTTGTGTCTATATAAAAAAAAAATAATTATCCACACACACACACACCCTCAGCCTTCATAGGGTAAGAACGTGCGTAGTCGGCGCTGCCCGCTAACGCGGCCGTGGTCTCTTGACCAAGGAGACAGCTGCCAGCCCGGTCTGTCGGACCCTCCCCTTCCCCATCTCCTCCTTCCCATCTGGATTTATCAACATCCTCACACCAACAGTACAGTGCAAAGATTGACGATCAACCCACAAGTGATATACAAAAATGGCAATTTTAACTCGAAGGAAAAACACAAAAACACAGCAATATTGAGTGTGGCTGGATCTGACCTAACCTGACCTGACCTCACGGCTTCACCTGACCTAACCTGAAGGATGGAGCACACCTGCATTGCCCCAAGCTACTGTCCCGGCCACGTGGCCACACACCTGCCCAACCGCATCCAGCCCATACGACCACGAACTGATTGCTAGAAGAACAGCCCAGTCCTAACCATTGTAAAAATTATCAACACCTAATTATTATATATCATATTTGTATCACTTATGTTACATGTATATTATTTGTCAATCAAGAGACCCATTCCCCAATTTTGTAATTGCATATTTTCAGCCTTCCGGCTGCCATGCTCTTTCAATAAACCGTTAATTATTATTATTATTATTATTATATATACTGTACAGTATATACTTGTATAAATATATATATATATATATATATATATGTGTGTGTGTGTGTGTGTGTGTGTGTTTGTGACTTGCCCTCTGAGCTCTCTGGCCACAATTGTTCACGTGATAAATGTGAAAGGAGTTTCATTAAGCCTGTCTGGCTAAGACAGCGCCTCAAGGTTTGTCTATTCACCAGCATTCAAACGACTGAAGCTTCGGTGACTTTCATCAGTCGACAAAAGTAGAAAATATATTAAAATAATTAATCATTGTGGTAAAAACAGTAGCGCAGTACCTTAAATTCTGCAATTTAAGTGATTTTCTTTTTTAAATGAATTGATTGATGACCAATAAAATAACGTCTTCGCACGCGTTATTCCTTTATTTAATATCAATTAAAGAGTAATTGAAAACGGCATTATCTAAATATATCACCTTAATCGCTATACGTTAATCCATTATGTTCAAAATATATAAAAGGAATAGACAGACGCCATTTGCAATATCTACAACGTCATTGTTTTGCCAAGTTGAGGAGCTGCACGCTGATGTGTTCCGTGATGACAGCCACCACGGGCTTTGATCACCAAGGCAGCAGATAACAATGTTTAGGCGATACCTTTGATGAGATAGATTTTTGAAGAAGGTATTGTCGGTAGTTTACTATTGGTGGAGTCTCGTGTCCATTTTTGTTTTTGTCTTCGTCTTATTGTTATTATTTTTAACGAGGACAATTGGTTAAAATCTCTTTTACTGGATATCTTAAAGAAGAAGGAGTCAG
Organism: Homarus americanus; assembly: GCF_018991925.1. Lineage (NCBI taxonomy): Eukaryota > Metazoa > Arthropoda > Malacostraca > Decapoda > Nephropidae > Homarus > Homarus americanus. Next base: position 11,758,160 of record NW_024732440.1, on the reverse strand, counting down.
TTTTTTGTGTGGGAATCTAACTGTGGGAGTCTTAATAGTCGCCTTTTGCTTTTATAATGGGCACGACTATTCAAGTTCCATTTGGCAGAGTCTTAAAGAGGAAGGAGTCTTTCTTTGGGAGTCTTACTTTGGAGTCTAATACTATGATGGTCCATCATATGACTCACAACATTCAGAGTCACTATCAATGGAATCTTTGATGATGGAGTCTCTACTGGATAAATCTACGGGTGGAGTCTCCAGTGGTGAAGCCTACTGATGGAACTTGCTGATAGAGTCTACTGACAGTGACTATTGATGGAGTCTACTGATATAGTTTATTAATGGAGCCTACTGGTGACGTCAACTGGTGGAGTCTACTAGTGGAGCCTACTGATGGAGTTTACTAATTGAGTCTGTTGGTGGAGTTTACTGGTAGAGCCTACTGGTGGAGCCTACTGATGGAGTCTACTGGTGGAGCCTACTGGTGTAGTCTACGGGTGGAACTCTACTAGAGTCTACTGAAGGATTCTACTAGTAGGGTTTACTGATGGAGTCTACTAGTGGAGCCTACTAACAGTCTACCAGCGGACTGTACCAGCGGAGTCGACTAGCAAACAGGCTGCTGGTGGAGTATGCCTGCAGATTCTACTGGCGGAGTTTACTTGCAGAGAGTCTATAGTCAGAGTCTGCTAACAGGCAGTCTACCGAAGAAATCTACTTGCAGCGAGTCTATAAGCAGAATCTACTATCAGAGACTCTATGGGCAGAGTCTACTAGCAGAGAGTATACCAACATATTGCTCACCTCTTGCTAGACTGAACATCGTGATCTATTGTGGCAAATATTATGTATTTGTTGAAGTGTGTAATCCTCGTCTCCTTCAACCAGGCAGGTGAGCAAGACAGAGTGAGTGTCAGAGAGAGGAGAAGAGTGTTACGGGTGAGAGATAGAAGAGTGTTACTCGTGAGAGTCGGGATGCTTGTTGCTGGTGAGAGAGATAGAAAGGTTTTATGGGTTAAAGAGGAAGGATGAATGTTACGGGTGAGAGACATGGGAAGAGGGTTACTGGTGAAGGATGGGAAAAATATTACGGGTTAAAGAGTGTGGAAGAGATTGATCAATAGTTATTGAGAAATCCGACTGCGACAGAGATTTAGGAGTAATGATAAGTAGGAATCTTAAGCCAAGTAAACAATGTGTATTTGCTCGAAACAAGGCTAATGAGTACTTAGGTTCATACAAAGGAGTGTTAGTTACAAGACTAGAGAGGTCATCTTAAAACTATATCTTGCGCTTGTGAGACCCCACTTGGATTACGCATTTCAATTCTGGTCACCGTATTACAGAATGGATATAGAAACTACTAAGTGAACATATGGGCTCGGGAGTGGAGGAGACTGCAGTGGGAGCGGGTAAACAAGGCGAAAGATTACAGGGAAATAGTGTTAGGAATGATGACAAAACTAAATTAGACAGGGAGTTTAAAACTAAACGCGGTAAGGGGAGGACTCAGAACACGACTAACTTAAATGTATACTACGCAAACAATAGAAGTATGAGGAACAAAATGGATGATATTATGGCCTTGGTATGTACCGAAGAAATCGATATAATTGCATTCACTGAAACATGGATCAACCTAGACACACGTGAATTACCAGTCGAATACCAAATTGCGGGTTACAAACTGTTCCATACCAATAGGCAGACCAGGAAAGGAGGCTGAGTAGCAATCTATGTTAGGGATAATCTGAAGTGTGAAATAAATAAGGAAATAAAAACTGAGAGGAATACAGAAACAATTTGGATAGAATTAAGCGACGGTCGGGAAAAATTAATCACAGGAGTAATATATAGACCCCCCAATCTTGATAGCGTCAATGAGCGACTTATCTGGGATGAAATGCGCAGGGCTTCCATACACAACAAAGTCTGTATAGTAGGCGACTTTAACCTTGGCCAAATAGATTGGACTGACCTTACGGGCAACTCAGAATCAGAGGATTTTCTCGAGACGATCCAGGACTGTTTCCTAAGTCAACATATAACCGAACCCACACGGGGTAATAATATACTGGATTTAGTTCTGTCGAACAGAGAAAACCTCATTAGCAATGTCGAGGTAGGGAACGAACTTGCAAACAGGGATCACAAAGAAATTCGATTCCAGTTAGATTTTCAGGGCAGACGTAAGGAAAATTCCACTAAAGTACCAGATTTCAGAAGGGCAAACTTTGACAGTTTAAAGAGGCAGCTGAGAGAGGGGGTGTCGCGCTTGGCCGTGAACCTGACAGATGACACCGACCTGATAACGAGATCTGAGATTGCCGAGTTCCAGGACAATTTAAATAGTGAGTTACTTAATGCACAAAGGCAGAACATACCATACAAAAACTCAGATCAGACAACAATGACCCTAAATGGATAAATAATTATTTAAAGAACATCATTGGCCAAAGGAAGGCTATAGGTAGAAGGATAAATCGTGGCGAAATTCACCTCCGGGACTATTATAGGGTATTGGCGAGTAGGGTTAAAACCGAGATAAGGAAAGCAAAGAGGAATAATGAGGTAAGGATAGCAAGGGAGGCGAAGACAAACCCCAAAGGATTCTACCAAATGTATCAAACTAAAACACGAGAAAAGATTGGACCAATACGGTCAGACTCCGGCGAGCTCACTAATAACGATGGAGAAATGAGCAATAATTTGAATAAATATTTTTCAACAGTTTTCACCACCGAAAATTTAAACATGATACCCGAGGCACCGACTCTATTCAGAGATAGTGAAGAAAACAAATTAAGTGAGATAGTAGTGACTAGTAACGATGTTAGTAAGCAAATAGACAAATTAAAGCCTAATAAGTCACCTGGTCCCGATGAGATATTTGCCAGAGTATTAAAGGAATGTAAGGAAGAGCTTAGTATGCCCTTAGCAAAGTTGTTTAACATGTCCTTAAAAACAGGTGTAGTACCAGAATCCTGGAGGATAGCGAATGTAATACCGATTTTCAAGAAGGGGGATAGATCACTATCCTCTAACTACCGCCCAATCAGTCTAACATCAATAGTAGGCAAATTACTGGAAGCAATCATTTCAAACTCTATTCGAAATCACCTGGAGAAGCACCGATTGATCAATGATTCCCAGCATGGTTTCACAAGCGGACGTTCTTGCCTAACTAATCTATTAACATTCTTTTCATCAGTTTTCGAATCGGTGGACGAGGGGCACAATTATGATGTGGTATATCTCGACTTTAGTAAAGCCTTCGACAGAGTCCCCCACGAAAGACTAATTTGAAAGGTAGAAGCTCATGGCATCAAAATGTGACATCCTTAAATGGATTAGGGCGTGGTTACTGGACAGGAAACAGCGAGTGAGCATTAACGGCACTAAGTCCCATTGGAGCAACGTCACAAGTGGAGTTCCCCAAGGCTCAGTACTTGGACCATTATTGTTTATTATATACATAAACGACATAGATATCGGCATAGACAGCAACATAAGTAAATTTGCTGATGACACTAAAATAGGACGTGTTATCAAATCTGACGAGGACTCGGCAAAACTACAGGAAGATCTAAACAAATTTTTCGAATAATCTGAAAAATGGCAGATGAAATTCAACATCGACAAATGTAAAGTACTCAGTATAGGAGATGTAAACAGGGAAACCAGATACCAGATGAACAACGATGCCACAGAGAAATCCGACTGCGAGAGAGATTTAGGAGTAATGATAAGTAGGAACCTTAAGCCAAGTAAACAATGTGTTTTTGCTCATAACAAGGCTAATAAAGTACTTGGGTTCATACAAAGGAGTGTTAGTTACAAGACTAGCGAGGTCATCCTAAAACTGTATCTTGCTCTTGTGAGACCACACCTGGATTACGCAGTTCAGTTCTGGTCACCGTATTACAGAATGGATATAGAATCCTTGGAAAGAATTCAGAGGAGAATGACAAGACTAATCCCGGGCATTAGGAACCTTGAGTATAGAGACAGGTTAAAGCATCTTAATTTGCACTCCCTTGAGAGACGTAGAGCGAGGGGCGACCTGATAGAGGTGTATAAGTGGAAGGCAGGGCTAAACAAAGGGGACATTACAAAGGTACTCAAATTATCCAACCAGGAGCAAACTCGTAACAATGGTTTTAAATTAGACAAATTTAGATTTAGGTGTGAAATAGGTAAACACTGGTTTGGAAACAGAGTAGTGGATGAATGGAACAAGTTACCAAATATCATCATTAACTCGAATATGGGATTCGCTATCCTCCAGGATTCTGGTACTACACCTGTTTTTAAGGACATGTTAAACAACTTTGCTAAGGGCATACTAAGCTCTTCCTTACACTCCTTTAATACTCTGGCAAATATCTCATCGGGACCTGGTGACTTATTTGGCTTTAGTTTATCTAGTCACTACTATCTCGCTTAATTTATTTTCTTCACTATCTCTGTATAGAGTCGGTGCCTCGGGTATCATGTTTAAATTTTCGGTGGTGAAAACTGTTGAAAAATATTTATTTTCAATTTTCATTTTCAATAGTTTATTCTTTGATAGAGGAAGCAGGTTCCTAGTGCCGTCACTAGGTACCGCTGTACAATAACACCAGAACCATCTGGCAAGTGTCACAAGTATATACAGTATAAATATTATAAAGGGGCCTACTAAAGCCTAAAAAAAAATATTCAGATTATTGCTCATTTCTCCGTCGTTATCAGTTAGCTCGCCGGTATCTGACTGTATTGGTCCAATCTTTTCTCATGTTTTAGTTTGATATTTTTGACAGAATCCCTTGGGATTTGGCTTCGCCTCCCTTGCTATCTTCAGTTCATTATTCCTCTTTGCTTTTCATATCTCGGTCTTAACTCTACCGGCCAATACCTAATAATAATCTCGGAGGTAAACTTCACCACGATTTATTCTCCTACCTATAGCCTTCCTTTGTCCAATAATATTCCTTAAATAATTATTTATCCAGTTAGGGCCATTGTTGTTTGATCTGAGTTTTCTGTATGGTATGCTCTGCCTCTGTTCATTAAGTAACTCATTATTTAAATTGTTGTAGAACTTGGCAACCTCAGATCTCGTTATCAGGTCATCCGCAACCGTCAGGTCTCCAGGGAAGGTGAGGTCGCCCTCTGTGGGTATATTGTGTTGGTATGGATATATTAAATGCAAGGTTGGCAATACTCAACAGCAAGTGGGAGGAAATGCTGTCCCTAACCTTACTCTAGTCGTGTACACAGTTGTGATTACATTTGCTGTGGCCGAAATTCTTTCGGTTACCGTCTCCCGGTGCGAAATCGGCGATTAACTACCGTTACTTCTGCGACCCCTGTTTGCGTCCCCACATATCTGCGTGCCCGTGCGGCATCTAGTTGGCCGCTCAACTCTTATTTTGCACAAGGCGGGTGAGGGGACGACAGTGATAGCCGGGCAGTAATGGGAGAGTTAGGTGCGAGCTGCAAGAGCAGAAGGCGGTTTTTTGAGGTGGTACGGTGGAGTCGACAGCGTCTGGTCGTGTGGTGGTGTTTCGTAGAGTTATTATTGTGTTGAGTTCTGTTGGTTAGTTTGTACATACTATAGTGTGTGACAATGAACCACAAAGTTTTCTGACAAGCTGACGGGCGATCCGACAACAATGCTCTTACTAATGTGTCTCATGTGTCTTTCTTTCAGAAAGGTTGTGGAAATTAATGAAGACAGGAGAATGGAGAGAATACAACGCCGAGGCTGTGTTAATTCACCAAATAAGTTTTGCTATGTGTGTAGACAGTTTATCATTAAATCTCAGTGTCGTTCCATAACAAAAATCGTGAAGCAAGCATATCATTTCTATTTTGGTTGTGATGTGGGGGATCAAGATAAAAACTGGGCACCTCGTGTGTGCTACATGAGCTGCTACATTAACCTAACTGAATGGATTAAAGGAAACAAAAAGATCTTGCCTTTTGAGAAGTGATGTACTTATATACTGGTGGGTGGACTGAAAGGACATAGGGATAGAACCAGTGACCCTTTAGAAAAGAAGTGAGTGCGGTATATATTCAGCCGCCGCACGCGTATTGTACCTACTTCAATAGAATACTCCTTAATAGAACTGTTATACCATACGAGTCAATGTGTGCATCGAGGGAGGTTGTGATTAGGTTACCTTCTACATTTTCTACAAATGAGGAAGCAGAGGGTAAAATTAAGAAATACTGCTGAAGAAATTGTAACTATATTTATCTTGATTCTTTGTAAGGCATGTACACGGGCATCAAGGTAAAAAATGTGTGTGTGTGACGGTAGTCCATTCAAGCAAAGTACGGAAAATAAGTACAGCGTCTAATAATCTAATATAACAAGAGAGTTTCGAGAAAGCTAACGTCTTACCTTTTATGTGTACATAAACAAAAAAACATCATCGCTGTGCACAATTGTCAAGACCGAGAGTAAATCGCTATTCATTTCTAACCTGTGTCAACGAACAGACCAGACACACACACAGGCCAATACTCACCTCAGGCAACGTATGTTGAAATGCAATTATTACATTGGGGGAGCTGCTGTGATAATCCACAACAGCTCCTCGCACAATGTGTTGTTTCAGTCGACCGGGAACCCAGAAACAACACTGAGACAAACATTACATTCCACTTAATGCTTAGAAATCCCCTGGTGGTGTCTAGGTATGAATCCTAAATGATCCTCGCGAGAAATTACAAAAATGACTGTCGTACATAGATGTAGCATCTAAGACTCTTTGCCAGCTCCCAACCTGTGCAACCGTAACGTATGTCTTGTATAGGTATGATCACAGAACACCTCACCTCACCCTGTCAGGACAACACACCTACACACCATTTACGTTTACAACCGAAGAAAAAATCAGTCATTTGCTTCACTGTTAACCGAAATCGACATCCTTTCTCACTTTACAAATATGTTTCGAATCAAAACAGTAATTTTGAAGTTTTTGAAATAACGTTCTCGGAAACAAAATTCTGTGTTTGGTAAAGATCAGTTGAAGGTCAAAGACACAGGGTAAAAAATTACTTGGCCTGATTCAGGGTTGTTCTCAAATAATCAGCTTGGATTTTAATTTTTAGCTGGTCTTCTTCTGGATGCATCACGTCTATCTAAGCTTCTACTGCCAGGACCTCGAGTTTGAAGGTTATGACTCCGGCTAAGTCATCATGCTCTCTTTCACCTGAACACTCTTAAACCAAATACGACACTTTACTCCCAGTACCATCATCTGGAAGCACCTTCAATAATTTACTCATCTGACCTTTCATATTTTGAGTTGTTGACAAATACGCTTCATGTTAATGACCACACAAACAAAACACACACACACACACACACACTGGAGATACGTTAAAATATTTTCCAGGCAGTACGAGTTAAGAGCGAACCATCTACGCGAGAGCTCGCACAGACACACACACACACACACTGACTTCCAACAGACAGACAAAAATCAGGCAAGCAGATGAAATAAGAACATTGATGCTGCACTTCACCATGTTAATAATTACACAGCTGCTATCATGTTGATGTAGAGACAATCGCAACTACATGTATGAGACGAAGGTGTGGAGAGGGGTGTGAGGTGAGTCGTGTGGGTGGGGTGAAGTGAGGCGTGTAAAGTGAAGCATGTGGGGTGAGACGTGCGAGGTGAGGCGTGAGAGGGATGTGAGGTGAAGGGCACAATGGGATGATGGGAGGCATAAAGTTGGGACACAAGACAAATGAATGAAGTAAGGATTATCGAGGATGAGGTAAGGAATGAGAGACATAAGAATGTAGTATGAGATATGAGGTAATGCTATGAGGTGAATGGAATGAAGTCACTGTATGTGGTAGGGAGTTTGAGATACAGAGTATGTGGTAAGTAGGATGAAGTGAATGAATAACTTTAATCCTTCAGTTTGTACTACGAAGTCTTCCTCAGTTGACACAGACCCACCCACCCAGCAAGGACATAGGGCTGGATCACTGTTTCTTTCCTGTTGATTTTATTATGTTGATCCTATGCTGCATAAGTCCGGTTTTGCCTTTACACTTTCGACTGTTTGCAATTTAATAGACGTTCCTTACCTTCCCCTTCCTCTCCTGTCTCCCTGTTTCCTTTAATTACACCGAGACACAAGAGAAGTCACAGTGAATCAAGGTGGTCTTTACGTTTAGTATTACACAGTGTGTCTAAAACAAGTCTTTGCCGTGCAGATATACAAGTTCTACTGATGACACACGGATATTGGAGACAATTAAGGTCAACCACAGGAAATCTACACATGTTTGGTGTGTAGTTGTTTGCTGAGCACAGAGATGTTTGATGTCTTTTGATATCTGACGCCCAGTGGTCTGATGCTAAGCTTGTGCGATGCTCGTCATGCGGGAGAACCAGTGATACGGGGTACTTGGTGGTGCCAGACTTACAAAACATGTCACTGTGTAAATCAATATTGACTCTCAGACCACTCTATGGCTCACAATAGTTTACACTTAATAACAAAAGCAAGATGAAAACCATCGACACGGTCCTACAGGCTAGGTGAGTGAGAGTGCCCGTGCTTGAGGGGCTCGCTAAACCGTGTGTTTCTTGATCCACACTATGATTCCTGGACATCCTCTTAAGTTGACTTACGCAATACAACATAAACGCATGACAATTGTCAAGGAATATTTCCAATAAAGACGGCTGCATCACTAGTTTCAGCTTCTATTAACGATACGCAAGGTCAAGAACTACCTGCACAAAGATGAGCAGTATTTTTTTAATAGTAAGCCTTAGACATACAGATTTAGATAGTTCCTCAGAATTATCAATGCAAGTTTTAATCTAGGTATACAGTAAAGCGGGTGCATAGTGGTCCTCACCTGGAAACAGTGTCATGTTGGCGATAGTTTAAATGCGATTAGAAATGTACCTAAAACCTAGTGAAGCATTTATACATAGATCATATTACTTAGTCTAGTTCCAGTAAATACATATAACAACAATACTATTAATATTACTAGAAGCTCCCTTGTACACATGTCATCCCTGGTTGGTCCAGAACAATCATGTTGTGGAGGGGCAATATAGAGCTAAGCTGCAGGGTAGGAGGGGAGGAGCTACTAGTGTTGGTGCACACAACAACACCTACACTAATTGACTTGTTCATCTCGCTAACGAGGGAGGCGAGTCCGGTTATAGTTCCTGAGGGAAGTTGTAAGTGTTGCCTGGTGGTTACTGGCCATTGCATTAACCACTGCCACCGCTCATTAATAACAGTGCCAGCTCCTTCACCTTCTTAATAACTTTTCCAGTCTGTGTTTTAATGTTTACCGTGCAGGTCTGTGAAACATATATGCATTTGTTGAGCGAGTGTGTGAGCCTCGACATGTGTGTGTGCTGGCTTCCACAAACATTGATACACGCACAGTACATCTTCTAGAATAAACAAGATTTAAATTGATAAAAATATGCACTTTGAGTGATGCGACCCTGTAAATGTGAATGTGTGTGTGTGTTGAAGGTTAGATTGTAAGGTGTGAGTTCTCTGGCGCGCGTCGCCCCTTCCAAACTTGTGATATTTATAGCTTGATCCCGACTAAGGCATAAAAATCACAAGGTGTGCTCACCGAGAGAAGAAAACGAGTCCACCCATGAGCATGACTTGCCGGCACCATGACGAACGTAATAATTGTTACTCTCTCTCTCTCTCTCTATATATATATATATATATATATATATATATATATATATATATATATATATATATATATATATATATATATATATATATATATATATTGATAAAATCACACAGGAAAAAGAGGAAACAATGGAGTACCTTCATAGGCAACTGAATTACAAAGACTGAGAGAGGCTTATGTACACAGGGTGACCTTACAAACATGAGGTCAGGTAAAAAACATGACATCCACTAATCCACACACCAACACACCGCAAACATAAGAGGAGCTTAAAAGCAAGGGCGACATAACTAGTCATATTAAGTCAGGCAAAAATATGAGACCCACTAATCATCTATCATACATCTACCTCAAGTGTTTTCAAATCATTTTTTAACCTTGGGCCACTGACAAATATATTTGTGTAGCAAATTATCAGTTTTGTACTGACCATCACTAAGGTTTATAAAATTCAATTCTCTAATCAAACTTGCTTCAACCAGAAGTCTTTCTGTGACACATAAGAACATAAGACTGCAATAGGCCGGTTGGCCTGTGCATGGCAGCTCCTATCGAGAGTTAGTACCACTCTCTATCATCCAAGAATCTATCTAGCCTCCTTTTAAAACTTTCCAGCGTTCCAGCTCTTACTACAAAGTTGCTAAGCTTGTTCCACTCGTCTACCACCCTATTTGTGAACCAGTTCCTTCCTATCTCCCTCCTAAACCTAAACTTATCCAACTTAAATCCGCTGCTACGAGTCCTATCCTACTCGGATATTATAAGAATTTTATCTATATCGCCTTTATTGATTCTAGGGAATGCAAGTTTAGTTTCTTTAACCTATCTTGATATGGAAGGTTTTTAAGTCCCGGAATCATTTTGTCATTTTTCGCTGCACCGACTCCAGTGAATTGATATCCATTCTATAATAAGGGCACCAGAACTGAACCTCATACTCGAGGTGCGGCCTGACTAGAGCAAGATATGGTTGCAATAAGACCTCTGCACTCTTATTACTTATTTCGAACATTAACGCACTGTTCTCTAGGCCATAGGTCCGGGCTTACAAGTACCCCTAAGTCTCTTTCACAAGTCGACTTCTCTAGGTTGATGTTGTTAAGGCTGTACACATTGAAAGTATTTGTTCTTCCAATATTAAGTACGCTGCACTTGATGGTGTTGAATTTCATTTGCCATTTCTCTGACCACTCCTGCAGTTTATTTAAATCCTCCTGTAGTGCATTTGCATCCTTCCCTGAATTAATCTGCTGCCCTATTTTGGTGTCATCCGCAAACTTGCTTATGTCACTGCTGATCCCAGTATCTAGATCGTTTATGTAGATTATGAACAAAAGTGGGCCCAGTACTGACCCCTGGGGAACCCCAACTGGTTACACAGCCCCACTCAGATTTAACACCATCTACGCTAACCCTCTGTGTTCAATTGGTGAGCCACGATTTTACTCAATTTAAGACTTTCCCCTCGATACCATGAGCCTTAACTTTTCTCAGAAGCCTCTGATGTGGAACTCTGTCAAAAGCTTTGCTAAAGTCTAAGTAAATAACATCGTAATTTTCGTCATTATCTACTACCTCGAAGACTTTCCTAAAAAGTGAACTAGTGACTTCTTTATGTTAACACAAATTTATATTAACGAAAGAAGGCTCTCGCCATTTTTATATCCTCAGTAGTAGAAAACAGAAATATATATAGTTTTATGTAGTATATTTTCTGTATAAAGGACTTATGACACAAAGGTTATAATCCTCTGTAGAAAGATTCTTCTTTATATAAAATTTTCAGTATATGCATTGTATATAATCTGTATGTTAATCTCTTCTTGTCAGGAAGCAAAAATATAATTTCAGTAAATAAGAATGATAAAAATCAGTAGTCAACTGTCTACGTTGAATAAAATGTCCTACTCGCGTAAAACCTTCTTCAGTTAAGTCAGGGAATGTAGAAATTGAGTCGACTTTAAGCTACAAATAATGATTTACTTCAAAAAGTATTTTTGTTTCTGTATAAACCTCAGTTTAACTAATTATTTTTCCCTAACACATTTATTTTATGTTCACCATATATACACTGTACTAAATAAATAGGTAGCTCATTAGGCTGATGGGGCCCAGATTCAGGAAGGATCGTACGATGAATATCCCTGGTAAATAACGAGGTAAGAACCTACTTAGAATTATTGTGTAAGCTATAACACAGAAATAATATCTATATATAACACAAATGACAGTGACACTATACTCAGCTTCTTCGTACATTCACTTAGCTATTGCTGGAAAAAAATTTCCCAAAAGATTATCTACTGTAATCGAACCTATACAGTAGCTTAGAGAATTGTTTTAATTTTGATAGTATTTTGGACGGTAATGAGGGTAAATTTACACCTTTAGATGCGAGGAATATCCATCGCACGAACCTCTGTAAATCCGATCCCTGGCGTGAATAAAACTTATCACTACTTACCAGGTAATCAAACCACTCACTCTTATTTGGCCTGTCAACATAAATCACAATAATGACCATCGAGCCCAAAAATGTGTAATATCTAGTAAACTAGAATATTTATTGAAATAAACGTGACTTATTTTTGAAGGGGATAGATGAGTTAGTGTTTCAGAGTTATCAAATAAAAAACAACATAAATGTTTGATTAAATCCGGGAATAATAATATTTTCTCCGTGTCATAAAAGGCGCCTAAAAAGATATTTCCTTTTTCGTCAAATTTCTCGGGGCTTCAACTTCTGTGTTCGTGTTACGTCGCTAATGACCTAGATGTTGACGCGGCAGAAAACCTATCGAGTCATTAACCAAGTTTGACCTGAGTAACTGAGGTACAAGGTTCAAAACCGTACAATTTACTTTTGATCAATCTCGAGCCAGAGAATCCGAATTTTGCCAAGGAACGAAGTCTAAGACAATGTTAATTTGTAGGACAAACTGATAAATCCGGGAAGGTAAATAAGGATAGGTGTTAGTTCAGTGTCTACTAGGTATAACAGTTTTACCTGAGCATTGCGACTTTGAGCTTGCTGATTGTACAGTTGTACATACTTCCAGTGGTCCTTGGCGCAGTAGCAAAACATGTGGATAATCTAACTGTTAATCCTGGGTATAAAACAGAACAAGGGTGTGACATGGAAGTGAGTGATAGATTTAAGATGAAAACTTCTCACATCAGTTTTGTCGATGATCTCACTGAATATAAGTGATCTTAAAATGAGACTTCTCACAAAGGAACCATCTTCCTCCAACTTTATGAAAACAAATTCAACATTTATACTGATTGTCTTCGATTTTTCCCAAATGTTACCAAATTTTATGAAGCGATAAATGAAGGAAAATAAAAATAGAACAGCTCATTTACAGTGTCTAAGTCGTACATCTGCAGGTCACTGACAATGTGATCCCCCAAACTGAACATAATATCCTCCTCAGAGGGAGACTAAAATACCCACGTAACCTCCATGATGATTCTTGAACACCAACATACACAATGATCTGTCAAGAGGGACTTGCGCTTTATAGAGAAATCCGACTGTGAGAAAGTTTTAGGGATAATGATAAGTAGGAATCGTAGGAATCTTAAACGACGACAACAATGTGTATTTGCTCGAAACAAGGCTAACAAAGTACTTGGGTTCATACAAAGGAGTGTTAGTTATAAGACGAGGGAGGTTATCCTAAAACTATATCTTGCGCTTGTGAGACCTCACTTGGATTAAGCGGTTCAGTTCTGGTCACCGTACTTCAGTACATGAATGGATATCGAATCCCTAGAAGGAATTCAGAGGTGAATGACAAAAATAATCCCAGGTATTAAGGACCTTGAGTACAGAGACAGGTTAAGGCATCTTAATTTGCACTCCCTCAAGAGACGTAGAGTGAGGGGTGATATGATGGAGGTTTATAAATGGAAGTCAGGGCTAAACAATTTGACATTACAAAGGTACTCAAACTATCCAGCGAGGAACAAACTCGTTGCAATAGTTTTAAATTAGACAAATTTAGATTTAGGCGCGAGATAGGCAAACATTGGTTTGGAAATAGAGTAGTGGATGAGTGGAACACGTTACCCAACATCATCATTAACTTGAACACGCTGGATAGCTTCAAATATAGGTTGGGTGATTATATGAGCGATAGGGTTGGATGTAAACGGGACTGCCCAGTATGGGCCAATAGGCCCGCTGCAGTTTTCTCCATTCTTATGTTCTTATAGGAACACAAAGTAAAAATCTCCAGATCAGCATTTACAGTATACATCTAAGAAGTGCGAGAAGTAAGTCAGACAACATCAACCATCTTCCTGCCATCGGGTCACAAATATACCCTTAGGAATTAAATAAAACATTCGATAAAGTCTAGCAGCAGTGTAATAAGAAACGCTTGATGAAAAGGATGAAGAATATGTGAATGCTGAAGAATAATGAGTCGGAATCGTTATGACCACAGAAAAGATTTTCAGATGGTAGAATTTTAGTACATGACTACTGTGAGGCAGCTAAGGTGTGTGTGTGTGAACTGAACATTTTTAATTATATGAATGGTGTGTGAGGAATAATCAAAGCATCTGCTGATGACGCAGTACGTTTAAGTCACGAAGGATACGACTGAAAAGGTAAGTACAATACTGAAGGGATAACAAACGTGAGATGACAACGACAATAACAGTAATTATAAACAGTATCATTCTTTATCATTGTTCCAGAATCTGTATATGAAATTACCCTTCTACGGTCACACGCGAGAAGAACATCCTTATAAATAGTGTTAAGACATTAATCCTATAACTAATGGGTCAATTATTGTAATAGAAAACAAATAACCAAAACACGGGTATTCTAAGGTTGTGCATGATGCTCTTATTTGGTAATACTGCCAGAAAATACATGTACTGTACCTGGTTGCATTGTACTAATCATCCCAATCATTTTGAAAACTTATGCATTCATTAGTTATAAATCATAATGAGTTAAACCGACACAAAAAAAAAGTCAGACGATTTTTCAAATTCCGCATTAAGGCTTTTAAATAATTTCGACTTGAGGATCCTTGATATATATTCATATTAAATTCTCATTCAACTCAAACTTCACTTTCTTTGATGAAAGGATCATGATGTTGAAAATGAAATGAAGGTTTTCTGAACAAGCAATCAAGTAGGAGTGGTATGAACTTGATGAAATATGACATCCAATCGTTTCATAAATTCATAACTCATAGACGGTAACGTCTGTCAGCCAATGAAAATTAATTAGGCGAAATCACTAAGTCAAAATGAGCTCGAGTGCCTTTGGAAGCATAAGTCAAACACAAACGTGTCTTTACCTAAATATCCGAGTAAGTCCTATGTGTAACACATGGTTAATGAGAGTAGAAGTAACACAAACTCCAAATTAGGTTATGGTGAGATGGACACTGAGTAACACAGGCACTGGAAATGACACAGTAGGTGAGTTCTCAGAAGTACAGTATACAATATAATTATTATGGTTGAGCTAAAATAACTGTGATGGTAGTACTGAGGCAGCCTTACAACGGAACAGATCTACAGTGGAGTTCCTCGACTGGATCTCTCAGAAAAAAAAATCTAGATCATCACAATTACTAAACAGATAAATTAATTTAATACATTTAAGGAAGCAATGAATTTTTCTTCTTAGCTCAAAAGATTAACTGATGACAGTCGCTAAATATGTAAAGTATGTGATTACCCAAAATGATTTGGTTCATCAAACATTAATCACGAAAGGAGAAACTTTAGTTGCCATTTCCAAATTTTATTCCATTTCACATTGCTAATCACCTTTGAGGTTTTTGGTAGGAATATAAAGATATAATTCTAGGTAGCTTCAACTATAGGTTGGACAGATATATGAGCGATAAGGGTTGTGTGTAAACAAGTTTGTTAAGTACATAATAAGTTCTTCCTTACATTCCTTTAATACCCTGGCAAATATCTCGTCGGGACTTACAGTCTATGTGTTCTCCGTAATATACGTCTGACATTTAAAACAACGAAGTGGGAAGTGGAGATGTTCGGGGTACTTAGTTCTAACTGCAGGAGCGATCACAAACACCTGTAGAGTTTTGTAGGTTCTATTTAACGGAATATACAAGGGTGCGCTTACAAGCACAGGTAGTCCCTACACTCCTATATGGGTCAACTGACCTCTCTCTGACCTCTCATTAGCAGCTTCCAGATGTCGCCAGGCGCATTATCTAAGCTTGTGGTGACATGAAACAGGGGCATTGCCACACGCTACTGACTAGAGAAGTAATGTATATAAGTAGAGTACATACATGGCATACATACAACATACATAATATACATACAGGGAGAACATCAGAAAATAAGGAGTCTGCAATAGGCCGGTTGGCCTGTGCATGGCAGCTCCTGTCTAGGGTTACTACCACTCTCTATCATCCAGCGTTCCAGCACTTACTAAAAAGTTGCAAAGCTTGTTCCACTCGTCCACCACCCTATTCGTGAACCAGTTCCTTCCTATCTCCCTCCTAAACCTAAACTTATCCAACTTAAATCTGTTGCTACGAGTCCTATCCTGCTCGGATATTATAAGAACTTTATCTATATCCCCTTTATTGATTCCTTTCACCCACTTTAATACTTCTATCATATCTCCCTGCATTCTTCGTCTTTCTAGGGAATGCAAGTTTAGTTTCTTTAACCTATCTTGATATGGAAGGTTTCTAAATCCAGGAATCATTTTCGTAGCATTCTTCGCTGCACCAGTATCTAGATCGTTTATGTAGATTATGAACAAGACTGGGCCCAGTACTGACCCCTCGGAAACCCCACTGGTTACACAGGGGTACTTGTAAGCCCGGACCTACGGCCTAGAAAACAGTGCGTTAATGTTCGAAATAAGGCAAACAGAGTAACATGGATATTGAAGTCAGCCACGTCATCTTGTCACTCACTTTTACATTGGTGACAGCCAGTTTAATCCCTTGTTTGTTTGTTTTTCTTTCTCACAGAAACGCAACTGTAAAAGTAGTCAGCGAGGTCTGGCCGAACGAAGCTGTGTCGGTCGTCCTCATTACGCCTGTGTTATCCACAAACTTTCCCCTCCCCCGGCGTTAGCAAGTTGTAGGTTCACATCAGTTGAGCATGACTCTTAGGCCTACTCTCATGAGCAACTCACTGTAAAAATCCATGTTACTGATTTATAATTAAATTTTAGCTGAAGTAAGACTATAGTTATTATAGATGGAGACGTAGAACTCAAAAAGAAAACTTTTAAATAATAAGATCACAAGCTGTTCTTAATTATTTAATTTGAATACACATGCTTGATGACGAGGCATAGCGCTACGGGAGTAATAGTTGAGACGAACATACAAGGAACAGTCAATGGTAACCTAAACTCAAAGGTGGATACTATCGAAAACAAGACAGGTGAGATTAAGATGGTGGTGGTAGACAGGTGACAGTGATGTGGTGGTGGTAGACAGGTGAGATTAAGGTGGTGGTGGTAGACAGGTGAGATTAAGGTGGTGGTGGTAGACAGGTAAGAGTGAGGTGGTGGTGGTAGACAGGTGAGATTAAGGTGGTGGTGGTAGACAGGTGAGATTAAGGTGGTGGTGGTAGACAGGTGAGAGTGAGGTGGTGGTGGTAGACAGGTGAGATTAAGGTGGTGGTAGACAGGTGAGATTAAGGTGGTGGTGGTAGACAGGTGAGATTAAGGTGGTGGTGGTAGACAGGTGAGATTAAGGTTGTGGTGGTAGACAGGTGAGATTAAGGTGGTGGTAGACAGGTGAGATTAAGGTGGTGGTGGTAGACAGGTGAGATTAAGGTGGTGGTGGTAGACAGGTGAGATTAAGGTTGTGGTGGTAGACAGGTGAGACAACAGCGCTTTTGCTCGTCGTGGCCCACTTATGATGGTCCCCTTTGGTATACACACGCGCTAATAGTTTGTAAACAAGAGTTACGAAATAAGAATTTCATCTACGCTCTAAAGGTTCCTGAAGACCACATCCTTTACCTCTGGTCAATATAGGGAAGGATATTTGTGGCAATAGAAGCGGTAAGAGAAGAATGTTAGATTTGTTAGCTTGTGAAGATCTATAAAATGAAGACAAAATTGAACATATCAGAGGAATGACGAAAACCCGAATGATGAAGAAACTGTATGAAAGTTTGTATGTGTGTGTGTGTGTGTGTGTGTGTGTGTGTGTGTGTGTGCGGGTTTTATTAACTTTTCACTTTTATCAATCAGTGGATAGTTTCGAAGCAGTCCTACAATGTGAATATCCTGATGTTGTTGTATTTTTTCACTCTGATGAATAAATAATAAATAAATATTCTTACTGTATTAATCAGCGAGTCTTGCGGAAGTGTTCAAACTCAATCACTTGGAATTAGTGAACCAGTTGACCTCGCTTCTATATCCAATTTTTTTTATATTCACTGAAATTTCCTTCGCTCATCTAACTTTACTAAATTATTAACGCTTGTGTGCCATTTTCCTCTTCAACTCATTTACCCTTAACTCCATCATTAACATTACTCACCAGTAAGAGAGGTTACAGGAAAATCGTTGGGAATTTTTCACTACATAGTCCTTTCATGCTTGATTAAATCTCCAAACTCATTATCTAATCCTTTTCGACTTTGGACTTACAGTTATAATGATTACAAGCCACTCCTGAGACGAGCAGAATACACTTTAGTCACGACAATAATTGAACAATACTCTCCCAAAAATCTAATTATACCAGGTCAACCCAAGCGCAGGAGGCGGAGCCAATTATGTGACGTCATAAGCCCCTAGTCGAAGAAATCAGTAGTCGGGGAGAACTCATGTATTACCCAGGGCGAGACGCCCCACTGTTGTTAGAAGATATTCTTGCCAGATTTCCTAATTTTCTCACCCCCTAGCACACCATCTATCAGTTAGCCACTTTTTTTTATTATATTCCTATTATTTTTATTAAAAAAATATTATAATAATATTTAATAATCCTCTTCTTCTTCTCTTTATTATTATTTATGCTTTTATGATTTTGATGCCAGTATCAGTGTAAAAGCAATTAAGTAATCATAAGCATATGGGCTAGCTATTTATTGAGAGGGTGAGGAAGGAGGGCAGAAGGAATACAAGAATTAAATATAATAAAAAAAAATATATTAATTATTACAATTATCATCGTTCTCTCTCAAGCTATTGCAGTAAATCAGTGAATTCAAGAAGTATATATGTGTGTAGATACTTCAATTTATCAACATGGCCACTAGATGACTAGGTTGTGCAACAGTTTCAAGCAACACATAGGTACTCGTCTCTCCACATCCGGTTTCCTAAATGTTAGACTTTAGGGAATTATAATTTAAACGTTCCAGCAGCTCTCAAGTATTACCCTTCCTCCTGTTGCATCCTACATATTTGCTGCATGTATAATAAAATCCACTTTTTTTCTATTTTTTCATCCTTTGGAAATTGATGAAATATCAAACTTATATCATGTAGTCTGTGATTTGACATTCATCCATACGGCGTATTTATCAGGTATTGTCACAGACCTCACCACGAGGGCCAGCTGCTAACTGAGGTTTGACCCCGGGCCGCCGTATGACGTCATGCGCAGCAAAGGAAGAATTTCGACTCGAAGTGGGTTGACTTGGTTTAAATAGACTTTAAAAATCTCCTTCGTACTCGCCTCGTACACCCGTTTTCTCTGTCACTCTGTTCCTGTCCCCCCTTTTTTTATTTCCTCTTCAACACACTTTATTCGTAAAATGCATTAGTCACATTTAGTTGCCCCAAACTTTTTCTGTTTCATAATTCTGCTACTACTTTTACTAAATGTCACGCTAATCAAGTACTCTTACACCCGCACTTCATCACGGCTATAAATCTCATGACCCTGATCTCGCAAAAAAGTCGCTCCGCCAGCTTTACTGCTGTCCACTCTTGTTTAATGTCTATTTCCCGGTTAACATAGTTTCTTTTTGTTCGTCATCTCAGATTTGATTTTACTTTTCAACATCGTTGCATACTTTTGAGCCGCCGTTCTGCGACCATTGCTACCATGTTCTCCAAAAGCACTAAAATGTTACCTTTATACTTCTGTTTTAAGTCAGTCTTATTTAACGTTCATCTTTCAATCACTCTGAATCCTACCGCCAATCACTTTCAAAGTTTATCGTGACTTATACAACATAAGTACAGTAGTGTGTATTCTTTCTCACTCGATTCTAATTTCAAACAGTTCTTTCAATCATACTCAAGCCACAGTCTATCTTACCGTCCCATATTTAAAGCTTTCAACTCAATAATACAACATAATCATATTTCAATTTAACATTAATCTCAACGAACGACGTCCATAGTGTGATATTAAGTGGATACATTTGTATACCACCTCACCTCCGCGGTTGCTGGAGGATCGGCTTTTTTCACACTTCATTTTTCTAACATTCGCGGACTGAGATCCAATTTTTCTTCTGTGGAGCACCATCTCTTCCCCCGATCTCTTACTACTCTCGAGAACTTCAACTGACCAAAGCAGCTTCACCCAAACTTTTTCAAGTCTCTAACTACCTTTATACCTACTTCCGTTCTAAGGGAGATGTACGCCTACTACCTTTTGTACACCTATAGCCCGACTCACGGATCTTGAATCTCCTCTTTATGATGTCATCTGGCTCAGCTCTCCTACCTACTGTGACTCTTTTCTTTGTTTCCTATATACTGTTCTCCCAACTCTACCTTCTTTCGAACTCTTTGACTATCCCTCACTTCTTGCCATAGTGGTACTATCCACACTAACACCGAGATCCTCTGCTAGGGGATTTCAATGTACATCACAGAGTGGCTTGGCTCAGCAGGAGATGACCCCGGTGGAGCTAGAGCTCTCTTTTCCCTTACTAAATGATTTGGAACAAATAATCAAACACCCTACACGTTCCTGATCGACACGATCAACTTGCTAACATTCTTGATCTTTGTTTTACCTCTAACCCTCACAATATCCATACTCAATTTTTGCCCCTTAGGGTCTTCTGATCACAACCTTATTTTCTATTAAATCAAACTGGGCACGACCACCTCCCTACCCCTAGAAACGTCCTTCTGTGGCACTATCGGAGGGCAAGCTGGCAATCCTTGCGAATTCACCAGCTTTTCCTTGGTATGAATGTTGCTTTTCCGCTCGGATGCCTCGGTATGTGCTGTGGCGGCCTGCCTGAGGTTACTCCGGGCAGTATGGAGTGCATTTGTCATCTTCTACCAAAACTTTCACATTACAATCATGGTTTGATCCTCCTGCTCTCTCTTGCTTGCAGGGTGAGGGGGAATGGGGCATATCGACCTATAAGGAAACTATCTCCTTCTCTATTACCCACACACCTCTTTCATTACTTCTAGGAATCGTTGTAAGGCTATTCTTCGTAAGGCCGTGATTTTATTAAAAAGAAAGACCGCTGTCTGACTAATTCTTCCTCTAGTAAATCCTTCTGGTCGTAACCAGAAAGCTTATCTGTAACAACTTCTGCACGCCTTCGTTTCCTCCCCTCTTCGTCCCAATAACTCTATAATAACTCTCCCTGACAAAGCCAACCTCTTTGGCACCTTATTCTCCTCTAATTCCACCTTAGACGATTCCCTCTATCCTCCTACCCTGCACTCCTACTGAACCTATGCACTTTCTATAATCTCCACTCGCAGGGTTGGCGGTGTATTATCAGGTTAGATGTGAGTAAGGCGCATGGACCGGACAGGAATACCCCTCGTGTTCTGAGGGTGTGCTGAAACCCTGGCCCCCTGTGCTTGCTCGCCTCTTTCGCCTTTGCCTCAAAATCAAACTTTTCTTCTTCTTGGGGAAGCATGCCTTGGTTCAGCCCATCCCGAAGAAGGAGTGACATTCTAATCCCTCTAACTATCGCCCATTGCCCCTAACCATCCCCTCTCTATGATTTTCGAAACTATCTACGAACTCCATTTTCTCCGTCTTGTAGACGCCTTTCTCTTTTGTCGGATCACCAGTATCTGGCTTTTCGCCAGAGAGATCTACTGATCGATCTCGCCTCTACACACCCATCTTTGGTCATCCTCTTAGGGATTATGGGAAACTTTGTCGTGGCTCTCCGGCATTTCCAAAAGTGTTGACAGGGTATGGCACAAGTCTTTGCTATCTAAACTTCCCTCTTTTGGTTTCTCTCCCCACTTTGTGTTCTCATCTCTAGCTTCCTTGAGAACCGATCCATAGCAGTTGTTTGTCAGAGGATCGATTTCTCCTCCTTCTCTAATAGTGGCGTCCCCAGGTCTGTTCTTTCACCAACTCTCTTCCTTCTTTTTTATCAATGATTTACTTACTAGCTAATTCTATCCGACATTCTTACGCCATTAGTTCTCTTTATATTTCCTCACATTTCCCCTTCCTCCTAACTCTCCAAACTAGATCTGTTTCTAGAACTGATTTATTACTTCTATATCAACGCGGATCTGTGCAGCATATCTGAATAGGGAGGCCAAAACTTGGTTAAAGTTCAATAGTAATAAAACTCAATATTTACCAATTACACTTTGTAAAGACGATCTCCCGCAATTACATATCAGGACGCTATCATCTACAGAAATTCTGAAATAAATGACACATCCTTAGAGTATAACTAAAGCTGCCTCCCGAAAGTTAGGAATGCTGTACAGATGCCGCAGCTACTTCACCCTGAGCAGTTGCTCTAAGTATATAAAGTTCATTCGTCCTAACTTGGGTACTGCTCTCATATCTTGGGGTGGCTCTTCTTCTGTCCAGCTATTTGATAGGGGTGGAATCAAAGGTATTTTCGTCTTATTAACTCTCCTCCTTTTAGTCGACAATCTCTCTTCCCTTTCCTCTTCGCCCACGTATTTGCTTCACTCTCTCTCTTTTGCCGGAATTGCTTTAACGAACTGTGTTCGATTGGACTTGGCATCACACTGTGCCGCAGAGCAGGCCGTGGGTTCATAACACGTCTTGCCACGGTGCTCCCTGTTCTCTGTGGATGTCGGTCACAAGAGAATAAACCCCGTTTTAGTACCTCCTTCTTTCCTCACACAGCCAAACTGTGGGAATCTTTCACCTTCTTCTGTGTTTCCTTGCTCTTACAATGTCTCACTTTAAAAGCTGGTTTTCCAGCAAAATATTCGTTGTGTAGATTAATACAGTATAACCTTTTCTATATATATACAATTCTTTCCGTTCTTTTTTGCCCCCCAGGCTCCGTTGGCTAGGTCTGGTTTGACCTGCTTGGTGGGCTAATTCCCCGTAAAAAACTCTCAGTATTGGTATATTGCTTAATTCTTTAGCAAATTTAACTTGCTTTAACATGCTCACAAAACATAGCACTAACTACAGCACGTTTGTATTGTGTGTAGAACAATGTTGATGCCATCGTCGATCATAACTTGTTAGCCTATTTCTGTGGGAGGTGGTGGAGGAGGAAGGAGGGGAGTGACAACTAAAACAAATATAAGGGTGAACAAGAAATGGCCATTGGCTGAGTTATGTATCGCTTGAAAAATATCTTCATGTTCGAAATCCTCCATCAATTAGATCAGGAAGGACGGGCTGTGGGCTGACTAAATACAGTTAAAAATATCCCTCGTTCCCCCCTCCCTCTCAACAAGGTCGATGCGTTATTATGTAGCATTTCCTTGGTTGGAAACAAAACAGACTAAGCTAAGATCCGTCACTCATAAGGACCCATGACCCATACACTAATAAATAATGTCAAACAACGAGCCAACCTCTACGAATCAACTCTTGCATTCAGCTCTATACCGAATCCCTGTCATTTTTACACAATAATTATCTAAATTTTCTTAGCTGTCTCCAGCAACACATTACAACCAACAACAAGCTGCAACACAAAACAATACTGCAAACAAACACAGCACAAACACAGCAAAACCAGCGAGACGTTACCGCCGTTGATTCACGACCGTATAAAAACTATTCTACAGATTTAGTGTTTATTGAAGACCTGGAGGCTGGTGCTGTAATATACGTAAACTTATGTTATAAAGTACAAGTGATTCCTGACACACACGCACTTACACACATTCCTCCTCACCCTCCCCCCCCACACACACACACGGTCTCCCTTCCCCAACACTCATAACACCCTCCTCCTCCTCCAACACGCCAGGTATAATTTATGAGGCGTTCAATCAGCTGGGATTTCTAAACTTCATCTCTCATGACCGATAAGGTTTAAAACCACACCCAAGACCAACGTTTAATTTATAGTCGGACCAAGCCTCGTAATCCACTCTTAATGACTTCTTCGTGTTTTCAGATGAAGATTCTACAACAACAACAACAACAACAAAAGCTTTTTGCGAAAATATGCCATTAGTGATTGTGGTTCCCAAATTAAAGCGTTTCTTTACACATATTTTGCGTGTAATATTCTTGATTCTGCTTTGTGCTCTGTTTATAAGAGACAAACAGAGCAGTATGGGCTAATAGGCCCGCTGCAGTTTCCTCCATTCTTTTATATATATATATATATATATATATATATATATATATATATATATATATATATATATATATATATATATATATATATATATATATATATATATATATATATATATATATATATATAAAAGAATGGAGGAAACTGCAGCGGGCCTATTAGCCCATACTGGGCAGCCCCATTTACACCCAACCCCTATTGCTCATATATCCATCCAACCTATGTTTGAAGCTATCCCGCGTATTCGAGTTAATGATGATATTTGGTAACTTATTCCACTCGTCCACTACTCTATTTCCAAACCAATGTTTACCTATTTCGCGCCTAAATTTAAATTTGTCTAATTTTGAAAATTTTTTACGAGTTCGCTCCTGGTTGGATAGTTTGAGTACCTTAGCTTTCGTTTTTATCCAAGACATCATCAGAGGCAACTGAATTACAAGGACTGAGAGAAGCTTATGTACACAGGGTGACCTTAAAAAACATGAGGTCAGGTAAAAAACATGACATCCACTAATCCACACACCAACCACACTGCAAACACAAGAGGAGCTTTCAAGAAAGGGCGACGTAACTTGTTATGTTAAGTCAGGTAAAAAATATAACGAGACCCACTATTTATCTATCCTACATCTACCCTAAGTGCTTTCAAAGCGTTATTAATCTTGGACCACTGACAAATAAATTTATGTAAAATATTATAAGTTTTGTACTGACCATCACTAAGGTTTATAAAATTAATTTATCTAATAAAACTTGCTATAACTAGAAGTCTATCAGTGACACGATGATTTATACACTTCTAAACTGTTTTCCTAATCTAAGGGATGATTATTGTTCCTTATATGAACGACGAATGCACTGCTTTCAGATGCCGTCATAATATTGTGATCGTATCAATTAAATTCTGAGTTGCAATGCTTTCCCAGTCTGAGCTATTTAATTTCCATTACAATTGCTACATGGTCAGTACAAAACTGATAATATGTTACACAAATTTATTTGTCAGTGATCCAAGGTTAATAACGCTTTGAAAGCACTTAAGGTAGACGTAGGATAGATGATTAGTGGGTCTCGTTATATTTTTTTTTTTGACTTAGCATAAGAACATAAGAAAATAAGGAGTCTGCAATAGGCCGGTTGGCCTGTTCATTCAGCTCATGTAGAGAGTTACTACCACTCCCTATCATACATGAATCTATCTAGCCTCATTTTAAAACTTTCCAGCGTTCCAGCACTTACTACAAAGTTGCTAAGCTTGTTCCACGCGTCTGCCACCCTATTGTGAACCAGTTCCTTCCTATCTCCCTCCAAAACCTAAACTTATCCAACTTAAATCTGTTGCTACGAGTCCTATCCTGCTCGGATATTATAAGAACTATATCTATATCTCCTTTATTGATTCCTTTCACCCACTTAAATACTTTTATCATATCTCCCCGCACTCTTCGTCTTTCTAGGGAATGCAAGTTTAGTTTCTTTAACCTATCTTGATATGGAAGGTTTCTAAGTCCCGGAATCATTTTTGTCATCCTTCGCTGCACTTACTCCAGTGAATTGATATCCATTCTATAATAAGGACACCAGAACTGAAGAGCATAATCGAGGTGCGGCCTGACTAACGCAAGATATGGTTGCAATAAGACCTCTGCACTCTTATTACTTACACTTCTAGATATAAAACCTAATACTCTGTTTGCCTTATTTCGAACATTAACTCACAGTTTTCTAGGCTGTAGGTCAGGGCTTACAAGTACCCCTAAGTCTCTTTTACAAGTCGACTTCTCTAGGTTGATGTTGTTAAGGCTGTATACATTGACAGTATTGTTCTTCCAATATTAAGTAAGCTGCACTTGCTGGTGTTGAATTTCATTTGCCATTTTTCTGACCACTCCTGCAGTTTATATAAATCCTCTTGCAGTGCATTTGCATCCTGCCCTGAATTAATCTGCCGCCCTATTTTGGTGTCACCCGCAAACTTGCTTATGTCACTGCTGATCCCAGTATCTAGATCGTTTATGTAGATCATGAACAAGACTGGGCCCAGGACTGACACCTGGGGAACCCCACTGGTTACACAGCCCCACTCAGATTTAACACCAACTACACTGACCTTCTGTATTCTATTGGCGAGCCATGATTTTATCTAATTTAAAACTTTGCCCTCGATAGAACGAGCCTTAACTGTTCTCAGAAGCCTCTGATGCGGTACTCTGTAAAACGCTTTGCTAAAGTTTAAGTAAATAACATCGTAATTTTCGTCATTATCTACTACCTCAAAGACTTTCCTAAAAAACGTCAGCAAATTTGTTAGACAAGATTTTCCCTTTGTAAATCCATGTTGAGAGTCGTAGATTAATGTGTTTTTCTCTAAATGCGATTGGATGCTATTTGCTATAATTGATTCAAGAAATTTCCTCACTACTGACGTCAAACTAATCGGCCGGTAATTTGATGCTGATGCTCTGTCTCCCTTTTTGAATATGGATACTACATATGCCTGTTTCCACAAGTCTGGCACAACTCCCGTGTCTAATGATTTTGTAAATAAATTATCGAGGGGTCCGCTAATCTGTTCCTTACACTCTTTCAAAACTCGTGGAAAAATATCATTCGACTCTGGGGATTTTGTCTTCTTTAATTTATTTATCTTCTTAAGAACATCCTCTTTTCTGATAGTGATATTCTTTAATTTCTCTTCTTCATTTCCCCTAAATATCAGTTCCACCTCTGGCATTTCCTCACGAATTTCTTCTGTGAAAACTTATAAGAAGTAGCTGTTTAATGCTTTGCCTATTTTCTCACTCCCCCTGTCTCTGACTTGAAAGGCCCCACTAACATGACTAGTTGTTGCTGTGTTGTTGAGATTCTCGGATCGTAGTCCGACACGGGCCTGTAGGCGGCCCGTTTGGTGGTTCCGGCTGGAGCTCTTGCACCAGCCAGACCGGATTGGGTATTTTGGTATGAAAGGATACTGCAGGTTTACAAGTGTGAGCAGACCCTCGGTCAGTGATCGGAGCCCGCAGTTGCTGGGGTAGGATACTTCCTAAGTTATCTGGGTGGTGGGTATCGTGTGATGACCCAAAGAAGGTGGTGAATGTGGTTTGTTTGGGCTTTTCAGGTTAGAGTGGCCGCTTGTTTTGTGTGTTCTTCTTGGAAGTTTCGAATTCTGTTTCGGAGACTTTGTGTGACTTCGCACTCGAGGAGATAGTGTTCCAGTGCGTTGGCCGCTGGCTCCTGACAGTAGGTGCATTCCCTGACAACATTTCCGACCGTCTGCCAGGTGCACTTGGACCCTAGTCGTAGTCGATGAAGGCTAACTTAGGTTTGTCTTGGTGTTTTCTTGGCAGTGTATGGTGGTTCCCCTTTTGTAGCCACCAGGTACCATTTGGCTGATTGGGAACCAGCGTTGAATGCGTCAAGGAAGCTCCTTTGGATGTGGAGCTTGGTAGTCTTTCTGATGTGGTTCTTGATCTGTTGCACGCTTGCTGGAACTTGAATGTGTACGCTTCTGGTACGTGTGGCTGCCTTGGCTGCTTCGTCTGCCATGTCATTTCCCCCGATAACTACATGACTGGGAATCCAGTGTAAGACGACTGGGCGATTTTGTCTTTGGAAGTCCTGTAGCTGTGCGAGGATCGAGGTTATGATGTGGACGTTGTCTCTTGGTTGACTGTGTTGCAGCGCCTGCGTGGCCATTTTCGAGTCCGTGTGAATTATGATGGAATTGTTGTGTTCCGTTGCAGCGTGTTGTAGGGACTTTGAGATTGCTACCAGCTCTGTTTGTAGAGCGGAGCAGTCATTAGAAAGTCTCCATGGGAGGATCTGACCTTGGGTGTAGAAGGCCGCTCCGGATCTTTCATGTTTTGGATCCACCGAGCCGTCTGTGAAGTATGATGCTGCATCAGCCGGTGTCTCGGTGGCTATGGCTTCCTGAGTTATTTTGAGGTCCTCCTTCTGGAGGCTGGCTTTGCTATCACCTAGTTCGGTGAATTTGAATGTGACTGATGGAGGGCTCCATAGTGGTGGAACCACATAATCCCTGTCTCGTATGTCTTGGTTGCTCTTGATGAGTGCTTCTGCTTGCAGGTGCCTGATGACCTCGCTTGCCTCATGCGACCAGGTGGCCCCTTGCACTCTGTGGTCGAGGTGAAGGGAGGCACTGATTCGCGTTTTGGCAGTTGTGGGCTTATCTGATCTACAAATTTTGGCGAGGAGACCGGCTGTCACCTGCTTGACTCGTACTGCCAGGGGTGGTAGTTCAGTTTCCATTTGCAAATTGCAAATTCTGGTCCACATGGGTGCTCCGAGCATGGTCCTGAGAGCATTATTTTGGATAACTTCTAGCTTAGCTATCTAGTCTTCTCTCAGTCCAATGAGTGCTGGAGCACTGTAATCTACCAGCGATCTGATGGCGGCCGTGTAGTAGGCTTTGAGCACATGTTTGTTCGCTCCTGCGGTTGTGCTGGTGAGCGACCTCATTATGTTGTGTCTGCTCTGGTTGTGCTGGTGAGCGACCTCATTATGTTGTGTCTGCTCTTCGTCCTGTGCCTGAGATACTCGAGTTGCGGCTTGAAAGTGAGTTTCTGGTCGAACCAGATTCCAAGACACTGGTGTTTTGTATGGAGAGCATCATGTCTGGTGTGTCTGTGCAGATGGCCATCGCTTTCGACTTGGCTGGATTTATCTTGAGTCCAAGTCTGTTGCAATCCTCTTCTTTAAGTTGGAGTGCGTGTTGCGTGTCGATTAGTCTGTTTGCTCCTCTTACTATGAGCTGTAAGTCGTCTGCACAGCAGAGGAGCTTGGCTGTTTGTCTGAAAGGAAGTCTGACTAGATTTTCCATCAGGACTTTGAACAGCGTTCGACTAAGGATATCTCCTTGTGGGGTTCCGTGTTCGTGGGCCCTGTAGCTTGACGTTGCCCCCTGAAAGCGTACTCTTGCTTCTCTCTGTGTGAGGTAGTTCTGGATCCACCCCAGCAACCTTCCTTTGACGCGTTTTTCAGCGAGCGTCGTTATAATGGCCAATGGATTTGCTAGTTCGAAGGCCTTCTCCAAGTCGAGGAAGACCACCAAGGCTGGTTTGTTGTCCACTGTGCTGAGTATCTCGGCAATGTAGTAGCTTGTACCGGTGTCTCTATGTTTTCCCCACATGACAATTTCTGCATGACCTCAGTGGAAGGTATGATCGACTTGACGAGGATCATACATCCTCTTGTCAACGCCTGCGTAAAATGCCTCTTGTATGTCTTGTAGCCATTGAATTTGAAACAGTGGTTTTCTTGTAGGAGTGTTTCTTGAAGCAGTATAATGTCAAGCTTGTCCTTGGCTGCTGCTTCTTGCAGGAGGTGTTTCTTTTTTTTGATGCCCTGAGCATTCCATAATAAGGATGTTCAGGGTGCTGGTGTTTTCCACCACTGTTTCATCGGGGACTTCTGGTGATCTTCGATGGATATGTTCAGGTCTGATTCCGACTGGATCAGGTTCATATCCTCTTGTTCTGTGGTGGTTTTTGCCTTCTGGGCCGTGGTTCGGCTCAGGGGAGTTGAAACGTCCAGTTTCTTTCTGGGAGCTGTCGGTATCTTTGGTTCCCTGGTGGCCTTTATTCGGTGTAGAGTGTATGTACCTCGGCTGTCACTCGTGTGGGGGCCGGCATGGTGTCCTCCACTGAGGTGGCTGGGGCTGGAGCTGTGACGACTTGCCCGAGGACGCTCCCCATGTGTATTTGGAGCTGTGTAGGTTGGATCTTGTGGCCCAGTAGTCCGGCTAGGCCCTCTGCGAAGGTTGTCAGTACCTTGGCTGGGTCTGATACGTGTATCATTCCTTCTGGTGCCTTGGTGTGTGCTTGTTTTGTCTTTTTCGTAGTTGTTGTCATTGTCTGCTGCTTGGGAGGCTGAGGTGTGGGCGTAGGGAGGCCAGGAAACTTGGCTGCACTTTGGGTGTTGACCGGTTGAGGGGGTGGGCTTTGTTGTCTTTGCATTTGGGTTCCCCACACGAAGGTACTTGATGGGGCTGGTGTGCAGCGGTGGGGGCCGGTCTTGCTGCTGGTCGGTTTGCCTGGACCCTCTTTGTCCTCTCGGAGCATCCAGGGTTCCAGGCGTGGTGTTTGCCTCCACAGTTGGCACTCTTGGGGGCAATTTTTTTCCCCATTCTTCAACTTGGTGAGGCAGGAGTGTGTGACGTGCTTCTGTGCGCAGACGGCGCAGATTTCCTTGTACGTGCACCTCGTCTGATGGTGCCCGTATTTCTGGCATCTGAAGCACCGCAGGGGTTCTGGAACTAATGGCCTCACTTCGTAGATCCCCAGGTTTTGAGGTCTATGGTACTGGGGGGTGGACCGTAGTGCGTTATGAGCACTTGTTTTGTGGTGGCCGTCTTGTCGGTCGGGGGAGAGCATCTTTCGGCTTTTAGGATCTTCGGATGGTTCTCCAAGGGTTCGAGGGGTAACTCCTTTGGGTATAGGAGGACTACCGACTTCATCAGTTTTTAGGCGGGGTCCAGCTTGGTTGATGCAACGGTGGTAATGTTTTTTAGGTAAGTGCCGAGGGTGGTGGCGGAGTCCTTGTCTTTGGGGTGAATAATCATCTCCCCATTTAGGTTGGGCCGCTCTGAGAACGTGGCCAGTGGGTTTTGTTTCTCCATCTCTGTGATGGCGGCACATATCGTTTTCGTGTCCGTTTTCGAGATCCGGAATTTTGGCACTGTCGTTGGGGACGAGTTGGTATTGGATATGGGTGCCTTTTGAGCTGCTTAGCGGATTTCGTTTCCCGAAAAAGCACGTCGACGTTTTTCGTTTTCAACTTTCACCCAGTTGTCGTCCTCATTGGCGGTAACAGTGGTGGTGAAGTTGTTGGGGGCGGTGGCAGAGGTGTGGGTGGCGTTGTTCTTGCCCTTCAGGGCTTTGTGGAAGGCCTGCAGCTGGTCCGCTTTTTCTGTGCGGAGCCTGTCGTGGTTCGAGTCGTCAGGTTGGCTGTTCAGGCGGGGGTCGCGGTTAGGAGGGCGTACGCGCTCCATAACCGATGGATAAGTGGCGTTTTCTTCTTCTTTAGAGATTTTTCTGTTGTTCAGATCCTACCTATTCCGGTTGAGTAAGTAGCAGAGAAATTTCAACACTCCCCGCAGGCACTTGATGGCCGGGTGGTCGTAGAGTGGTTCCTGAGCTTCTCTCCCAGAGCCCCGTTTGGGGAAACCTACTTCTTAGTGTATGTGACTGATCACTTATAGACGTGAGCTAAGGATGATGATTGCTACCCTCTCTCCAGGTGGACCCGCACAATCACTGTTTTCCTGGAAAGGCTCGGCAGAGGGATGGGTTCTTGCTCCAACCCCCTTTCGTGTTCACAATCTCCTGGGAGGGAGGTGAACAGTTACAAGGGGGACCGCAGGACGAATATACTTTTGAGGGTGCAGGTCCCTAGGCCAGAGCGAAAAAGGGAAAAATAGTAGTAGAAGGAAAAGAGCTCAAACCACGTCGGGAATATCGCGCTATAGCTGCTCTCCAGCTGGAGTGTGGGTCACTCACACCACCAGTGGGGGGGGCAAACTAATCCTCGATAAACCGAGAACACTCGTGAGATGTTGTCGACGGTCCGGTCAGCAAAGTTGGCCAACAATGACAGCAGAGAAGGCAGGTCTTCACAGCTCCTGGTCCGGCAGTCGAATGATGACTAGTTACGTCGCCCTTTCTTGTAAGCTCCTCTTGTATTTCCTGTGGTGGTGGTGTGTGGATTAGTGGATGTCGTGTTTTTTACCTGACCTCATGTTTTGTAAGATCACCCTGTGTACATAAGCCTCTCTCAGTCCTTGTAATTCAGTTGCCTCTGAAGATGTCTTGAATAAAGACGAAAGCTAAGGTACTCCATTGTTTCCCTTTTTCCTGTGTGATTTTATCAAGATTTATCTTATCCACGTTTCCATTGTGAACTACATGAAAAAAAAAAAAAAAAAAAAAAAAATAAAAATAAAAATATATATATATATATATATATATATATATATATATATATATATATATATATATATATATATATATATATATATATATATATATATATATATATATATATATATATATATATATATATATATATATATATATATATATATATATATATATATATATATATATATATATATATTATTTCTTTTTATTATTATCTTTTTTCTTCTGTATTTAGGTACTTTAACTGCCGAGTTTTCAAGCCCCATTTATTAGACAAGATCACCTTACATATTATTATTATTTGTTGTAATGTATCGTTTCTATCCACAACAGATACATCTTAACGATTTACCTCATATAAAGATTGGAAACTCTTACCCTAAGTGAGTGTAGTCACCCAATGAGTTGGTCATCAGCAGCAGTTAACCACCATGACAGTGGCAAAGCACATGCGCATGATCCCTTAATTTCTATTTTCATTATCCTAATCCTATGCTATAAAAAAACTATCAACGGGGTTAAGAGACTGTTCCAGAACAAGTGAAACCAGTTAAGTAATGGTTAGTAAGTCTGCAAAGTGTTCCGTGGTTTACCCAACTACCACCTGGCAGACCGATGAGAGGTGACACCTGCTCTCTCTTTCTCACAGAACAAGTACAATACTTCCCTAACTACCGAGATAACAAGAAGAGTGTAAACACTACAGGTAACAAAGTCGCTACAGATCGTACGGTCACCCGGTGGCAAGTGGGAGATAAAGTACACCCTCACTGCTAGTAACAGTCTCACATTTACAATAGTCCCAGAAGAATTTATTATTAATTTAATTTTCCTTAATGAAACACCAATCTTTCCTCTGCTATAGAACCTAACTTGATTAAACGTCAACGGAGTTATAAAACATAACAATTCGTGGAAAATAGATTAAAGACACAGAGTTGTATTACATTTCTGTAATAGCTTTTGTAAAATACTGTTTAGTTAAAACTCCTTATCCCGGCATCATATGATGTACAGTATATTGCGTGCCATTACATAAAAGTAGGATGAAATATGTTGAATGTATTCCTGAGTGAAGTGGAAATATACCTACCAGGTGACAGTGCCTGGGACTTTGTGCCGTGGGATTTGTCACTCAAGGTTCAGTGTACTGTGAGTGTGTGAAGGACGACACTCCTCGCTCTCTAAAGATTATCATCAACTCACCCTATAAGAGTTTCTTAAGCTCAACTCTTCACCTACTTTAAACAAAGTTTTGTCTAACATTATTGTCACTATAAACTATTCCCAATTAGATTTTAAGCTGTAATTCCCTAGAGAAAAACTTCAAACCAATTCTACATGGACTAAATGCTCTTATCTGTGTGTGTGTGTGTGTGTGTGTGTGTACAGGTTTTCCAGGAAATATATGTATAAACACCCATATACTTAAAGAAAAACTAACTAAACGTGCCCTAAAGCTTTAATATTCCGTGTTTACCAGTGGGCTTGTTAAAAAATTACTTAAGTGTCACTTGATACACCCACGATGGGCAGTATGATAACTGGGTATTAAACTCACACTGGAACTAGCTAAGCTTACTCAGTAGTAAAGCTCCTGCCTCCCACCCTGCGCGTCCACGTTCAAGCCTGGCGTGTGGGTGTCAGCCTCTACAGTGTACATCACTTGACAATATAGGGTTGATGTCCTGATCCTCCCCGGCAAAACAGACGTTCCATAAAAAAATTATGATGTAAAATTTCTCGCAACATTTAATTAAACTTCTGGATTAAAATAAGATGTAAAAAATTAATCAAAATTTTCACTCTCACCAACACAGTTGTGTGCAAGTTATCATTCTTGAGATTTAATATATCGTACTGGTTAATGAAAGTTTTTCTTACTCACAAACTTACTTACAAAGATAACGCAAATAAAGTTAAGTAACGTTATGATAATGGCTTAAATATTTAACCAAATTTGTAATACCATCGCAGCAATAATCGTATGTTCATCCACACATATTGTTTGTAAGCCACCACTCGACAAAAAAGTTTCCTAGATGTTACTTAATCAAAATTGGTATTCATAGAGCTAGATGACGCAGTTGTTTTCCTATTACAAATAATTACCATAAAATAACTAAGCAGCTTATCTTCTAGAAAGGTAATCCCAAAATAAGTTTTGTTTACAGATGTTCTTCTGCCACCTTATGTACCGTACATAAGTCCCTACAGCTGACTCTAATCCTCCAATAAAATATTATTCTAGTGTGCGTTGCTTGACGTGTTTTCACCTCGACAGGCTTGGAGGACGAGTGGGCCGGGCTCCCTCAGGCGTCCTTCGCCCAGTATCCACCTGCCCTAGACGATACCTCTGAGGCCCAACCCCTCAGTCTGCTCTACAACATGTATCCCTCCGTCACCTCCGCAGACACGGTAAATAAAAATGTAGCAATACTCTTACTTTTGACATTGTTGCAAGCTTTCGTAACTCTCCTAGCTTCATGACAATTTTTGCAGCATGAATGAATGCACTGACAGCGAGAAATGTGTAGTAGCAAGGTAAAGCCATTTGGTCAGTCTCGGAATGTTAATTTTTAAAAACCTCCTTACACCAATTATATCGTCTCCTGACCTCTTACCTCCTTCCCACAGGTCCCCCCAAAGTCACAGGAGCTTCAATATAACAGTCAAGACACACCCAAGAGACTCTACTACTCCCAGCGACCTGGCAAGAGAAGCGTAGATCTCTACGATGACGAGGTGAGGAGCTGGCCGGGGAAGTCAAGGAAGGATGAAAATGGGAAGAGAAAATATAAAGTAGAGTAATTTAGGGATAAGCTAAAGTACGCTAGTTAAGGGAGAAACGTGATATGTGTAAAGTAACGCAGGAAAAAGAGAGTTAGGAGACGGCTGAGTTGGATATGACATTCCAAGGTAAGCTAATTGGGGGACGGACGCTAAGGGAAGAGGTTTATGACCATGGAAACAAACAAAGAGGGGAAGTTAAGGATAGTTACATGGAGTGGTAGTTAACGTAAAGACAATCATAAGGAAGGGACTTGCAAATTTACGACAAAGTTAATCAGATTACCACATAGAGCTGACACATAGAAGTAGGTATATATTCACTATGAAGAATTCAGTCACTAAATTTTGCTCATAACATGAGGTGTAAGAATGCAGCGAACAGGCTGATGAAAAAAAAAGAGAAGACTTCCAGAAAGATATAAAAATTACAGTGAAACTTTATCTTACCGGCATACATGCCTTTAAAACCAGCTAGGTGAAAAGAAAAACATACATTTTGTAAGTACCTAACTGGAACCATGACCCAAGACAGAAAAACAAATAATTTAGACGTTAGGAATATTAAAAAATGAATCCCTAATAAGCAATATTAATTTAAGTGCACAGTTGCCAGCAAAAGTTCTCCCACAGCACTGTGTACCAGGGCTGTGGGAGGATTTTTGCTGCCAAATGTACATATTCCATAACAAAAGAATTAACGTGAATAAAGTAACTAATATTCTAGGATGTGCGATATGGCGGAGTTAAAGTAATGTACTTTATTTTGATTATCAGAATCAAATTTTCTTCTCTTTATTCTGGAAGAGGTTTCATCATTTAAGACCATAATCACTCATGCTCATATTTACAAGTAGCGAAAGCCTGGCGTTTACAATGTATAGTACAGTAGTGGTGATTCTGTGGGCGGCGGGAAAAGAAGAAGTGCTCCTTAGGTACTCTAGAAAATACTGGACTATATTATTTTATTAAATAAGTTTTCACTTCTCTTCCGAAATGACAAAATACCTAGATTATTATTTTTTCTTCAAAATTCCCCTTTCCAACGTTCTCTTCCACCTAAATAATCCACCCCCATACACGCACCCGTCTCGATCCAAACCATCCTATCTGTACCCTCCTTCACCTTTATCCCTCTCCCCTCCACTCCCCGCCCTTTCTTCTCCCACTCGCTCACTCCTCCATTCCCAACATTTTCCCCTCCGGCTTCTTTCCCATCCTGCCATCTGCTTCCATCTTTTCCCTCCTATATCTTCCTCCACCCCCACCAGGCGACAGAGACAAGTCAGAAGCAGGAGGACGATCACACCAAAAGGAACAAGAGGAGTGTGGAGAACTCTCAAGAGGTGTGTGGAAGATAACTAATGATAACACTGAGTAATAACACCAAAAATCCTTTACGCATAAGAGGTCGAGAGAATAAGTACTGCGCAATAATAAAAGAGTAATCAGAAAAATGATATACTGATATGAGAGTGAAGTGAAATATCTCTTATAAGTATGTAGCCAAGACGTAGCGTGTGTGTTTTACTGCAACGCATACATGAACCTACCATGCACACACACACCCATACATATTTGCAAACTAACACATGCACACGTGCACGCACACACACTCATACATACACATGCAAACATTCTCAAAATCACATATGTATAACTACACACACATACACACACACACAGTGGGATTTGAACAGGTAACCGCATGTAGTATGTTACCAAAATTAGTCCAGATTGTTGCCAGAATCTTCAATCTCTTCCATCCTCCTCAGGAAATGCATGATGGTTTATTACAAATAAAATTAACAGTGGCACGTCTTCTGCCATGCCGTTACAGGATCCGGAGAGGCGAATGAAGCGACAAACTCCTCAACACGACAACGAACCAACTGACGACAACGACGACAGCACTCACAGGTGGTGGTGGCCCTTCGGTGAGTTATCCAGCACCATTTGAATCTCTTTCACTTGAACCATTACCACTTTATCCTTTTATCATATGAACCAACACCATCTGAATCTCCATCATCTGCACCTTTTATCACATAAATCTTTGTTGTCTGAACCTCCGTCACCCCAATCCTCCACCATTGAGCATAAACGTAACCCTCCATTAAGGAAACCACTACTTGAGCCTTCGATAATCAAGGGTCATCTGAAATTCCACTAACTAAGCCTTCCCTCCGTGAAACTCGATTCCTTGAACCTCCCTTTTCCTTCACACTACAACCCTCCCTTGCAATTTACGTCCCTTATCTACCCGTCCTTCATTAACGTCCTCACACTCACACATAATAATACCACACACACACACACACACACACATCATGCGTCCCAAACATCTCTCATAAACATAGAATTATTGCTCTTGCTATGTTGACTTTCATCTTATGAGTGAATGTATACAGTACTGTATATACTGTATGTGCGCTTGCATACTAGTGCTAAGGTTTTATATCGTAAACTTCAGATTACACTGAATGCTCTTTAAATACCCTGATTAAATTGTAGATAATTATTATGCTTTATCGACAAGATTAATGGGCCTAATAACATTCCCTATTAAGAAAACCACACTTGAATGTCTTTTATTTTTTCTTCTGAATTTTCGGTATAAGAAAAGCAACTACAGCAACACAAAACATATTAGCTTAAAAAATTTCTTTGGACCACTAAACTCCTTTCACTCAGAATTCCCAAACCAAATATAGCTTCTTTAGCACTTTTTCCATTTCTAAATCTATTTTGCTAAATTTTACTCTACTTAACATTATGCCGGTAAATATGTACTACATTTCTGTGTCCTCTTGCGGGCTCAGAACAAAATGTAGATAAGCTTATAATTTAGTTTAGCTTGTTAATAAGAAATTCAATTAAAAATAATTAAATCTTAAAATAATATAGTCAGTCTATAAACTATTTCTCAGGCAGCACTAACCCTTTGTATTTTCAGTTGCAGTTCGTCGGTCACTATTCTCACCTCGGTTGGGTAAACGTGGAGACGACATCACCAATGAAGAACTCGCTTACGACGACAACCTGGCCACCTCAGAATACCTCCGGGACGACAATAATGATTACCTGCCGGAGGAGTTGACTGAGGACGTTACAGAGATGTCATCACCCGAAATGTTGAGCGAGTCAGCAGCGGCGTTAGTAGGGAAGAACAGTGTATCGTTCATCCCGCGCCTCGGCAAGAGAGGTGATGGTTTCGCATTCTCTCCAAGACTTGGCAAGCGAGGTGCCGACTTTGCCTTTTCCCCAAGGCTCGGAAGGCGGAGTGAATTTGTTTTTTCATCAAGGCCGGGGAAAAAATCTGACTTTGCTTTTAGTCCAAGGCTAGGCAAGAAGGCTGATTTCGCCTTCAGCCCTAGACTTGGCAAAAGGGCAGACTTCGCATTTAGCCCAAGACTTGGAAAAAAGGCCGATTTCGCCTTCAGCCCAAGACTTGGCAAAAGGGCAGACTTCGCATTCAGTCCAAGACTTGGTAAGAAGGCCGATTTCGCCTTCAGCCCTAGACTTGGCAAAAGGGCAGACTTCGCATTCAGTCCAAGACTTGGAAAAAAGGCTGATTTTGCCTTCAGTCCAAGGTTGGGCAAGAGGGATTCGGAAGACTCCAGTGTAGAGTCACGGAACACCAAGACCCAAGCCTCTATCCCTCGTCCCGGTCGGGCCTACTTCTCCCCAAGGCTTGGCTAAACCGTTCGACTGCATTACTCATAATCTCCCATACTTTGTTCTTCCCTTACCTGTCCATTACCCAAAGTTATTTATCTTCCTATGAAAAGAGAGAGCAGACTATTACCATATTCTATGTAACTCTGAAACAGAGACATAAAGGCTATACTGTATGTTGAGCACCTGACTATGTTGGTAATGAATGACCACAAGCAACTGCACTGGGATCTTAGAGAAAGAACAATACCCGTACTCTTGTCAGTAACCTTTTATCTGTTGTATGTTTGAGTCAGGACTGTCATTTGTGTTTCATGGAACGCAAAGAATCAGCATATTGCTAAAACAAATGAGCCAATAAATATTATCTTTATATATCGTTGATTATCTGGATCACGAAACCAACTTAAAAAGACACTAGAGAAGAGGTTGTTGAGCTGCACGACGCTCTGACTACCCAAAATTATCTGTTGTTAATACTAATACGTAATGCCAACACTAATCAGAGGTTATCCTTGGATACCAGTTATTCTTACAAAGCTACACACTTACACACTGTCTTGCTTACAAATTGTATGCTGTAATTAAATTAATTATATTAACTCTCACTCTTTACCAACTAACCTCACAACCCAATTTCTATCCTACAATTTAATAACCAGGTCAAGTCATCACAACTAACTGGTGCCTAACTCTAACCAACTTCTCTACCCTAACAAATTTAACTGGCCTCACACATTAACTACCTGCTCTGTCCTAATAAATAGAATGGTTGTATTAATACAGCCAATAGTCCCCCCTTCTAAATGTACATCTAACACATTTTTCCTACACTTATAACACAAACGGTTACACAAATAACTGTCCCATAAAAAAATCTGCTTAGAATTTATAGCCATAAGGCGCCCTCACAGTCGTAGAAACCTATTAATTTTATAAATACAAAATACACCTTCTGCTCTTGCAACTGAAGAACTCACATATTATTTATTTTTCAATCGGACTTACAAACCGACTTGTTGTCTTCAACTGATCCTAAAAGAGAGACAAAACACACTAGCTATGACTGCCCTCGAAACTGAACTAAAAGAAATATATTATATTTTACCCCCACAATGCAATTTGCTGCCCCCACAACTTCAAAACATAAATTATACTCATGTATAAACTACATAACTAACACCAACTTTCTGTCTTCACAAATGGATTTTAAAAGCAAAAATAGAAACTCTCGAACCAATTGATACGGTACACTGATAAACCCTTAACCATACCCAAAATATATCTATCATCGTTAAGAATTAGAAATAGTTATGTGTTCTCGTGAAGAACTGACAATACAGTACAGGAAATCACTTACCTGACATGTATCCTGAAGTATGGGTGTTCAGGTGAAGTATCCGTCATCCCCAGATCGACGTATTCAGCTGGAATATATCTCTAGGTTAAATATAACTTAAATATATCCCAAAGTTGAGGTGTTCAGCTGAAATATATCCAGATCTTGAAGTACTCACTTGAAACACACCTGAGGTCGACTTGACGCAGTGGTGTTGATTGGAAACTACATGTTGGAGAGTAAGGGTTACATATATAAGACCTGAACACCACCGTAGGTTACAGGTTCGAACCCTCGCCAGGCTACGCTTTTCTGCAGTTATACATGTGAGTGAATAACAATTTACAGTAAAAACGGCAACTAAAAATTGGTTATTAATTAATAGGGATGTAAACAATGATTTAACAATATACGTTTTAACAAAAAAAAAAGATTAATAAATAATTAACAAAGAGATAATCAACAGTGAAATGATGATTGTGTAGAAGATACAAGCTCAAACTAGGTAATTAAGATGCATGATGGGAGCTTAAATGGCATGATAATAAGAGCGTAACCTAACCTAACGTTAACGTCGATAAAAGCTGACTTACGATATAATTTTAATTAACAGGCTATTAAGACCTCAATTGCCCTCCTATGAGCTTAATTGCCCTCATATTAGCTTAAATACCATCATATGAGCTTAATCACCATCACTTTTGCTTTCTTCTTTTCTTACGGGGATTAGCTCACCCGGGCATAGGTCACTGACCCACAACACGGCCCGGGGGCGAAAATATAATAGTAATAATAATAATAATAATAATAATAATAATAATAATAATAATAATAATAATAATAATAAATATAATAATAATAATAATAATAATAATAATAATAATAATAATAATAATAATAATAATAATAATAATAATAATAATAATAATAATAATATAATAATAATATAATAATATAATAATAATAATAATAATAATAATAATGATGATGATAATAATAATAATAATAATAATAATAATAATAATAATAATAATAATAATAATAATAATAATAATAATAATAATAAAAATAATAATAATAATAATAATAATAATAATAATGATGTTGACGATGATGATAATAATAATAATAATAATAATAATAATAATAATAATAATAATAATAATAATAATATCGACAACAACGAAGATAATAATCATAATAATAATAATAATAATAATAATAATAATAATAATAATAATAATAATAATAATAATAAATCAGTACCATATTATACGACTTTCAAATATATGGTGTAAGTACTGTACTTTAGAAAGAGAAAAGGAAGGCTAAGAAAAGAAATGTTTTTATTATTGTTTCCAGAAAGATACTTAAATGTTTTAAAATTCAAGTGTATCAAGTACTTCGGAACCAAGCGAACAAGGGTGTAAAGAAATAGAATAAATTAAATTAAAGTATCAGGTTTAGTAAAATAGACTTGAAATACTAACAGAAGACTTTCCTACTAGCCGACAGGGTTGATAGATGAAATACAAAATTATATGATTTTAGGAGAATGATATAAAGTTTGTAACGATGCCAGTCTTAGAGTTTGGGGTCTCAGAAATAACAATGAGAACAAAAGGCTTTCATACCTGAATTAAAAACAAAAAAATACCAAATGTCTCGTGTGAGTCCTCATGTTCAATATAAACGGTGAAATTGGATTCAGTACAAACGAAAGCATATTTGTTAATACCAATGACACTAGCATGATACTACTAGCTTATAACAACTCTAAAATAAAATAAAAAACACGAAAGCAAAACAAAAATCATTAAAATTTCTTGTTCAAGGCATTTTCATGTCCGGCAGAAGACGTTTTAATGTCATGTACATTACCTTAGACTATTCTAACGGTAGGTTATGATGAGGGGCAAACAGATGGCTAAATTAATGGGCAAAATAAACGACTCTTATACTCAACAGTTTACAAAATAATTATCAAAACAAATGAATATGTTACGGAAAAAACAAATGCCTGAAATAATCGACAGAACAGATATTAAAAATAGTAAACCAAAAATGGGTTATACAGTAACGGTAGGCAGAACAAATAGGTACAAGTTGGCTAAAACAGAGGGTTAAAATAATGGGCAAAGGAGAGAGTTGAATCAATACCCGTTGATCCAACTCTGTTAAAACAATGCATGTGTTTAATGGTCAGAAATAGTAGTTGAGCCAGAATGTAAAACTATAAATTCATATTATATGTTACAATGTTAAACATATTTTAAATATGTTTTTTATATGAGAGAGAAACCAGAAATTCGAGAATCAAAATTAGTTCTTGTAAATTACATGGACTCCACATTTTTAACTTAAGTTGGTTAAAAATTTTAAAATAAGAGTTAAGAGAATAAGTTAACCAATTATTAAGAGGGTTAAGTGTTAATTGTTTATGTTTAAATTGTGTCTCGATCATTTACAGTAAAGGATAAGCAAGTGGCTAAGAAACTGATTAAATCTCAATAGCAACAAAGAATATAGAAACAAACATCTTACCATCAAAATAAAACTATCTATGTTCACATTCATAGGAAAACTGGTAGTCCAAATAATGACAAATCAGACAGACGTAACGTAAGAATTAATACAACAAGGGTGAAAGATGTAACTAAACTTACACCATGTCCTCGTGTCTCACTCTATCGCAGGTTTGTTGATTTCCTTTCGCCATGAGACTACCGGCTAAGACAGAAGAGGAGGACCGTCTTAGCCAGTGCCTTAGGGTGACTGGAGAAAAGAGAAGGGGATAATGGAATGGTTAAATGGCTAGTGAAGAATTGAAATGCTAGAATATTGGGTTAAGTGATTTGGGAAAGAGTTAAAAGGCTTTGTAGGGCGGCATTTTGTTTTAGTTAACTCTAGTCGATTTTATTTAGCTTAGAGGTTAGAGGTTAAAGGAAATAAAAAAAGGTTACTAGGTTAAGACCTTTAGGGAAGATTCAACGGGCGGTGCAAGAGATGAAATCATAGAGAAGAGGTGAAGAGGCTAGAAGATTGGGTTGTAATATAACTACAGGCAGTGTTGTGGTGAGGAGTAGGTTGGACCAACTGCTTACTAACATCGGTCAGTGAAAACAATAAAATCTATATTATCGTCTATTCTGGAATTTAATTTTAAGCTTATTGTACACCGACCGGTCAAAATATCCACTGCTTCTATCCGCAGGTGACATCTATTAAGGATTTTTTTAATGGTATAGCTTCTATCCAAAGGTGATATGAAATAAGAGGGTTGTTTAAGCAATACATTTATATCCAGAGGTAATCCGATCTCTGTTTATGAGTGTTTA
Organism: Homarus americanus; assembly: GCF_018991925.1. Lineage (NCBI taxonomy): Eukaryota > Metazoa > Arthropoda > Malacostraca > Decapoda > Nephropidae > Homarus > Homarus americanus. Next base: position 11,714,894 of record NW_024732440.1, on the reverse strand, counting down.
AGGAATACGGGTTTTATCCGGAAGTAATCAAAGCATTAATGTTCAGAATGCTCTTAATTGTACAGTTGCCAAATATTGTTTTTACGATGAAATAAGGAATGACACCTAAACGCATTGTATCTGTGTCTCCATTTGAAATTTAATTCATACTTGAAATGTATTGAGAAAATACTTTTCACATGAGCATTTACCAAGATGAATGTTGCTCCAGACGTAACTTACACTTGTGTCCATACTTTTAAGTAACCTGACAAATGGATTCAACAAACTCGAAGAGCAGCCAGTGTATTCGGGTTAATTTTAGGAACTAAAAAAAAGGAATTAATTGGGGTGGGAATATAAAAAGCAAAACAGTAAGATGTTATTTGAGGCACAAGAAATAAAGGGGAGATGGGTGAAGTATGTAGAAGAGCTATACAATAATAAGCATATAGTGGAGGTAAGAAATGAAAAGGAAATAAATACAGTAACAAACTGAAAATTCTATGGAATTCATTACCTTATTGCAGATTTTATAAAACAAATGAGCAAGAATGGGATCAAATGTTTGACTTATATATTTAACTCTTTATACATCAAAGGAAACCTTCCCAGTGATTTAAAAAAAAATATTTGTGTCATTACCTAAAAAACAAAGAGACTTATGATCATATTACTAATCTTTCTCATCTTTCACCACCTTGATGTAAATACGCTCATTGCAGCTAGTACCACCGTCTAACTGGCTTGGTTGGCTTAGCTAGCACGAGTCGGCTGCCCAACATGTAAGTCACGTATTTCCCTGAAGACAGTGAATGGATCGCCTAGTATTATTTTGTTTCCTATAGGGATTAATTTGTTTCGTGGCTGAGTTAGGGTTTATTATGTTCAGCCTTTTCTTTGTAAATTACTTTTTTATTGTTGTTGTGGCAGCGTGGCCTGCAATCAGGTTGCCACACCTGTTAACTGTAAATAGACGCCTCACGTCAACGCCAATAGCGAAAAAACCAACGCCCCTCTCACAGCCAAACAATGGATAATGCTCCTTAATTTGATTAAAGGACGAGAAGAAAACCTTCAAGTCAGATCGACAGGTTTTGCAGCCAGTGATAGGAAGAGGAAGGAATAAAATGAATAAAATGAATCATATATTTTTTTTGGGACAAAGTCTGGCACGACGGTCTAAAATATAAGATCCTCCAACTCGGACTTCCCACCAACATTGAAAAGTTGCTTTGCAACTTTCTTGACGGCAGAAATGCTAGACTGAGGGTAGGACAACACACAGGAGAGACCTTCCCACTCATGAGTGGAGTCCCTCAGGGAAGCGTCCTCTCCCCCACCCTATATATTATCTACACAAGTGACACTCCGCCTCCCACTAGAATAGGCAACGAAGATATTATGTATGCAGACGACATCACTCAAATAACAACAAATCAAGGAAAATCGCGAGCGTTACAGGTCGACAACACCAGGCGGGAATTAGAAAGGGTAAATAACTACGAAAAACAATGGAAAATCCAAACCAGTATCCCGAAATTCACAGTGGTACCTTTAAGCAGAAAGAAAACCCATCCATTAGTAACCAATAATGCCCAGAAAGAATACAAAAGCAGAGGGACCCTCCTGGGCCTACATATATCCACGACAGGTTACTCCCATCATGTCCACAGTAGGAAGGAAAACGCAAGAAGAGAGCTGAGAAAACTATACCGCTTTAAAGCGCTTCCTGAAAAAATAAAACTCCGCCTGGTGACATCATTTATCACACCGATATTAACTTACCCAGCAATACCTCTTCATGCCATGAGCACCACTCAAATATTAAAATTACAAGTGGTCCAAAATGAAGCCCTAAGATTCGTCACAGGTGAAAGATACCCCTTCACCAGAACCACAGCTGAGATACATAGAGACCTGAGAATGAAACCCATCAACCAGCAGCTGCACACACTGGCCAGCAGAATCTGGCAAAAGATAGAACGATCAGAGCAAGAACTCCTCCAAAGACTCCCACCAGATAACGACAACAACCATACATGGTTCCCAAAAAGCTACGAAATCTCAAAAGGTCCATTACCACCCCCGATCTACACGGCCAGGCAATAGACAACCTCCCTAGACCAGCATCCGCCAGTAGGGTCGGCGGAATATGAAATAAGGCCCTTAAAACACCCATAAATGGGACAGGGTAGGCTGTCTAGTGCCTGTACCGGCAGACAATAACTAACCCATGACACAACCCAAACACACTATTAGATTAGCTAGGCGGTCAACCCGCCCTCTTACCTCCTCCTGAATTTCTTCAATTCGAACTATAACTTCCTTCCCCAACCTCTAATCTTCATTCTTCCTTCTCACAAAAACAAAAAAAAACAAACGCCTCACGTCAACGCCATACGAAAAAACCAACGGCTCTCACAGCCAAACAATGGATAATGCCCTATTGATTAAAGGACGAGAAGAAAACCTTCAGCCAGATAGACAGGTTTGCAGCCAGTGACAGGAAGAGGAAGGAATAAAATGAAATTACTATGGCGTTCATTGCCATGAATCCCGATTGCGAGCCAAGTTCCACTCCAGCAACTCAAGAGGTTTGACCATGAAACGCAAGTAAGTTATTTAGAAACATACTTATTATCGGCAGTGTTAGGTTTTAAATGCAAGAAAGTGGTTTTCTTACCGTAGAACTCAGATACCTTCACACTGATTACTCACCCAGGAGATTATGGTGTATCACCAGAATTTCACTCTGCTTCCGGCATTCAATGCGTTGCGTACTTGATAAATGATGATGAATAACGACTAACTTCCAACATCCATCTGCTATTGGTTATATTTTGTCATAACCAATCAGTCATTACCCTTGGTAAAAATAATAATAGAGGATCACAGATACGGGCAGATGATTGCACTTACGTTTATTTGGCACAATTCCATACACTGGACTCATAATTTGCATGGATAGGTCAGTCACCCACATTCACGCCACAGTACCGTAAGGTATAAGGGAGAGTTTGTCAACCTGGAGAATTAATCATTTAGATCTATTAGGCCGGCCTGGAGTGCTCTTGTAGCAACCAGGTCCTCACCATTGATCACTTCCTTTACAGGATGTGTTAACTTTTCGCTTGACTCTAACAACAATCTCGGAATGACACACAGACTCGTAGCACTGGTAAGATTGTATGGCCCTGTTCTAAATCCGCGGAGCAGAGTCTACTCTCCTCTGGCCCACACTGACAAAAATGTGGTTTTGAGGCGTGAAATGACCCTCATCGGCTGGCGAACCTTACTCTCTACCTAATCAAACATTTGGGATGGGTTGTGGGAGGCCCAACGCAACCCATGACAGGTATAAATTATATATTGTTTGATATCGCAATTATTTTAGGCAAAAGGGTATTTACTGCAAAATATCATTTGATATGTAAAATACCCTTTTGTACATGTTAGTATATAGTCCATAATACTCTTTATACTGCAGTTGGTCCTTACATTATTGCCGATTGGTAATTTGTCTCAAGATGTTATTGATTCATACCTTGTGAAATGCTTGGAATATAACAGAGTTTGTACAAAACATGAAAAAAAAAAATTTTCTCTGAAATGACCTAGAGTTTTAAATAGTATTTATTAGAATATAATTAGTTTTATTGTGATATAAAACATAACTGCTCATTTATGTTTGCCACATACCACTTCCATCCCATCCCAACTTACTTTGTAAATTAATGAGCCAAACACAAATTTGATTTAAAATTATTTTGATTAATTACATGCGCTACTTGGGTCATCGTAGCAGAATATAATCATGATGATGTGGCGAAGGAGAGGGAAGTGTGAAGTAATTTAAATGACTTAAACGTTACATCCACTCTTAATGTTCATGCTTAACCTATATATAACTCTATTGTACATGAGGAGGAGAAGAAAAAGCAAGAAGGAAAGAAAGATATGGGATAAAAGAAGATTAAAACACCATGTTCTGAATATGCCGATGAACGTCACAGCAATCAGCTCCGGCGACACCTAACCAGCCGTGGAAGGCGGATCCATTCAATTGTTTTGGATCTATTCTGCGTAAGAGGGAGTATTTTAAGTGACTTTGAGTTCTTCAGAGACAGTAAAGGGTGGAAGAGGTTATATAGATACAGCCACACTTGTGATGCTGTTTTTTACAATATCTACGGTACAACTGAAAGACGCGTGAGTACTGTCTTGGACTTGATCGCGGAGGAGATAAAGGAGATATGGCAAAAAACTAATGTGAGGAAGATCACTGCCGAGTTATTTTCTTGGGCTTTAAAGGGTTTAAAGGGTTTAAAGAATTTATTATGCACTTTATAGTAAGGGTTTAGACTTTAGAGAATTATAATATACCCTTTGTAGAAAGGGTTTAATGAATGATAATGTCCACTTTCATCTGCAAGGGTTTATTGTTAATCAGACACCGTTAAAAGGGTTTTCCATTATGAAGCTCAAAATATATTTTAAAACCTTTTATACTTTTTCTAGTGTAAGGATGAATCATTACTCGTGGATATAAATGATGTTTTAAGGGTGCAGTGAGCAGATGGGCCAACATTTATATCTGGAAATTTTCAGAAAAACTGACGACCTTTATTAATAAGGACAAAATTTCTTCAGAATTTGAGACCTTAGACATAATGAGTAGAATATGTGCTGAGTATATTTTAGTGTTCATCAACTTTAAGGAGCCTCTATTGTATAATCTGGTGCCCCTGTTGATAGGTATTTAAGCAGTCATTTTTTACGGGATTAACCCACCCAGGCACAGGTCGAACGACCCACAACGGGGGCCTAGGGGTGAAAAAAATAAGAACAGAAAAATTAAAATAGAGAAGAAAAAGGTTATATTGTGTTAATCTGCACAACGAAGGTGCCGGAAAACCAGCTTTAAAGTGAGACAGATTGTATAAGTATGGAAACACAGAAGAATGCAGATAATTCCACAGTTTGCTGTGGAGGAAAGAAGGAGGTACTATAGGGGTTATTTTGTGACCGACATCCACAGAGAAACGGTGGACACCCGGGCAAGACGTCGACACGAACCCAAAGCCTTACCGGCGGTACACAGATAAACCACCGAACATTGCCCGTTAAAGTACCTGTAAAAAAAGAGAAAGTCAAGCCAACATTGTGGCGAAGAGAAAAGGAAGAAAGATTATCAACCTAAAGGAGGAGATAGTAGTAAGACGAATGCTTGATTCCACCTATCCAACAGTTGGACAGAGATATAGGCAGTACAGGTTAAACAAATCAAACCTATAATCACACCTAATAAACTTAGGAAGTGGCTATTAAACCGAGTCGGACGGTAAGTAGCCCGAGCGCTGGGCCAGGCCACCTGGTAAATAGACCGGGACCCAGAGGGTTATGAAAGATGCCAAAATGTTTGGCCTCACGCTCAACCCGACATTCCAAAAATAGATTGCTGCCGGATCTGGGGTGTACTTTGCCCCAAATCACCCCTGTGGATAAAAACTGGCATTTATTTAATAGAAGAGCACCAAGGATAAAATCAGTATCAAACCTTTCCTTGTGGTCCACTTAGTATGAAATGACCAATGGCAGCAATTTGTGAGTGGCTTCTCCCGCCAGTAATACCCAATTTTTACTATCCCTCAATTTCAATGACCACTAATGACTAAAATATAAGTTACCCAGTTCATAGGATGCAGTAGCAGAGAGCACTTTGTCCTTGGAAGCATCAAGCACTTTGTCCCTAGCATCAAGCACTTTGACTTAGACTAGGAAGTCTTACAGGATCGAAATCTTTGTTGAACATCCTTAATCCTGGCCATTACAACAGCTATGATGAAGTGAAATGGCTTGAGACTGAATCGCCCATACTTGTACAGATGTACAGATGGAAATCGGAAACACCAGCTAGGTTCAATCTATGCAGTGGATTAGGAACAGGTATTGCTTACAAAAATGTCCGTCTGTCCGTCCGTTTGTCCTTTCGTCCTCTGTCAGCGTAAGTATGGTGATAATTGCTGTGATGATGGAAGTAATAGTGATAAAGATAGCGAAATGATGATGATGATGGTGGTAGTGGTGGGAGTAGTAGTTTAATGATGGTATTTGGTGATTGGGTTGAAGGGATTTTGCCCAAATTCTAAAGCAGTACAAAACTGTACTGTAATAATATCACATTGATACACAGTCAATCCTCCCTATAACAACATACCACTTTTTAAACAAAATCCTCTAAGTCTATACAAAGGAAGGCCTATGCATCAATAAAATAAAGGAAATCACTCAATAAAGACACCCTATGGTCTGAATTATTTAGTTATAAAGATGTTTCACTGATCTGATCTGGGGCCATCCAAAAACACAAGGAAAATATACACGATAGACATACCTTTTACATCATTTTTATATTTCAACGTGCGCTTGGGACAACAATGATGTCAACACTGGAACCCGAGATGACAAGAACACACTGCACTCAACGGTGGAAATTTGCTATCAGAATGAAGTTACACCAGAGAACAACCCAGTATCATCACCTGCAACTTGCAAGTTCAATAGGGCGCTGACTGGACGGACGAAGAGGTGCTTTGATGGGGGCGAAAAAGATTATTCCTCCTTTCACATCTTGAAACAGGCCCAGTTCAACTGACCCCCAGTATTGAGGTGATGGAGATAAGCAATATCCATTAAAGAAATCGGTTACATATGGCTGCTTCATTCCTTCACCCAGAAGTTGTCACTCTTCACTGGATTCATTTCCCAGTTTATGGCAGATGATCTTCCTCAAACTGTGATCATATACATGGACCCTATCTCCCAGTTTCAAACGAAGAACGATGTGGTAGGAAACTATGGTGCGTTCACTCAAAGTGGCAGAGGAAGCAAACAGAAATATGGCATGAAGAATTAATTTTTATTTTGTTTAGCAGATTTATGTTCTGTGCTGTCTCGATTTTCTCAAAGGGCGCTTCCAATACACAATACCATCTATTAATTTTTAATAAACCCAAGTCAAGTGGAGAGAAAATAAAGTCCAGCAATTCCGACATTAAGATATATATATATATATATATATATATCACAAAAATATACAATATATATATATATATATATACATATATATATATATATATATATATATATATATATATATATATATATATATATATAGAACATGATTTCAGCTAGTATTTGTTGGTAGGATAGAAGCACAAAGACGATCTCACCAGCAAGGAATCGAACCAGTGGAAAGTCGAGGGTTCATTCTTGCTGGTGAGGTCGCTGATAACGGTAAGCGTTCCCTAGTCACAACCAGTAGGTCGAGGGTCTGGATTCTGCTGGTGAGGTCGTTGATTATATGTTCAAAGTCCGCAGGTTATATATATGGGACTAAAATGAAGTATAGATATATATATATATATATATATATATATATATATATATATATATATATATATATATATATATATCTTGATAAATCACATCGGTATGAAACAATGAGTTAACTTAGATAAATACGTAACCGAACCATCGAT
>NW_024732440.1:11697454-11707271 GCF_018991925.1 Homarus americanus | reverse complement strand
TAGAAGTTACGTATTGCTATAGAGGTATAAGTGGAAGGCAGGGCTAAAATAAAGGATTATTACAAAGGTATTTAAACTATCCAAACCAGGAGCAACTGTAATAATGGTTTTAAATTAGACAAATTTAATTTAGGCGTGAAATAGGCAAACACTGATTTGGAAATAGAGAGGGGATGAATGTGAACAAGTTACCAAATATCATCATTAACCTGAATACGCTGAATTGCTTCTCCAACATAGGGTTGATGCTTATATGAGCAATAGTCAGAACGGGACTGCCCAGTATGGGCCAATAATAGGCCAGCTGCAGTTTCCTCCATTCTTATGTTCTTATCACAACGAAGGTAGATCAGCCCAAACATGCAGCAGAAGAGGCAAGTTCACAGCTCCGGGTCCCAGTCATGAAGGATTAAGAGAAGGTCACCGATTGATGTGCTGAAACATCTGTGAGTGTCAAAGGAAATCAGACAAAGAGCCAATATGATACACTTAACCAATCAGTACAAATGGGTGAGACGGTATAAGAGAAATAATTACCTCTTCCAGGAATCAGTAGAAAATTGAATGCTAAATGGAAGGGTCTTCATACTATAACCACATCATACGTGATGGTGCTACATGAGCTCACTAAATCCATTCAGACGGTAGAAACAGATGTAATCAAAGAGCAGCTGAGAAGGTAAAAGATTTGTGAATAGAGATATGTTTGTGCAGGTGAATGACATTCAGGGTTCCATTCCAGGATTCTTCAACAGAATCCAAACCTGGATGAGAGAGAGAGAGAGAGAGAGAGAGAGAGAGAGAGAGAGGGGTAGAGGAGTAATGTGGGAGTCTTAGTCGATGTTCCTGCGGCTAGATTTCTCATGAGGAAGAGGTTTGCATTTGAATAGATCTTTAGGAAAGCCACTGTTGGAAGGTCACGTCCTTGTTTGCTGTCACAGGTACTTGTAGGGTGATGTTGTGTGGGCACTTATATCTTGTAACTTTGGATTTGTTGAGCCTTTCTAACTTGTGGTTAGTGCAGAGAATTTTTGGTAAAGGATTTGTCAGTATACACTATGCACATGGAGGTTGGTAGAAGTGTTCACTGCAGTGGAAACATCTGTTGTGTTGAGTACCAGGTTCTGCTGATAGGCCTGGTTTTGTGGCAGAGGTAGTTGTTCGTAGATTCTGCCACGGCCAGCGGTATGGTTACATGAACCTGGTATGGCTTTTAAATGCTATATGGCAGAGAAACAGAAGGGCATTGGATGTGTTGGCCTCGTGAGGACTCACAAGGTCGGCATTATTGTCTATTTGAAGTCCACATTATCGGCCAAAAGATCTTGGTTCAAACTCGTGAGCGGATTGACTGTTTTGTAATAAGGTCAACCCGAATAATCTAGTGGCTGGATGGGGTCAGCTCCATCTATCCTAGCAAGAGAACTCTATTGTTAAACATAATTGTAGCGTGTACATCTGATCAATCACCTAGATTAAAAACTAAAATTGCTGTCTGTATGTAAAACCAAATTTGATGTACCAAATTGTAATTGAGGCAATCTTATTTTTCTTATTATGTTCTGTACTATTGAAGTATGATTCTATGTTCTCTTATGTGTCCATGACTGTATTGCTTGATGATTTCATTTAACGATGTCTAGAAATGTTTTATTTATTCATTTAATGCAAATTGTTATATATTGAAATGATCCGACACGTTAGATGATGTGTATTGTGTTGACAGATAACCAAGTATTACAGTGTATGTTTTAAAGATTATATAATTACTGTAAATGTTTTTAGTGACTCTACCGACATAATACAAATCTTGGGAGGGGAAGATTTTGTACTAATCTCGCTAGCACATGTTAGTGAAAACATCATATGATTCTACACATCCATAATCCCTAAAACATTTAGCTATGCCTTCATCATTGAGTCCCCCATCTGAGGCGTTCGTTTTCTCAGCGCTTCAGTATGCCTGAGTCCGTTTTCCCGAGTAGTGCTGAGACTCTAGTATTCCATAGCATCTCATGTCATGTTGTGAGATTTGAAACTAAAAGGGAACACCTTTTTTTTTACAGTAAGTTAGATATTGCTGATTACAGAAAACATTCAAGATCCCTTGTGAGTGAAGCTTGAAAGGTACAACTGTATTTACTGTTAGTAAAATTGGCAAATACGTTAGAGAGTCTGCCAGTAGAAGTGACATCCTGACCTCGTCCTTTGGGATGCCCTGAGTGCCAAATTGCTTCTGAAGTTAGATTATTTTGATTCCCAATCATCAGAGAATCTGATGTTTGTACTGGTGATGCTAGCCACCAAGCGAGGCTTCGTGCTGACTGTACCCAACTTATTGCAAGATGATGTCACCATAAGTGACGCTGTAATATTCTTTCCTCATCAATGCTTTTTTATAATATGTATGTAACCATGCCCTAAAAAATACAATGAATAAAACAAAGATGGAAACATACACAACAGGGAGACATATCACAAACCTCATTACATACAACACGCACATATACCAAGTAAAACTGACACCTACCAACACATATACAAACGAAAAGACATGGGCTAAAAGAAAAAAAATCACAGAGAAACTTGTCACTTGACCGGCCATTTCATCTGGACTGTCAGTAAACCTGCTATCATATCACTCACCCATACCATAATTCATCCACAATCAAACAACACCAAGAAGAAAGAAGACCACCAAAGTACCAAGAAACAAGAAGACCATAAGAATGACAAGAAAAGAAGAAACAAGACTATCAGATTAGTTGTACCATCAGAGTAATGGGAATGTGGCAAGAAAGAAGAACAAGAATGGAAGAAGAAGCCTCAAGAAGAAGAAAGAAGACATCACGCCCGCCGAAATAGCCTAAAGGTGAAGTGGCCAGTAATCCCCAAAACAAGTTCAAGGAGAGCGTCACTTAATCACTCTCTCACTGACTCCATCAGCCAGCCTGCCGTGATAGGACCTCTTCAAACACCACCGCCAAAGCCAGCCAGCCAGCCATTGTCTCAATCTGCTGACCTACCAACCGTCACATCAGAACATAAGAAAATAAGGAGTCTGCAATAGCCGGTTAGTGCATGGCAGCTCCTGTCGAGAGTTACTACCACTCTCTATCATCCATGAGTCTATCTAGCCACTCAACACCACTTTAATACTGAAGCTTGCTCCAGACAACGCCTTCTGTATCCCCCACTGATCAAGGGTGTCTCCTGACGAGGCTGCCCAGATTGCCCTCTGTAACGGCCAGCAGCGGACCTGGGCCACGATCCCACCGGTGTTACTTACACAGTGGCTATTCTTCCACTGTTCTTCTTTTTCACCCTGGCCTGTGTATGGGAACGTTATATATTTATTTCAATACTTATATACTTATATTCTTCTATTCTTAGTATTTCTATATAATTATCTATCTTATATTTTTTTGCTTATATTTTCGAAGGAAATTTTTTCTTTATCACATCTTCTTTCAAATATATTATTGTATTTTCTGAATTTTTTGTCCTTACTTTCTCTCAATTATATCCGTGGTTTATATTTATACCATGGATTAGTCTGGGGAACCATGTCATTCTTCCTATAACACTTATTATACAATACATACAACGGTAGCCTGCCACCACCCAGACTCTTGTTAGAATATAGCATATCTTGAACTGTTAGGTAGTGTGTTAAAGGAACTTCTAGGCTCGGAGTTACAATAGTTATTTCTGAGAGCCAATGGGTAGAAAGAATAGAGCTGTGATATTCGTTGTTTACTAATTCAATATTTATTAACAAGGAGTGAACAAGATGTTAATCAAGCATACTCAGACCAGACTGGACCACTTAGGTCTTACTTTACCACGCATAAAAATAGATCTTCAATTACTTATTATATAATTTAACTGTTATATTATTTCGTTGACAAATAAGATGGTTATTTTACACGTTCAGATAGGACTGGACTTGGGTCTTACTTTTACAAGTAGCAAAATAAATCTTCAATTCTTGGTTACAACAATAAACAATCATTATATTTCATTGTCACTACAGATGGTTCTATGACACACTGGATAATATCTCAAATTAACTTATTATATCAGGTTATTTCGGAATGAACAACCTGGCACTTTTCCTTCAGTTGATGTACTCAATTCACGTAACATATTTACTGGTACTATCAATATTTATGGGTTCACTACTCAACATAGGATAACTATAATTCTCAAATTATCCCCAATCATATACAACAATAATACTTTGGCCCATATAACTGTAAGGAGTGCGCCAGGACGTCACACTGGTGTCACCACAACAAACAAAGAGGGCTGTTAGGGTCGGTTGTACTACACACACGGCGGGGGAGTTCAGGCCTAGTTTCAGGGTGTGGACTCGCACAATTTAATCCAATTTAATCTTGCCCAATGAACAACATCCTGCAAAGTAGCCAGCGATGTGCAGCTACCTGTCCCCAGTGACTGTTGGGTATTCAGCTAACACACACACACACACACACACACACACACACACACACACACACACAGTGCTGAGATATGATGGAAGGCGTCAGAAATGTGACAAAAATAATTCACCACAACACACACAACAATTATGTTACATTAATTCTTTCACTGGATAAATGATAATTTCACTGTTACAACATGAACACTGATATTCACAAAATTCACCAAGTTAAACTGACTTAATATGGCGGGCGGAAAACGTACACATACCTGAGATATGATGGAGAGCGTCAGAGATGTGACCTACCCCTCGTGCACGAGTTTATATACTGCTAACTGGCAACTCAGGCCTGTGCGGTACACATGACAGAAGGCTAATCACGCAATGATAGAAATTACATTCAACTCAGTTACTGTACATTTAACTATGAAAATCAATGCCATGGGTCAGGTGAATTTCTGACGACTATTTTTATAATCTCAGAAATTGGTGCCATGACAAAGTGAAATACCACGCACAACACTTTTTACAAACTCAGCGAAACCACAGACAAGAAACTATTCACGGGGATACGTTGGATTTTGGAGATTATACAGGTTGACAGAGTAGTTCAGGGATTAATGAATTTCTTAATTGGAAACTTACACTAACTAAACTACAAACATCAGATTCTCTGATATTTAGGCATCAAAATAACCGAACTTCAGTCGCAATTGGAAATTCATGGCTAACCCAGGGACAATACAATATCATGGGATGCCATTCAGCTACGGCAGACTCGACACTCACTTAACCAGTGTTACTAACAATAAAGACAGTCTAAAGCTTTCAACATCACAAAAGGATCTTGTGCTTTAACTGTAATCAGACATCTCTAAGTTGACTCAAAACAATGGTGTTCTCACATTCAAATTCACTTTATAGAGTTGGTTTCAGGAAGTCAGAAAATGGACGGCACCCAAGCTTGGGAGTGATGAGAAAACAGACGCCTCAATAAAAAGAAGGCATAGCTATATGTTTTATGGGCGATTGAGCGTAATATGAATCGCCTGATTTTACGTAAAATGACGTGTACGACCGTGGTCATTACATGGGGACCTGCACCCTAAAGGGGTATTCGTCTTTGGGTCCCCCTGTAACTGTTCACCTCCTCCCAGGAGTTTGTAGACACAAAAGGGGCAGGCAGTACCCATCCCTCCACCGAGCCTTCCTGAGTAACCGCGATCGTGAATCCCCCACCTCCCCTTTTAGGTACACTAGCTAACGTCTATAAGTGAGCATTCATTTACACTAGGAAAGTAAGTTCCCCCAGGGCTTCGGGAGAGAGTCGCAGGAACCACTCTATGCCCCTCCAACCAACAAGTGGCGGTGGGGGGTTGTAATTTCGTAACAAACTCCTCCCCGGAATAGGTAGGTCTCCAGCCTCCTCCGCATCGGTGACTTGTCCACCACGTACCTCTCTGAAATGAGGGCACACCGGGTACGGATACGCTCCCATGAGGGGGCGTGTCTGACGAAAGAAAAGCAGAACTAGCAAGACTCCTCAGTGCAACCCTACTCATCAACATATCTAACCTCATCATGACCAGGACTCCTTCATCGCCCTGTGCCTGACTGAGAATGATGTAGATTTACTCCTATCGAGCGAGAGCACAAGAAAACTCAAGTCTGCAAAATTTGAAGTTGCAGTCCCTCCACAACCCCGAGCAAGGAAGTCAATTGTAGTCAAACGACTAGATACTGTAAAGTGATCACCGAGGAAGCAAGTGAACAGCAATTGGTAAATGACATAGATCATAGTAACCAATGGGCCAAGGTGGAGAAGTGGTCAAGCTGCCCAGACTGTCATCCATGCTCAAAATAAGATTCACAGAAATAGCCATGGCCCAAAGCAATCCAGGAGGGACTTTGTCTCTCCTACTACCATCAGCAACAGCCCGGTGGAGCAGGAGGAATTCTTCCCCCTAACTCCATGCTGGAACTGCTACCAATATTCACACACGGCTACAGACTGCCCTAACAAGGACACCAAGCACTGCTCAGAATGCAGAACAAGGGCACACCTTTAGGGAGTGTAAAAACAAAGATATCCCCAAATGCCTAAACTGTGAAGGAGATCACAGAACACTGGCTACTCGCTGCCCCATACAGCAATAGTTAAACAAAAGAAGGGAGAACACAGGAACAGCAAAACAGGACATATTCAGCTGTGACAAAATTAACCAGAAGAAACGACAAAGGTCCTCGAAAGTCGCCTCACCACCCCCACCAAAGCAACCTATTTTGTTTCAACTTGGAAATAATCTTCCCATAAAAATAATGACCTCCATAATCCGCCCACATCATGAATATAGCCAGACCTGGAACTTTTGCCAAGGCAGCGAGGACATGTTCGCCGCCAACAACCTGCCAGACACGGAATTCCCCAAACGACATGCCTTCTACCGAAATTATCAACATAATATACAAACCGAGCACTGCAAATCAAGAACCATCGACTCAAGAACAAACTATCTCAGACATACAACCCGAGCCAGCAAGCGAGGAGGAAACAATGGATAGAGGAAAACGATGAAACCACCACAATAACAAGACACAAGCCGCCAGATTCAGCACCCCAAAAAAGAATAAGCAGGAACTATGGCACCACCACCACCTTCACCCAGGAAGACCAGAGAGACTAGGGTATGAAACAGCTCCTCCATAGTCTCTCCAGAAAGACTGTTGGCAGAAATAAGGCAAGATAAAATACACATACTCAGACATAAACTAGATGAGACACATATTGAAACACTAATTAAGAAAGGAAGAATCATCACAAGAGAACAGAATAGAGAGATTGATGAGTCAACATATAAAAGATCGCCTGGGCCTGCTGACGGACAGGAGGGGTCAGAAGGAACACCGGTCAGCAAAATGGCGCAAACCACACTCTAGGCACCAGCCTTCATAATAAACAAACTTAAAATAATTCAACACAATGTTTTAGCATGGATCCCACAATAGCCCACAAAACATGTAGCCATGCCTTTATTGGGTTTCCTATCTAAGGCGTCCGTTTCCTCATTGCTTCCAAGCGTTGGTGCCGTGCATTTTCTCTGACTTCCTGAAACCAACTTCTCTATAAGGGTTAAATTAACTTCAAATGGCGTTAAGCTAACTTCAAATGGCGTTAAACTAACTTTCAATGGTATTAAACTAACTTTCAATGGCGTTAAACTAACTTTAAACGGCAATGCCATTGAGATTTAATGCACCGTGAAGGATAAACAGGCTTCAAATAGCGTTTAACTAACATTCAATGGCGTTTAACACCATGGCGTTAAACAGACAAATGGCATTAAACTAACTTTAGATGTCATTAAATGCACTTCAAATGGCGTTAAGCTAACTTTAAATGGCGTTAAACCAACCCTCAATGGCGTTTAACGAACTTTTCAATGGCGTTTAACGGACTGTGGCGTTTAACAGACTTCCAATAGCGTTTAACGAACTCAATGGCGTTTAACAGGCGTAATGGCGTTTAACGAACTTCCAGCGTTTAACGAACTTCAATGGCGTTACGAACTTTCATAGTGTTTAACGAACTTTCATGGCGTTTAACGAACTTTCAATGGCGTTTAACAGACTTGGCGTTTAACGAACTTTATGGCGTTTAACAAACTTTCAATGGCGTTTAACGAACTTCCAATGGCGTTTAACAGACTCCAATGGCGTTTAACGAACCTGCAATGGCGTTTAACGAACTTTAAATGGCGTTTAACGAACTTTAAATAGCGTTTAAATAACTTTTAAATGGCATTAAACGAACTTAAAATGGCATTAAACGAACTTCAAATGGCGTTGGACCAAATTGAAATTGCGTTAGCGGGCTTCAAATGGCGTTAAACCAACTCTAAATGGCATTAAACATGCTTCAAATGGAGTTAAACTAACTTCAAAAGGCGTTAAAAACTTTAAAAGGCGTTACAAAACAAGGCGTTACAAAACTTTAAAAGGCGTTAAAAACCTTTAAATGGCGCTAAACTATTTTTCAAATGGCGCTAAACCAGCAAATGGCGTTAAACTAACCGTAAATGGCGTTAAACGATGCTTCAAATGGCATTAAACTTACTTTAAAGGCGTTAACAAACTTTAAAGGCGTTACAAAATTTAAAGGCGTTAAAAACTTTAAAAGGCGTTAAAGATTTTAAATGGCGTAACGCGTTTCAAATGCGATAAGCGTTTCAAATGGCATTAAACGCGTTTCAAATGGCCCTAAACGCGTTTCAAATGGCGTTAAACGCGTTTCAAATGGCGTTAAACGCGTTTTCAAATGGCGTTAAAAGCGTTTCAAATGGCGTTAAACCAACTTCAAATAGCGTCAAGCCAAATTCAAATGGCGCTAAACCAACTTCAAATGGCGTTAAACCAACTCAAATAGCGTTAAACCAACTTCAAAATGGCGTTAAACCAACTGAATGGCGTTAAACCAACTGAAATGCGTTAAACCAACTTCAAATGGCGTTAAACCAACTTCAAATGGCGTTAAACCAAACTTCAAATGGCGTTAAACCAACTGAGCGTTAAACCAACTGGTAACGTTAAACCAACCAAATGGCGTTAAACCAACTCAAATGGCGTTAAACCAGCTTTAAAGGGGTTAAACCTTTAAATAGCGTTTAATGCCATTGAAAGAAGATTAACGCCATTGAAAGCGATAAACGCGCTAAATACACTAAATGCGCTTCAGACTGGCGCTAAACAGGCTTCAAATGGCGTTTAACTTTCAGCGTTTAACTAACTTTCAATGGCGTTAAACCAGCCTTAAATGGCGTTAAACCAACCTTAGAATGGCGTTAAACCAGCAACAAATGGCGTTAAACCAACCAAATGGCGTTAAACCAGCCTTAAATAGCGTTAAACCAACCTTAAATTGCGTTAAACCGACCTTAAATAGCGTTAAACCAACCTAAATAACGTTTACCAACCTAAATGGCGTTAAACCAACCGCAATGGCGTTAAACCAACCCATGGCGTTAAGCCAGCCTAAATGGCGTTAAACCAACCTAAATGACGTTAAACCAACCTAAATGGCGTTAAACCAACCCTATATGGCGTTAAACCAACTTCCAAATGGCATTAAACCAACTTCAAATGGCGTTAAACCAACTTCAAATGGCGTTAAACCATCTTCAAATGGCTTTAAACCAACTTCAAATAGCGTTAAACCAACTTCATGGCGTTAAACCAACTTCAAATAGCGTTAAACCAACTAAATGGCGTTAAGCCAGCTTTAAAGGGCGTTAAACTAACTTTAAATGGCGTTTAATGCCATTGAAGATTAGTTAAAAAGCCATTGAAGAGCGTCAGCGCTTCAAATGGCGCTAA
>NW_024732440.1:11594954-11692454 GCF_018991925.1 Homarus americanus | reverse complement strand
CGTTTAATGCCATTTTAAGTTCGTTTAATGCCATTTAAAGTTATTTAAACGCCATTTAAAGTTCGTTAAACGCCATTTAAAGTTCGTTAAACGCCATTGCAGGTTCGTTAAACGCCATTGGAAGTTCGTTAAACGCCATTGGAAGTTCGTTAAACGCCATTGAAAGTTTGTTAAACGCCATTAAAAGTTCGTTAAACGCCATGAAAGTTCGTTAAACGCCATTGAAAGTTCGTTAAACGCCATGAAAGTTCGTTAAACACCATGAAAGTTCGTTAAACGCCATTGAAAGTTCGTTAAACGCCATTGGAAGTTCGTTAAACGCCATTGGACGTTCGTTAAACGCCATTGGAAGTTCGTTAAACGCCATTGGAAGTTCGTTAAACGCCATTGGAAGTTCGTTAAACGCCATTGAAAGTTCGTTAAACGCCATTGAGGGTTGGTTTAACGCCATTTAAAGTTAGTTTAACGCCATTTGAAGTGCATTTAATGACATCTAAAGTTAGTTTAATGCCATTTAAGGTTCGTTTAACGCCATTTAAGGTAAGTTAAACGCCATTGAATGTTAGTTAAACGCCATTTGAAGCCCGTTTAACTCCCTTCAATGGCGCTTAACTAACTTTCAATGGCATTAAACGCCGTTTAAAGTTAGTTTAACGCCATTGAAAGTTAGTTTAATACCATTGAAAGTTAGTTTAACGCCATTTGAAGTTAGCTTAACGCCATTTGAAGTTAATTTAACCCCTTTATAGAGAAGTTGGTTTCAGGAAGTCAGAGAAAATGCACGGCACCAACGCTTGGAAGCAATGAGGAAACGGACGCCTTAGATAGGAAACCCAATAAAGGCATGGCTACATGTTTTGTGGGCTATTGTGGGATCCATGCTAAAACATTGTGTTGGATTATTTTAAGTTTGTTTATTATGAAGGCTGGTGCCTAGAGTGTGGTTTGCGCCATTTTTGCTGACCGGTGTTCCTCTGACCCCCTCCTGTCCGTCAGCAGGCCCAGGCGGATCTTTTTATATGTTGACTCATCAACTCTCTCTATTCTGTTCTCTCTTGTGATGATTCTTCCTTTCTTAATTAGTGTTTCAATATGTGTCTCATCTAGGTTTATGTCTGAGTATGTGTATTTTATCATGCTTTATTTCTGCCAACAGTCTTTCTGGAGAGACTATGGAGGGAGCTGTTTCATACCCTAGGTCTTCGTTCTCCTTGGTCTTCCTGGGTGAAGGTGGTGGTGGTGCCATAGTTCCTGCTTGATTCTTTTTTGGGGTGCTGAATCTGGCGGCTTGTTCTGTTATTGTGGTGGTTTCATCGTTTTCGTCATCCATCGTTTCCTCCTCGCTTGCTGGCTCGGGTTGTATGTCTGAGATAGTTTGTTCTTGAGTCGATGGTTCTTGATTTGCAGTGCTCTCTGGTTTGTATATTATGTTGATAATTTCGGTAGAAGGCATGTCGTTTGGGAATTCCGTGTCTGGCAGGTTGTTGGCGGCGAACATGTCCCTCGCTGCCTTGGCAAAAGTTCCAGGTCTGGCTATATTCATGATGTGGGCGTGGATTATGGAGGTCATTATTTTTATGGGAAGATTATTTCCAAGTTGAAACAAAATAGGTTGCTTTGCGTGGGGTGGTGAGGCGACTTTTTCGAGGACCTTTGTCGTTTCTCTGGTTAATTTTGTCACAGCTGAATATGTCCTGTTTTGCTGTTCCCGTGTCTTCTCCTTCTTTTGGTTAACTATTGCTTTTCGTATGGGGCAGCGAGTAGCCAGTGTTCTGTGATCTCCTTCACAGTTTAGGCATTTGGGGATATCTTTGTTTTTACACTCCCTAAAGGTGTGCCCCTTGCTCCCGCATTCTGAGCAGTGCTTGGTGTCCTTGTTAGGGCAGTCTGTAGCCGTGTGTGAATATTGGTAGCAGTTCCAGCATGGAATTAGGGGGGAAGAATTCCTCCTGCTCCACCGGGCTGCTGTTGACATGGTAGTAGGAGAGACAGAGTCCCTCCTGGATTGCTCTTTGGGCCATGGCTATTTCTGTGAATCTTATTTTGAGCATGGATGACAGTCTGGGCAGCTTGACCACTTCCTCCACCTTGGCCCATTGGTTACTATGATCTATGTCATTTACCAATTGTTGTTCACTTGCTTCCTCGGTGATCACTTTACAGTATCTAGTCGTTTGACTACAATTGACTTCCTTGCTCGGGGTTGTGGAGGGACTACAACTTCAAATTTTGCAGACTTGAGTTTTCTTGTGCTCTCGCTCGATAGTAGTAAATCTACATCATTCTCAGTCAGGCACAGGGCGATGAAGGAGTCCTTGGTCATGATGAGGTTAGATATGTTGATGAGTAGGGTTGCACTGAGGAGTCTTGCTAGTTCTGCTTTTCTTTCGTCAGACACGCCCCCTTCATGGGAGCGTATCCGTACCCGGTGTGCCCTCATTTCAGAGAGTACGTGGTGGACAAGTCACCGATGCGTGGAGTGAGGCTGGAGACCTACCTATTCCAGCAGAGGAGTTTGTTACGGAAATTACAACCCCCCCACCGCCACTTGTTGGTTGAGTGGGCATAGAGTGGTTCCCGCGACTCTCTCCCGGAAGCCCCGTCAGGGGAACTTACTTTCCTAGTGTAAATGAATGCTCACTTATAGACGTTAGCTAGTGTACCTAATAAGGGGGAGGGGTGGGGATTCACGATCGCGGTTACTCAGGAAGGCTCGGTGGAGGGATGGGTACTGCTCCTGCCCCCTTTTGTGTTCACAAACTCCTGGGAGGGAGGTGAACAGTTACAGGGGGACCCAAAGACGAATACCCCCTTTAGGGTGCAGGTCCCCATGTAATGACCACGGTCGTACACGTCATTTTACGTAAAATCAGGCGATTCATATTACGCTCAATCGCCCATAAAACATATAGCTATGCCTTCTTTATTGAGGCGTCTGTTTTCTCATCACTCCCAAGCTTGGGTGCCGTCCATTTTCTGACTTCCTGAAACCAACCTCTATAAAGTGAATTTGAATGTGAGAACACCATTATTTTGAGTCAACTTAGAGATGTCTGATTACAGTTAAAGCATACAAGATCCTTTGTGAGTGATGTTGAAAGCTTTAGACTGTCTTTATTGTTAGTAACACTGGTTAAGTGAGTGTCGAGTCTGCCAGTACGAATGGCATCCCATGATATTGTATTGTCCCTGGGGTTAGCCATGAATTTCCAATTGCGACTGAAGTTCGGTTATTTTGATGCCTAAATATCAGAGAATCTGATGTTTGTAGTTTAGTTAGTGTAAGTTTTCCAATTAAGAAATTCATTAATCTCCTGAACTACTCTGTCAACCTGTATAATCTCCAAAATCCAACGTATCCCCGTGAATAGTTTCTTGTCTGTGGTTTCGCTGAGTTTGTAAAAAGTGTTGTTAGCGTGTGTATTTCACTTCGTCATGGCAATCTCAATTTCTGAGTAGAATATAAAAATAGACGTCAGAAATTCACCTGACCCATGGCATTGATTTTCATAGTTAAATGTACAGTAACTGAGTTGAATGTAATTTCTATCATTGCGTGATTAGCCTTTCTGTCATGTGTACCGCACAGGCCTGAGTTGCCAGTTAGCAGTATATAAACTCGTGCACGAGGGGTAGAGTCACATCTCTGACGCTCTCCATCATATCTCAGGTATGTGTACGTTTTCCGCCCGCCATATTAAGTCAGTTTAACTTGGTGAATTTTGTGAATATCAGTGTTCATGTTGTAACAGTGAAATTATCATTTACCCAGTGAAAGAATTAATGTAACATAAATATCGTCTGTCGTTGCTAGACGAATGATTGTTGGCGATTGAATTATTTTTGTCACATTTCTGACGCCTTCCATCATATCTCAGGCACTGTGTGTGTGTGTGTGTGTGTGTGTGTGTGTGTGTGTGTGTGTGTGTGTGTTAGCTGAATACCCAACAGTCACTGGGGGACAGGTAGCTGCACATCAGCTGGCTACTTTGCAGGATGTTGTTCATTGGGCAAGATTAAATTGGATTAAATTGTGCGAGTCCACACCCTGGAAACTAGGCTGAACTCCCCCCCGCCGTGTGTGTAGTACAACCGACCCTAACAGCCCTCTTTGTTTGTTGTGGTGACACCAGTGTGACGTCCTGGCGCACTCCTTACAGTTATATGGGCCAAAGTATTATTGTTGTATATGATTGGGGATAATTTGCAGAATTATAGTTATCCTATGTTGAGTAGTGAACCCATAAATATTGATAGTACCAGTAAATATGTTACGTGAATTGAGTACATCAACTGAAGGAAAAGTGCCAGGTTGTTCATTCCGAAATAACCTGATATAATAAGTTAATTTGAGATATTATCCAGTGTGTCATAGAACCATCTGTAGTGACAATGAAATATAATGATTGTTTATTGTTGTAACCAAGAATTGAAGATTTATTTTGCTACTTGTAAAAGTAAGACCTAAGGGTCCAGTCCTATCTGAACGTGTAAAATAACCATCTTATTTGTCAACGAAATAATATAACAGTTAAATTATATAATAAGTAATTGAAGATCTATTTTATGCGTGGTAAAGTAAGACCTAAGTGGTCCAGTCTGGTCTGAGTGTACTTGATTAACATCTTGTTCACTCCTTATGTTAATAAATATTGAATTAGTAAACAACGAATGTCACAGCTCTATTCTTTCTACCCATTGGCTCTCAGAAAATAACTATTGTAACTCACGAGCCTAGAAGTTCGCTAGCACACTACCTAACAGTTCAAGATATGCTATATTCTAACAAGAGTCTGGGTGGTGGCAGGCTACCGTTGTATGTATTGTATAATAAGTGTTATAGGAAGAATGACATGGTTCCCCAGACTAATCCATGGTATAGAATATAACTAAACCACGGATATAATTGAGAGAAAGTAAGGACAAAAAAATTCAGAAAATACAATAATATATTTGAAAGAAGATGTGAAGTAAAGAAAAGAAAATTTCCTTCGAAAATATAAGCAAAAAAATATAAGATAGATAATTATATAGAGAAATACTAAGAATAGAAGAATATAAGTATATAAGTATTGAAGAGAATAAATATATGAAAACGTTCCCCATTACACCCAGGCCAGGGTGAAAAAGAAGGAAGAACAGTGGAAGAATAGCCACTGGTGTAGGTAACACCGGTGGGATCGCGGCCCAGGTCCGCTGCAGAAAGCCGTTACAGAGAACCCAATCTGGGCAGCCTCTGATCAGGAGACACCCTTGATCAGTGGGGGGATACAGAGAAGGCGTTGTCTGGAGCAAGCTTCCCGAGTATTAAAGTGGTGTTGAGTGGCTAGATAGACTCATGGATGATAGAGAGTGGTAGTAACTCTCGACAGGAGCTGCCATGCACAGGCCAACCGGCCTATTGCAGACTCCTTATTTTCTTATGTTCTGATGTGACGGTTAGTGAGTCAGCAGATTGAGACAATGGCTGGCTGGCTGGCTTTGGCGGTGAATTGTTTGAAGAGAGGTCCTATCACGGCGAAGGCTGGCTGATGAGTCAGTGAGAGAGTGATTAAGTGACGCTCTCCTTGAACTTGTTTTGGGGATTACTGGCCACTTCACCTTTAGGCTATTTCGGCCGGAGCTGATGTCTTCTTTCTTCTTCTTGAGGCTTCTTCTTCCATTCTTGGTCTTCTTTCTTGCCACATTACTCCATTACTCTGATGGTACAACTAATCTGATAGTCTTGTTTCTTCTTTTCTTGTCATTCTTATGGTCTTCTTGTTCTTGGTACTTTGGTGGTCTTCTTTCTTCTTGGTGTTGTTTGATTGTGGATGAATTATGGTATGAGTGAGTGATATGATAGCGAGTTTACTGACAGTCCAGATGAAATGGCCGGTCAAGTGACAAGTTTCTCTGTGATTTTTTTTTCTTTTAGCCCATGTCTTTTCGTTTGTATATGTGTTGGTAGGTGTCAGTTTTACTTGGTATATGTGCGTGTTGTATGTAATGAAGAGGTTTGTGATATGTCTCCCGTGTTGTATGTTTCCATCTTTGTTTTATTCATTGTATTTTTTTAGGGCATGGTTACATACATATTATAAAAAGCATTGATGAGGAAGAATATTACAGCGTCACTTATGGTGACATCATCTTGCAATAAGTTGGGTACAGTCAGCACGAAGCCTCGCTTGGTGGCTAGCATCACCAGTACAAACATCAGATTCTCTGATGATTGGGAATCAAAATAATCTAACTTCAGAAGCAATTTGGCACTCAGGGCATCCCAAAGGACGAGGTCAGGAATTTGTCACTTCTACTGGCAGACTCTACTCTAACGTATTTGCCAATTTTACTAACAGTAAATACAGTTGTACCTTTCAACATCACTCACAAGGGATCTTGAATGTTTTTTCTGTAATCAGCAATATCTAACTTACTGTAAAACAAAGGTGTTCCCTTTTAGTTTCAAATCTCACAACATGACATGAGATGCTATGGAATACTAGAGTCTCAGCACTACTCGAGAGAAAACGGACTCAGGCATACTGAAGCGCTGAGAAAACGAACGCCTCAGATGGGGGACTCAATGATGAAGGCATAGCTAAATGTTTTAGGGATTATGGAGAGTAATACGAATCATATGAAATGTTTTCACTAACATGTGCTAGCGAGATTAGTACAAAGTCTTCCCCTCCCCAAGATTTGTATTATGTCGGTAGAGTCACTAAAACATTTACAGTAATTATATAATCTTTAAAAACATACACTGTAATACTTGGTTATCTGTCAAACAACAATACACACATCATCTAACGTGTCAGATCATTTCACATATATAACAATTTGCACATTAAATGAATAAATAAAACATTTCTAGACATCGTTAAATGAAATCATCAAAGCAATACAGTCATGGACACATAAGAGAACATAGAATCATACTTCAATAGTACAGAACATAATAAGAAAAATAAGATTGCCTCAATTACAATTTGGTACATCAAATTTGGTTTTACATACAGACAGCAAATTTTAGTTTTAATCTAGGTGATTGATCAGATGTGTACACCAGGCCTACAATGATGTTTAACAATAGAGTTCTCTTGCTAGGTATAGATGAACTGACCCCATCCAGCCACTGAATTATTCGGGTTGACCTTATTACAAAACAGTCAATCCGCTCACGAGACGAGGCAAGATCTTTTGGCCAGAGCTAATGTGGACTCAAATAGACAATAATGCCGACGCAACGGTCCTCACGAGAGCCAACACATCCAATGCCCTTCTGTTTCTCTGCCATATAGCATTTAAACCATACCAGGTTCATGTAACCATACACGCCTGGCCGTGGCTAAAGTCTACGAACAACTACCTCCTATACAAAACCAGGCCTATCCAACAGAACCTGAGTACTCAACACAACAGATGTTTCCACTGCAGTAAGACACTTCTACCAACCTCCATGTGCATAGTGTATACTGACAATCCCTTTACCAAAATTCTCACACTAACCACAAGTTAGAAAGGCTCAACAAATCCAAAGTACAAGATATAAGTGCCCACACAACATCACCCTACAAGTACACAATGACAGCAAACAAGGGACGTGACCTTCCAACAGTGGCTTTCCTAAAAGATCTATTCAAATTACTGGTTTCCTCTTCCTCATGAGAAATCTAGCCGCAGGAACATCGACTAGACTCCCATTACTCCTCACACCCTCTCTCTCTCTCTCTCTCTCTCTCTCTCTCTCTCATCAGGTTTGGATTCTGTTGAAGAATCACAAGATGGAACCTGAATGTCATTCACCTGCACAAACATATCTCTATTCACAAATCTTTTTACCTTCTCAGCTGCTCTTTTGATTACATCTGTTTCGTCTGAATGGTTAGTGAGCTCATATGTAGCACCATCACGTATGATATTAGTTATAGTATGAAGACCCTTCCATTTAGCATTCAATTTTCTACTAGTTCCTGGAAGAGGTAATTAATTTCTCACCCATACCGTCTCGCCCATTTGTACTGATTGGTTAAGTGTATCCTTATTGGCTCTTTGTCTGATTTCCTTTGACACTCACAGATGTTTCCTTTATCAATCGGTGACCTTCTCTTAATCCTTCATGACTGCTGGACCCGGAGCTGTGAAGACTTGCCTCTTCTGCTGCATGTTTGAGCAGTCTGCAACTTCGTTGTGATAAGAACATAAGAATGGAGGAAACTGCAGCTGGCCTATTGGCCCATACTGGGCAGTCCCGTTTACACCCGACCCCTATTGCTCATATAAGCATCCAACCTATGTTTGAAGCAATTCAGCGTATTCGAGTTAATGATGATATTTGGTAACTTGTTCCATTCATCCACTACTCTGTTTCCAAATCAGTGTTTACCTATTTCACGCCTAAATTAAATTTGTCTAATTTAAAACCATTATTACGAGTTCGCTCCTGGTTGGATAGTTTGAGTACCTTTGTAATGTCCCCTTTATTTAGCCCTGCCTTCCACTTATACACCTCTATCATGTCGCCCCTCGCTCTACGTCTCTCAAGGGAGTGCAAATTAAGATGCTTTAACCTGTCTCTATACTCAAGGTTCCTAATGACCGGGATTAGTCTTGTCATTCTCCTCTGAATTCTTTCCAAGGATTCTATATCCATTCTGTAATACGGTGACCAGAACTGAACTGCGTAATCCAGGTGTGGTCTCACAAGAGCAAGATACAGTTTTAGGATGACCTCGCTAGTCTTGTAACTAACACTCCTTTGTATGAACCCAAGTACTTTATTAGCCTTGTTTCGAGCAAAAACACATTGTTTACTTGGCTTAAGGTTCCTACTTATCATTACTCCTAAATCTCTCTCGCAGTCGGATTTCTCTATGGCATCGTTGTTCATCTGGTATCTGGTTTCCCTGTTTACATCTCCTATACCGAGTACTTTACATTTGTCGACGTTGAATTTCATCTGCCATTTTTCAGACCATTCGAAAAATTTGTTTAGATCTTCCTGTAGTTTTGCCGAGTCCTCGTCAGATTTAATAACACGTCCTATTTTAGTGTCATCAGCAAATTTACTTATGTTGCTGTCAATGCCGATATCTATGTCGTTTATGTATATAATAAATAATAATGGTCCAAGTACTGAGCCTTGGGGAACTCCACTTGTGACGTTGCTCCAATGGGACTTAGTGCCGTTAATGCTCACTCGCTGTTTCCTGTCCTGTAGCCACGCCCTAATCCATTTAAGGATGTCACCTTTGATGCCATGAGCTTCTACCTTTCTAATTAGTCTTTCGTGGTGGACTCTGTCGAAGGCTTTGCTAAAGTCGAGATATACCACATCATAATTGTGCCCCTCGCCCACCGATTCGAAAACTGATGAAAAGAATGTTAATAGATTAGTTAGGCAAGAACGTCCGCTTGTGAAGCCATGCTGGGAATCATTGATCAATCGGTGCTTCTCCAGGTGATTTCGAATAGAGTTTGAAATGATTGCTTCCAGTAATTTGCCTACTATTGATGTTAGACTGATTGGGCGGTAGTTAGAGGATAGTGATCTATCCCCCTTCTTGAAAATCGGTATTACATTCGCTATCCTCCAGGATTCTGGTACTACATTAGTTTTTAATGACATGTTAAACTACTTTGCTAAGGGCATACTAAGCTCTTCCTTACATTCCTTTAATACTCTGGCAAATATCTCATCGGGACCAGGTGACTTATTAGGCTTTAGTTTGTCTATTTGCTTACTAACATCGTTACTAGTCACTATTATCTCACTTAATTTGTTTTCTTCACTATCTCTGAATAGAGTCGGTGCCTCGGGTATCATGTTTATATTTTCGGTGGTGAAAACTATTGAAAAATTATTGCTCATTTCTCCGTCGTTATCAGTGATAGGACACTCAATCCTAGTGATTGTACTTACCCAACATAGCGACTGTGCAATTACCATCTCAGATTGTACGAAACATTCCAACTTCTGAAAAACATATATTTGGGCTCCACAAATTTTGACTACTACCCGTGCGTCTACGTCCTGGATTGGCCAATCAGCGGTGCCCCACGATGGCGTGATACATACACGTTTACTGCGGTGCTCTGATTGGCTAACCGAACGTGGCGTGGTAGGGAGACTGTCTCTACTCTCTAAGTCCTCTTCTTTCCTTTTTTCATCCCCCTCATGCACTCCGTTCCTTGAACGGGAGGCGGGACTTAGCGATACGGTAGATCCGGCAAGGGAACCTGTGATAGTGCAGGGCACCCCTTGTCCGGGGTTCACTGGTAGGTGGCAACTTATTTAGACATAACTTATAATCACAGGTAACCTGGGCACAGAACCCTACGAGCCCGACACCCGTCCAAGAGGGGGGGGGGGCGGGGTCACTGCTCCCAGGCAGGAGCCCTGTGTTATAGGTAGGATTGGGATGTAATCAAGGAAGATGACTACAAGCATTAGAATTAAACATAGAGATAAGGAACACTCTATTGGAAGAGAAAAAGTGGCCGAAATCACTTATAACAAATTGCAAGTCCCATTAACAAGAATATTTAGCACCAACTCAGACAAAATCCTCTCAAAAGAAGCCAGAGATGTATTTTACAATGAAGGACTGCTTGTTGTCATGCCACCAAATCAAAAAGCAAAAAGATCAGTTTTCGTTCGTCAAGTCGACCAAGAGATCGGGAGGAAGACATCTCAAGATCTGAAAGATGAACTGGAACGCCAAAACAGTTGGATGAAGATCGAGGAAGTCATCAAGACAAAAGACTACACTCATGTTTTCAAGATTACCTTCGAAGAAGTTTCAATGGCTGAAAAAGTATTACAACAGGGCTTTCTAATATTTAACATGTCAGTAACACCTCATCAAATAAAGAAGGACACATTCATCAGTCTGCAAACTTGCTTTTCCTGTTACAAATATGAAGAACACAAAACGAAAGACTGTCCAGAAAATGAGAAAAAGTACTGCTCAGATTGTGCAGGCGACGATCATACCTACACTGAATGTAAGAACACACATGTTGGCTGTCTCAACTGTAAGAGAAACGGGAATGCATACATAGGACACAGGACGTTAGCAATGGCATGCCCAATAAAAAAACACATGATAAAGTACAAGGAACAAGAAACAAGGAAAAAGGAACAAGACAAGAAGGATACGACATACGTCGAAATAGCCAAGAGAGCGGTCCAAGAGGCTCACAGACCAGAATCCACCATATTAAACTTAAGTGAGCCAATACATGACAAGGTAATGATTAGTATGATCCACGCACACCTGTACAATATCATTGCACCCGGATCATACAATGAGGAGTTAAGGAAAAATTTTAAATTGAATAACCTACCGGAGATGATATTCCCAGAGAATCCAGAATCCGAAAAATTATTTCAGGCAACATACTCAAGCGAACTGAAAGAAAGACTACAGCTAGACAAACAAAGGTTTGAGCAAGGACCAACAGCTGATACACAAGAAACACAAGCGACTGATAGAGATCCCAGACAAATGACTAGAAGTGACAAAGAGAAGATAGAAATAACAAAAGGATAGACTACAAGACAAAGGATATGGAGGAGAGAAGATAAGATGGAGACTGATCACAATATACGACCTGAATCTGCTGAAGATATTGGATTAAAAGTTATCACCACAACAAAACATGGAATCCCAACATCGAGACCAACAGGAGGGACACTAGCAAAAAACGGTGAAGGAGGGATATACAAGTGGACATATCAAGAAAAATCCCTAAGTGAAGATTACGTCTGGACACTAATCACTATGGACAAACTAAAGATTACGACCAATGTCTTTAAAATAGTAGACCCGTCAGAGTTTAGAAGAGTCAGAAGCGGGAAACAGGACGATAGGTCTCCACTCCAACTGCCACAATCCAAGTATAAGAAATAATGGACAATAGACAAACAGTAAGAACTTTAAGAATAATACAACACAACGTAAGAAACTGGAAGACCGAGAGAATTAACCTAAGTATTATATATCAAGAAATGACCCTGACATTATACTAATAAACAGTCACGGTGAGACAGACAACAACAACATGAAACTCTTTAACTATTATGTAAGCCAAAGAAATAAATCGGGCGAGAAAAATGACGGAGTAGCTATAGCGGTTAAAAGACACTTAAAATTTAAACTAATCGATGACTTCCAGGATGAATTTCTAGCAATAAAAATAAATACAACTGAAGGAGACGTAATTATTGCTACTACTTATCTCCCACCGAGACGACCCTACTTACCTATAGAAGACCTATTAAAATTGGCTAACAATAGTCACCCTATGTACATCTTGGGAGACTTTAACGCCAGACACAGGATTCTCGACAATACAAATAATAACGCCGTGGGAAACGCCCTTAATCAATTAATAAATTTAGGGAAAATCAATCATCTGGGACCTAACTTTCCAACCTGGAGAAATCACAATACACAATCGACACCAGACAAAAATTTTACCAACAACAAAGCCTTTTTCAATTACCATATAATACAGGGACCTCTTACAGGCAGTGACCATCTGCCAATTATACTAACACTGTCAACAAGCCCCATACAGATACCAATAAAAAAGAGACTGATAATGAGTAAAACAGACTGGGACAACTTCAAAGACGACTTAGGTAATCACCACTCGATTAACCTACAAGGGAAAACAACAGAAGACATAGACTCAGAAATGGACAGACTGCACTCAGCAATAAAAACATCTATAACCAAACACACTCCTACTTCACACTTTAGAACAGGGGTTCTCAACCAGGGGGGAATTTCCCCCCTCAGGTTTTCAGGGAAACTGATACTAATATGGAAAAAATAAAGGATTTTCAGTATTATATGCATAATATTTGGAATGCACTTTTTGAGGCAGACAATCTTGGAAAGGAGGGGGAATGACATGCTGACATATGGTGAAAGGGGTGCATGGGGCAAACAAGGTTGAGAACCACTGCTTTAGAACATTATCCAACAACAGACTACCAGAAGAAGTTAAATTACTCCAAACCCATTACAATGAAATAAACAGGTATATGGAAAGACACGGCAGTAACAGATGGCTATATACGACACAGACAGCACTACAGACAAAATTAAAAGACGCATGTAAGGAAGCAAACAATAAAAAATGGAACGATATTATAATGGCGGCTGACAAGACTAAAGACACAAAAACATTTTGGACTTCCATAAACAAGATGATGAGGCATAACAAGCAAAAAACACCATACATTAAAGACCAAAATGGAACAAAACTGTACGAGGAAAATGAACTAGAGTCAGCATTCAAAAGGGAATGGGTAAAAGTTTTTAAAATATCAGATGAGGAAAATGAAGATTTTGATAGTGAACACGAAGAAAGGATAGAAGACGAAATGGGAAGACACATACATCGAATCACCCCAAGGCAATATATAGACTATAACTTATTACCTAATAATCAAATAATAACCATGGGATAAATGATGCACTGTCTGAGGAAGTTTAAGGAAAAAGCCCCCGGGCTCACAGGTATTACACGAAATATGATCATAAATCTACCTGAAAACATCTTAAAAACACTATTAAACATTTATAACGCATGCTTAATAACTGGTTACTTTCCAGACAAACTAAAATATGCTAAAATGATATTTATTCCTAAGGAGGGTAAGGACAATAAGGAAATATTAAACTACAGGCCAATATCTTTATTAGAAATTACCGGGAAACTATTGGAAAAAATTTTAAATTCAAGACTTATAACCTTTTTAACACAACATGGGAAAACTAACAACAGACAACATGGATTTATGCCCAATAGAAATACCCGAACTGCAATAGCTATAATAACGGAAATAATTGCAATAGAAAAAAGCAAGGGGAACCAGATCAATATAATTTTAAGGGACGTTTCTAAGGCTTTTGATAAAGTTTGGCATTTAGGCTTAAAATATAAAATATTAAAACTGGGACTTAACGAATACTTGCTAAGAATATTGTGTAACTATTTAGATGATAGGTGAGCACAAATTCAAATTGGAAACTTTATGGGAACTATGTTTAATCTTGAGAGTGGAGTACCTCAAGGAGGATGCCTTTCTCCAACACTATATACAATTTATACCTCAGACACACCTCAACCCACCCCCTTTAGCGAATATGTAATGTTTGCTGATGATATTACTCAAATAGTATCATACCCAGGAAAATCAACCCAATTTATGGCACTCTACACGGTAAGAGCGATAAAAAACATAAATGATTTTGAGAAAAAATGGAAAATCAGGACAAATAAGAACAAATTCAAGATAATATCAATAGCCAAGATCAAAACAAGTCCAGTAATAGTCGACCAGGAACTATACCCATACGACACTGAAGGCAGGATGCTTGGATTAAAACTAACAAAAAGAGGATATATAACATACTTAAAAGATAAAGAACGACAGGCAAGAATAAGAGTATCAAAAATAAAACGCTTTAAGAACCTTAGCATTAATAACAAAAGAAAGTTTTATATAGCCCTTGTCAAATCAATTATGGACTACCCACCCATCCCATTGAACACCCTTAGTAAAACGAGCATTAAAAGGTTACAAACAGTTTAAAATATAGCCCTCAGATTTATATATAACATAAAATATACAGACCACATCAATAATGAACAGCTACACAAGAGAGCAAACCTCTTAGCAATCAATGTAGATATACACAACAAAGCTGTAAATATTTGGAACAAAGTGACTGAACTTAACACAGAAACATATCAAAATTGGATAAATAATATAGACAATGAAGAATTCCAAGAACACAGTTGGTTTAAATCAGCCAGGAAAGTAATTGAACCTCCTCCTGCCCCAATATACACATAAAACATTAATAGAGAGAATAAAAGATGAGAGTGACCTACCAGCTCCACTAAGAACCTGGCAGGCCTCTCCATACAGTGTACCTTTAAACTAACACTTAACTAACACCTTAGCAAAAAAAAATGTGATTACCCTCCCAGTTACACAAGGACCTGGGCGGGCTCACTAATTCCATCGCAGTATATATACTGTAAAAAATAAATAAAAAAATAAATAAATAATATAAATAAATAAACAAATAAATAAATAAATAAATAAAATAAATAATAATAATAATAATAAGCAGAACTATATAAATAATCCAATATTAATACAAAGGTCTGACAACCCAAGGGAGCAGAACAAAGATAAAACACTAATAGGAAAGATGAAGCGATCTGGTTGAGCCCATATTCTTTCTACTTCTACTGTATTTCAGTTTCACCACTCTTTCTTCAACCCCTAATAATCTTCTTTCACCTCATAACTAATGACTCCGTACCGTACAATCCTTCATTACTCTCATTCTCTACTACAGGTAAATCAATGCCCACTTGTCTTTGTGCATGTCTTGAGAAGAAAGCAAAGTGTGGTTGCACTCCCGTAGTAGTGTGCACAGCGGTATTTAAAGCGCACTGAGTACATGAACCCTCTCTCACCATGAACGGTTACGAGTTTGATAACGTGGTGCGGATACGTCCGGATACGCCGACCTGTCCCCAAAAATTAAACCACCTAGTTCTCAAGAAGTTCTTTGAAACTAATGAGATCATGGGGGTCACCAAGGTGGAACGACTGAAGCTCCATGGTGACATCAAGATCACCTTCGCCGAGAAGGGTATGCCCGTACAGCTCGCGGAGATCCCAGACATCAACGGCATTCCATTTAAAATGATTGCCTACAAGTGGGACAACCTGAAGCTGGGAGTAATCTCCCACGCCGAAATTGCCCACGTGGACCAAGCAGAGATGAGTGAGCTCCTCAAGGGGTAACTCCAAGTTGTGAAGAAATGGTCCGACACCACTGCCCTCATCGGACACCATACAACCTTACCCAAGGAGGCTCAACTGGCGTGGGTAACTGTGCCAGTCAAGCCCTACTGCAGACCGAAACGCTGTTACAAATGCCAGCACTACGGACACACTGTCAACAAGTGTGAGGCGCAGGAGGACACCTCCTCCCTGCACGGCAGCCCCGGTCACCGCTACACAGTCTGCTCCAACACAGTAAAAAAATGCGCTGCCTGTGGCGGCCCACATTCCTCCGCCGATCGGACCTGCCCGAAATGGAAGGAGGAATGCAGGATAGCCAAGGCTCGACTCGACAAGAAACTGAGCTACAAAGAGGCCCTCCTTGCTGTACGCTCCCAAGACAAGAAAAAACAGTAGAAAAGAAAAACCAAGAAAAGAAAACCCAAGAAAAGAAAACTCAAGAAAAGACACCCGCCACACAGAATCAAGAACACCAGGAGGCCCGTGGAGCTGAAGCCCACGTGGTCAACCTCACCGTCTCCGACTTCTTCCACACCTATGAGGACATAAGACACGAGGAAGACGAACAACAAGACCCAAACACGAATGAATGGACACTTCAAGAGAGCAAGAAGAGGAGGAGAGTTAGAAGAAAACCAACATCAAGCTAAGAAGACCAAGACATTTCCTCCAAACAAGAAAACAACACACACAATCAAGCCGACCAAGTAATGAGAAACCATGGCCTAACCCAACACGCACCTGACGCTTGACTTGACGCTAACCTGACTCTGTCCTGCCGCCTCCTAGCAGCGTCCGGGCGAGTTGCTGCTGCCTCCAACTTGTTCCCTCACGCAAGCGGTGTTTAGCCACTGCACCTATTCTCTCCTCCTAAAATTCACTTCAATCCTACCTTTATCCTTCCTCTGAACCTCCTTCCCCCCTGTCACTAGCATTTTATGTATGTATGACCTAAGGACTTTACTCACTCGCCAATCAGCCTTCGCTGTGATAGAACCTCTCTCCAGACACTTAAGAACATAACAATGGAGGAAACTGCAGCAGGCGTATTGGCCCATACTGGGCAGTCCCGTTTACACCCAACCCCTATTGCTCATATAAGCATCCAACCTATGTTTGAAGCTATTCAGCATATTCGAGTTAATGATGATATTTGGTAACTTGTTCCATTCATCCACTACTCTGTTTCCAAACCAGTGTTTACCTATTTCACGTCTAAATCTAAATTTGTCTAATTTAAAACCATTGTTACGAGTTCGCTCCTGGTTGGATAGTTTGAGTACCTTTGTAATGTCCCCTTTGTTTAGCCCTGCCTTCCACTTAAACACCTCTATCAGGTCGCCCCTCGCTCTACGTCTCTCGAGGGAGTGCAAAGTAAGATGCTTTAACCTGTCTCTGTACTCAAGGTTCCTAATGCCAGGGATTAGTCTTGTCATTCTCCTCTGAATTCTTTCCAAGGATTCTATATCCATTCTGTAATATGGTGACCAGAACTGAACTGCATAATCCAGGTGTGGTCTCACAAGAGCACGATACAGTTTTACGATGACCTCTCTAGTCTTGTAACTAACACTCCTTTGTATGAACCCAAGTACTTTATTAGCCTTGTTATGAGCAAAAACACATTGTTTACTTGGCTTAAGGTTCCTACGAATCATTACTCCTAAATCTCTCTCGCAGTCGGATTTCTCTATGGCATCGTTGTTCATCTGGTATCTGGTTTCCCTGTTTACATCTCCTATAGTGAGTACTTTACATTTGTCCACGTTGAATTTCATCTGCCATTTTTCAGACCATTCGAAAAATTTGTTTCGATCTTCCTGTAGTTTTGCGGAGTCCTCGTCAGATTTAATAACACGTCCTATTTTAGTGTCATCAGCAAATTTGTTTATGTTGCTGTCTATGCCAATATCTATGTCGTTTATGCATATAATAAATAATAATGGTCCTAGTACTGAGCCTTGGGGAACTCCACTTGTGACGTTGCTCCAATGAGACTTAGTGCCATTAATGCTCACTCTCTGTTTCCTGTCCTGTAACCACGCTC
The DNA here is from genome assembly GCF_018991925.1 of Homarus americanus. Classification (NCBI taxonomy): domain Eukaryota; kingdom Metazoa; phylum Arthropoda; class Malacostraca; order Decapoda; family Nephropidae; genus Homarus; species Homarus americanus. Next base: position 11,674,575 of record NW_024732440.1, on the reverse strand, counting down.
TAATCCATTTAAGGATATTACCTTTGATGCCATGTGCCTTTCTACCTTTCTAATTTGTCTTTCGTGGGGGACTCTGTCGAAGGCTTTGCTGAAGTCGAGATATACCACATCATAATTGTGCCCCTCGTCCACCAATTCGAAAACTGATGAAAAGAATGTCAATAGATTAGTTAGACATGAACGTCCGCTTGTGAAGCCATGCTGGGAATCATTGATCAATCGGTGCTTCTCCAGGTGATTTCGAATAGAGTTTGAAATGATTGCTTCCAGTAATTTACCTACTATTGATGTTATACTGATTGGGCGGTAGTTAGAGGGTAGTAATCTATCCCCCTTCTTGAAAATCGGTATTACATTCGCTATCCTCCAGGATAAGAAATTAAAGGGAGGGGAGGAGCAGCTCAGAAACAGGTATAATGAACTATCTAGGAATGTTAAGAAAAATGTAAGGAAAGCAAAGAGTGACTATGAAATCAAAATAGCAAGAGAATCCAAGGCGAATCCCAAGGGATTTTTCCAGGTATATAGGACAAAGGTCAAGGACAAAGTTGGGCCTTTAAAGTCAGGGAGGGGAGAATTGATAAATGGCAGTGAAGACATGAGCAAAGCATTAAACAGCTACTTCTTATCAGTTTTCACAGAAGAAATTTGCGATGAAATTCCGGAGGTGGAACTGATATTTAAGGGAAAGGAAGAAGAGAAATTAAAGAATATCACTATCAGAAAAGAGGATGTTCTTAAGAAGATAAATATACTAAAGAACACAAAATCCCCAGGGCCGGATGAAATTTTTTCTCGAGTCTTAAAAGAGTGTAAGGAACAGATTAGCGGACCCCTCGTAAACTTATTTACAAAATCATTAGACACTGGAGTTGTGCCAGAGTTGTGGAAACAGGCGAATGTAGTACCAATATTTAAAAAGGGAGACAGAGCATCAGCGTCAAATTACCCGCCGATCAGTTTGACGTCAGTAGTGGGGAAATTTCTTGAATCAATTATAGCAGATAGCATCAGATCGCATCTGGAGAAAATCAAATTAATCTACGACTCTCAACATGGGTTTACAAAGGGAAAATCTTGTCTAACAAATCTGCTAACGTTTTTTATGAAAGTCTTCGAGGTAGTAGATAATGACGAAAATTACGATGTTATTTACTTAGACTTTAGCAAAGCATTTGACAGAGTACCGCATCAGAGGCTTCTGAGAAAAATTAAGGCTCATGGTATCGAGGGAAAGTTTTAAATTGGATAAAATCATGGCTCACCGATAGCAGAGGGTCAGCGTAGATGGTGTTAAATCTGAGTGGGGCCGTGTAACCAGTGGGGTTCCCCAGGGGTCAGTACTAGGCCCACTCTTGTTCATAATCTACATAAACGATCTAGATACTGGGATCAGCAGTGACATAAGCAAGTTTGCGGATGACACCAAAATAGGGCGGCAAATTAATTCAGGGCAGGATGCAAATGCATTACAGGAGGATCTAAATAAACTGCAGGGGTGGTCTGAAAAATGGCAAATGAAATTCAACACCAGCAAGTGCAGCGTACTTAATATTGGAAGAACAAATACTTATAATGTATACAGCCTGAACAACATCAACCTAGAGAAGTCGACTTGTGAAAGAGACCTAGGGGTACTTGTAAGCCCGGACCTACGGCCTAGAAAACAGTGCGTTAATGTTCGAAATAAGGCAAACAGAGTATTGGGTTTTATATCTAGAAGTGTAAGTAACAAGAGTGCAGAGGTCTTATTGCAACTATATCTTGCGCTAGTCAGGCCGCACCTCGATTATGCGGTTCAGTTCTGGTGCCCCTATTATAGAATGGATATAAATTCACTAGAGTCGGTGCAGCGAAGAATGACAAAAATGATTCAGGGACTTAGAAACCTTCCATATCAGGATAGGTTAAAGAAACTTAACTTGCATTCCCTAGAAAGACGAAGAGTGCGGGGAGATATGATAGAAGTATTTAAGTGGGTGAAAGGAATCAATAAAGGGGATATAGATAAAGTTCTTATAATATCCGACCAGGATAGGACTCGGAGCAACGGATTCAAGTTGGATAAGTTTAGGTTTAGGAGGGAGATAGGAAGAAACTGGTTCACAAATAGGGTGGTGGACGAGTGGAACAAGCTTAGCAACTTTGTAGTAAGTGCAGGAACTCTGGAAAGTTTCAAAAGGAGGCTAGATAGATTCATGGATGATAGAGAGTGGTAGTAACTCTCGACACTAGCTGCCATGCACAGGCCAACCGGCCTATTGCAGACTCCTTATTTTCTTATGTTCTTATGTTCTATTCTGGTACTACACCTGTTTTTAAGGACATGTTAAACAACTTTGCTAAGGGCATACTAAGCTCTTCCTTACATTCCTTTAATACTCTGGCAAATATCTCATTGGGACCAGGTGACTTCCTAGGCTTTAGTTTGTCTATTTGCTTACTAACATCGTTACTAGTCACTACTCTCTCGCTTAATTTGTTTTCTTCACTATCTCTGAATAGAGTCGGTGCCCCGGGTACCATGTTTAAATTTTCGGTGGTGAAAACTGTTGAAAAAAATTTATTCAAATTATTGCTAATTTCTCTGTCGCTATCAGTGAGCTCGCCGGTATCTGACCGTATTGGTCCAATCTTTTCTCGTGTTTTAGTTTGATACATTTGGTGGAATCCTTTGGGGTTTGTCTTCGCCTCCCTTGCTATCCTTACCTCATTATTCCTCTTGGCTTTCCTTATCTCAGTTTTAACCCTACTCGCCAATACCCTATAATAATCCCTGAGGTAAATTTCACCACGATTTTTCCTTCTACCTATAGCCTTCCTCTGGCCAATGATGTTTCTTTAAATATTATTTATCCACTTAGGGTCATTGTTGTCTGATCTGAGTTTTTTGTATGGTATGTTCTGCCTTTGTGCATTAAGTAACTCATTATTTAAATTGTCGTGGAACTCGGCAATCTCAGATCTCGTTATGAGGTCGGTGTCATCTGTCAGGTTTACGGCCAAGCACGACACCCCCTCTTTCAGCTGCCTCTTTAAACTGTCAAAGTTTGCCCTTCTGAAATCTGGTACTTTAGTGGAATTTTTCTTACGTCTGCCCTGAAAATCTAACTGGAATCTAATTTCTTTGTGATCGCTGTTTGCAAGTTCGTTCCCTACCTCGACATTGCTAATGAGGTTTTCTCTGTTTGACAGAACTAAATCGAGTATATTATTACCCCGTGTGGGTTCGGTTATATGTTGACTTAGAAAACAGTCCTGGATAGTCTCGAGAAAATCCTCTGATTCTGAGTTACCTGTAAGGTCAGTCCAATCTATTTGGCCAAGTTTGAAGTCGCCTACTATACAGACTTTGTTAAGTATGGAAGCCCTGCGCATTTCATCCCAGATAAGTCGCTCATTGACTCTATCAAGATTGGGGGGTCTATATATTACTCCTGTGATTAATTTTTCCCTACCGTCGAATAATTCTATCCAAATTGTTTCTGTATTCCTCTCAGTTTTTATTTCCTTATTTATTTCACACTTCAGATTATCCCTAACATAGATTGCTACTCTGTCTCCTTTCCTGGTCTGCCTATCGGTATGGAACAGTTTGTAACCCGCAATTTGGTATTCGACCGGTAACTCACGTGAGTCTAGGTTGATCCATGTTTCAGTGAATGCTATTATATCGATTTTTTCAGTACATACTAAGGCCCTAATATCATCCATTTTGTTTCACATACTTCTACTGTTCGCGTAGTATACATTTAAGTTAGTCGTGTTCTGAGTCCTCCCCTTACCGTGTTTAGTTTTAAACTCCCTGTCTAATTAATTTTGTCATCATTCCTAACACTATTTCCCTGTAATCTTTCACTTTGTTTACCCGCTCCCACTGCATTCTCCTCCACCCCCATGCTCATATGTTCTCCTAGCAGTTTAAAGACTTTGATATCTTTTGAACTGCCCCCTCTAGAGCCCAGCCAGGGTTGCTACTCCATCCCTAGACAGGTGCACCCCATCCCTAGCATAAAGGTCCCTTCTGCCGTAGAAGTTGTCCCAGTTGTCAATGAATGGGACTGATATTGACTTGCAATATCTGTCAAGACGGTCGTTGACACCAACTGCCCTTGACAACCATTCACTGCCAACTCCCCTTCTAGGCAGGACACAGCATATGATAGGGATCCCTCCCTTAGTCCTAATACGATCTATAGCTGCCTTGAACTTATCAAGAAGCTCCTCGCTCCTACACCGGCCAATATCATTGCCTCCTGCACTGAGGCAGATAATGGGTTTGTTCCCATTACCAGACAAGATATTGTCCATCCTGTCAATTATATCCCCAAACCCAGCTCCTGGCAAACACACCCTCATCCTATTTATGTTTTTACCACAAAAAGCCCTGTCCAAGTACCTTACCTGTGAGTCACCAACAATTAAAGTTTTTATACCTTCCTTTTCAGCCCTGTCTCTGACTGTACTAACGTCCAATTCGTCTATCAAGGGACTGAACGAGTTGGTACACTTAGCTGCTGATGTCGTTGTTGACGTATCCTTGGTGTGATTCTTCATCACCAGTTTGGTCTTCCCTTTCCTTACAACCTTCCACTCGCTTGAATTTTCGTCAGACACTGGCTTTCCCTGTCCCGCCTCCCTCTTCAATCTCGCCATCTCTTCTTTTAATTTCAGGTTCTCCAACGTGGCCCTCTCTATTTCTTCCTTGGCCCTCTCCAATTCTTCCATGGCCCATTCCAGCTTGGCCAACAAACTCGCAGACCCCAGACCACACATAGCGCTGGCCATATCTGATAATTATCCCTCGGGAGCTAATCCTGCCGTGACCTTTCCCCTAGTGAGGTCAGAACACAACTGAGTGAGGTCAGAACACAAAAGCCACCAAAGCCAGCCATTGTTTCAAACTGCTGACTCACTAACCGTCACTTGGTTGGTTGGTTGTACGGAGAGAAGAGAGCAGTAGCTCTAGGAGTGGGAGAAGGGTAAAAGTACAAGGTAAAGTTCAGAAGTGGGAAGTAAAGGAGAAGGTTAACAGCAGGTGGGCTATCCACCTTGCGGAGACGGGTTTTTTTGTCTTCCGTAACTGTGCTGCATTAGAGGTTCATGGGAAGGTTAGGGAAGGCCGGTCTCAGCCAAGCTAAGCTAAGTTATTCAGAGTTGTCCTTGGGGCATATTATCTTAGGGTGGGGGGGGGGGGTCCCTCCAGGTCCTTGTGGCACTGTAGGGATGATCCCCATCTGTTTTGTTTTTTGTTTTTTTGTGAACTATTTAGGTCTTTGTTTATTTGTGGGGTCCCTCCAGGTCCTTATGTGACTGGAGAGTTGTGCCCATCTTTTTGGTTCTTATTTGTTGTTATTTTTTGTTGTTATTGTGTATATAGAGGCTCTGGTTCTTCATTATCATTTTTCCTGCTTCTAGGCCACCATCTGTGTGTTGTATTGTTGTTTTCCTCGATTAATTTGTTTAGTATGGGATCCTGTTCTTGCTGGATTTTTTCCCATATTGCATTTGCTTGGGTGTGTATTCTGATGTTGAGTGGGTCTATGCCGTGTTCTGTGTGTATGTCTTGTACTGTTTGTGTGTATGGTGGTTGGTGTTTTGCCGCTCTTCTGAGGGCTATATTTTGTACTGCTTGATATTTAAGTTGATTAGTTCTTGCGATTGTGTTCAGAGGTATCGGAGGGTATTCTAAGTGTGGTCTGATCAGTGCTTTATATAGGTGCAATTGCGTGTTGGTGTCCAGTTGGAGGAATCTTCTGAGTTTTGTAAGTTGTGTTCTTGCCATAGCTATTCTTTCATTAATGTGAGGGATTATTCCGCTTCTGGATATCTTGAGTCCTAATGTTTTTCCCTTGGCAACATATGGTATTTGTTGATTGTTGATAATAATAGGGCATGGGTTCGTTTTTGCGATGTGAATTATTTGGAGTTTTTGGACATTGGTTTTTATCTTCCATTTTCATTCATAGTTATTTATTATCTCTATTTCTCTGCATGTTCTAATGGCCATCATTTGTTTGGATTTTCCCGGGTACCTGATTATCTGTGTTATATCATCTGCGTATGCTATATATTCTGATTGCCGTGGTTGCGGCATATCTGCCGTATATACAGTGTATAACGTTGGTGATATATTGCTGACTTGGGGAAATCCGCTATAAAGGTTGAAGGTTTGTCCTACATGGTTGTCAATGATTAGTTTGGCCTTTCTGTTATCTAAGAAATTACATAGTAGTGCTGTGATGTTTGTAGGCATGTCCAATTTGATTATTTTATACTTCATTCCTTCATGCCAGACTTTATCAAATGCTTTTGAAACATCTCTAAGAATTATATTACATTGTTCTTTGTTACTTGCAGCATTTGCAATTGATTCGTATATTAGAGCTATTGCTGTATTGGTTCCTCGGTTTTTTCCGGGTGTTTCCAGTAATGAGATGGGTCTGTAGTTTTCTGCTTGAGTATGGTTCTTTCCTGCTTTCGGGATGAGTCTGATTTTGGCTAATTTAAATTTGGTGGGGAAAAAGCCAGTTGCAAGTGAGGCATTGTATATATTTTTGAGCTGTTCGATCATAGTCTGAGGAATGTTTTGTAATACGATTTTATTAATTTGGCTTATGCCAGGTGCTTTATTCTTGAAACTTGCTATTGTTTTTACAATATCATTTTGAGTTAGAGGAGCAATTATTGGGTTGTTGATGTTTAAAGAGTTGAGGTTAATTTTTACGGTGGGTTTCCATTTCTCTGTGTTCTGGTTCAGATATGTTCTTGTTGCCTGTTCTGTTTCTTGGCAGAAGCTTCTATTATCTTCGTCGTTGATTGTGAATATGTTTTTCCAGAATTCTCTAAATATTGGTTCTTTTTCGTGTGGTTCTGTTGCTTTTCTACCGTTTTTGTCCTTAATATAACTCGTTTCTACCGAATTAGTTCCCATTAGGTTTTTAATTTTTTTCCAGAATGCTTTTGGGTTTCTGTGATCTGCTTGTGTGTCCTGAATCAGCTTGTTCCATGTTTCATTGTGTTTGTTCTTACTTATTTCTTTCAGTTCTTCTTTTATATTCCTGTATAATATTCTGTTGTCATTGTTCCACCCGTGTGTTTTGGTGTATTCATATAGGTTGGTGAATCTGGTTTGTATCATTTTCTCTTCATGTGTTAATTGTGCATGTGGTAATGTACGGTATGTTGTTTTTGGGATATTGTTTTGCATTGCTGATGTTACTTCATTGTACCATTTGTCCAGCGATTTGTCGATCTCAGTTGTGTCTTTATTGTGTAGGAGTGTGGTTCGTTTTTGCTGAGATCCAATTTAAATTTTTCCCAATTTGCTCTATTAAGTGAAAAACTTGGGATTGATGGAATTTGTATCGGGGATGTGGACAAAGTTGCTATTATGGGTAAATGATCACTGGTTGTTGTGGGTCCAGCTTTTAGATGTACATTTAGATGGTGATGCCTATTGGTTAAAACAATGTCAGGTTTCCCAGTGTTACCGGCTGATACGTGTAATGAGTGATTGTCAGACCAAACCTTACAGCCCAGAATTATGTCACATATAACAGCAAGTACACCACAGACCTCGTGGTACCACCGCATTCCAGGTTGACACACCTCAGGTCGCCCGCTAATGACGTGAGCCGGTGACCTACAACCGCACCTAGCCAAGACACCTGGCCAGGACCACACCTGCACACAATTATCCAGATCAAACCAGTTTAGTGTTAATTGGTAGAGGTCAGAAGCCGGCTGGGCCGACCCCATATAAAGGCCCTGCAGTCCCGTCCAGGGGCATCACCTTTCGGGATTCCATTACGATTCTCATTCTGGTTGCTGTCATCTCTCTCCCGTTCGGGTCGTCACTCGGTTCACTAAGCAGAGTCAAGCTCACCCTCTCCCCAGGTCGGGAAGGGGACTTCCCGACCAGACCCCAGCTAAGCAGAAGCCTCTCATAGGAGGCAGCCCAGCCAAGCATTCACTGGGCCTACGTCAGGGTACACGTGAGTCTTGGCAGAACGTCCTAGGGTGAGTTACCTACTGTGGGAAGTGTATTCATTCAGGTGTGTCCGAGAGTCAGTGTCAAGTAACGTAAAGCATAATGTGTTAGTACCCCGATATAAGAGTGATATTAATGTGTCCATGTCATTGAGTGAAGTAATAAATAGTTGTATCAAGAGGTGTTTAACAAGTTGTCCCTTTAAGCAGTGATATATGTGTATTGACATACGAGATAAGATAAGCGTAGTGACGCTGTGCAAATAACATCCAGGCCACGCTACCAAGTTTCCTACCTTTACATTCCTATACTCTATACTCTCTCCTTTGATATATATGTATATTCTTCCTCTTCTCTCTCTGTTTATTTTGTCTCATTACATACGTAAGTTGCGAAGTCGGGCCCAAGGTGAGTTATTGTCCCGTGATATTATTTCCTAGGGTTGTGTGTTTTGCAAGGACGTTGTGCTGGATTATCTTTAATAATTTATTTTGTGTAATCGTGGATCCCGAGAACTTTGTGTAGGGTGTTTGCTGGCTCGTGCATCTCCTGGTGAGTGTCTACTCCTTTCCTCCTTCAGTCCCGTTCTGATTTTCTTAAACTTGGTTACATCCACTCTTTCGATTCTATTATATTTGGTATTTAAAAGTCCTGCAGTTATCAATTGGTCTATATAGGTTTCTTCTACCCTATCGTCTTCGTAGGTGAATTTTACAGTGCCTTCCTTGATTTCCTGCAGAAGTCTGTCATTTGATATTGTAGGTGGTGTGTTGACTGAGTAAAAGCGGATGCCGATCTCATTTCCTAGGTCTGCTGGCTGCACATCGCTTGGTGAAGATGGGGGGGGGCACGATGGCCAGAGTGGGATTCTTTTCTTAATTTTGCTTTGGTTGGATCAACTTTTGCAGGTTGTGATTTCTCTGTTTGCTGAGTGGTGGAGTCTGATGATTTGCGGTGTGGTGTGACTTCTTGGGTGATAGGGTCTGTTTCCATGACGGTTTCTTCTGTAAATAGTTTGGTTTTGTGCTCCTGTGGTTTCGTTACTCCCAGGCTACTCTCGGTGACGATTTTAAATATTTCTGTTGAGGGGGCGTCGTCTGGAAATTTTACCTCTGGCAGATTGTTTGCCGCAAACATTTCTCTAATCGTTTTTCCAAATGTTCCTGGTTTTGCAATGTTATTAAGGTGTGCATGTATGATACTAGTTAGGATCGTGAAAGGTAGTCCTTCACTCAGATTGAGGTAAGTCGGCTGCATGAGGGGATTTTCTTTAGTTTTCTTTAGGACTTTGGAAGTGGTATCTTGTAGCTTTGCAATTGCTGCGTATGTTTTGTTGGGGTCTGTTTCTATCTTCTTATTTGTTCTTTCTTTCTCTCTCAGGTTTCTAATTATTTCTTTTCTTATGGGACAACGCGCTGCTAGTGTTCGGTGGTCCCCATTACAGTTCAGGCATTTTGGGTTATCTTTATTACTACATTCTCTGAATGTGTGGCCCTCTGTTGCACATTCGGAGCAGAACTTCTTATCTTTTAGTGGACAATTTACGGCTAGATGATTATATTTGTAACAGGTCCAACAGGGTGTTATTGGGAAAAATTCCTCCTGCTCAATTTGATGTTTTGTCAGATGGTAGTGGGAAATACAGAGGCCATTCTCTATGGCTTTTTGTGCCATGGAGATCTCTCCAAACCTGACCTTCATCATGGTAGGAGCACCAGGCATTAGCACAACCTCCTCGACTCTGGCCCATGTGTTCTTCTCTTCTATGTTATTGGCAATATCACTTGGTGTTTGTTTCAGTATGTTCTTATCTACCCTTTTAATCACTATGGATTTTTTGGCTCGTAGTTGTGGTGGTATTACTATTTCGAATCCGTGTTCTTTTAATATCTTTGTTGATTCGTCTGAGAGCATGTTGTCCACATCTTTTTCTTCAAGGCACAGGACTATGTATGAGTCCTTTGTTTCTATTAATGCGGCGAATTTGATGTTTAACTGGGCACACAGTAGTATACCCAGTTCCTCCTTACGTTTTTCCGATACGCCCCCCAAGAGGGAGCGTACCCGTATCCTGTTTCCGGTTGTCCTAGGCATTGCATTTGGTCGTTCTCCGTGTCGTCAGTATTAATATGGTTTTTACAGTCACCCTACCTATTCCAGGCGAGCAACCTAAACACAGGAATTACAGCACCCCCCACCGCCACTTGCTGGTCGAATGGTCGTAGGGTGGTTCCTGTGTCACAGACCTAGTAACCCCGTTAGGGGAACCTATATCCCTATTGTTGAAATTGCTCACTTATAGGCGTGAACTTGATGTGTACCTATTCGGGGGAGGGGTGGAGGATTAAGGATTTGCGACCCCCTTCCTAGGTGGAACAGGCACGATCACGGTTTCCCAGGAAGGCTCGGCGGAGGGGTGGGTTCTGCTCCTGCCCCCTTTCGTGTTCACAAACCCCTTCAGTGGAGGTGAACAGTTACAGGGGGGACCCAAGGACGAATACACCTCTAGGGTGCAGGTTCCCAGGCCAGAGCGAAAAAAGAAGGAAGAACAAGGTAAAACAGCCAGAGGTGCAAGTGACACCAGTGAGATCGCGGCCCAAATCCGCTACAGAAAGCCGTTACAGATCACCCGATCAGGGCCGCCTCTGATCAGGAGTCACCCCTGATCAGTAGGGAAGCACAGAAAGGGCGTTCTCTGCAACGAGCTTACCGGTTGTGTGTAGTGATGGTGGTGAGGTGGTCGATTTCGTTCAGGTCGTCAACGGTTGAAAGACAGGCTGGCAGGCTTTAGCAGTGAAGGTTCTGGAGAGAGGTCCGTTCACGGCGCCAGTTGACGCCACTCAACACCACTTTAATACTCGGGAAGCTTGCTCCAGACAACGCCTTTTCTGTGTCTCCCTATTGACCAGGGGTGTCTCCTGATCAGAAGCGGCCCAGATTGGGTGCCCTGTAACGGCTTCCTGCAGCAGACCTGGGCCGCGATCCCACCGGTGTTACCTACACCAGTGGCCATTCTTCCTCTGTTCTTCCTTCTTTTTCGCTCTGGCCTGGGGACTTGTACCCTAAAGGTGTATCGTCCTTGGGTCCCCCCTATAAGTGTTCACCTCCCTCCCAAGAGTTTGTGAACACGAAAGGGGGCAGGAGCAGTACCCATCCCTCCGCTAAGCCTTCCTGGGTAACCGTGATCGTGCGGGTCCACCTAGGAAGGGGGTCGCAATCCTGAATCTCCAGCCCCCCCCCCCTTATTAGGTACACAAGCTCACGTCTATAAGTGAGCATTCATTAAAACTAGGGAAGTAGACTCCCCTGACAGGCTTCCGGGAGAGAGTCGCGGGAACCACTCTATGCCCACTCAACCAACAAGTGGCGGTGGGGGGGTTGTAATTTCCGTAACAAACTCCTCTGCTGGAATAGGTAGGTCTCCAGCCTCACTCCACGCATCGGTGACTTGTCCACCACGTACTCTCTGAAATGAGGGCACACCGGGTACGGATACGCTCCCATGAAGGGGGCGTGTCTGACGAAAGAAAAGCAGAACTAGCAAGACTCCTCAGTGCAACCCTACTCATCAACATATCTAACCTCATCATGACCAAGGACTCCTTCATCGCCCTGTACCTGACTGAGAATGATGTAGATTTACTCCTATCGAGCGAGAGCACAAGAAAACTCAAGTCTGCAAAATTTGAAGTTGCAGTCCCTCCACAACCCCGAGCAAGGAAATCAATTGTAGTCAAACGACTAGATACTGTAAAGTGATCACCGAGGAAGCAAGTGAACAGCAATTGGTAAATGACATAGATCATAGTAACCAATGGGCCAAGGTGGAGGAAGTGGTCAAGCTGCCCAGACTGTCATCCATGCTCAAAATAAGATTCACAGAAATAGCCATGGCCCAAAGAGCAATCCAGGAGGGACTTTGTCTCTCCTACTACCATGTCAGCAGCAGCCCGGTGGAGCAGGAGGAATTCTTCCCCCCTAACTCCATGCTGGAACTGCTACCAATACTCACACACGGCTACAGACTGCCCTAACAAGGACACCAAGCACTGCTCAGAATGCGGGAGCAAGGGGCACACCTTTAGGGAGTGTAAAAACAAAGATATCCCCAAATGCCTAAACTGTGAAGGAGATCACAGAACACTGGCTACTCGCTGCCCCACACGAAAAGCAATAGTTAACCAAAAGAAGGAAAAGACACGGGAACAGCAAAACAGGACATATTCAGCTGTGACAAAATTAACCAGAGAAACGACAAAGGTCCTCGAAAAAGTCGCCTCACCACCCCACGCAAAGCAACCTATTTTGTTTCAACTTGGAAATAATCTTCCCATAAAAATAATGACCTCCACAATCCACGCCCACATCATGAATATAGCCAGACCTGGAACTTTTGCCAAGGCAGCAAGGGACATGTTCGCCGCCAACAACCTGCCAGACATGGAATTCCCAAACGACATGCCTTCTACCGAAATTGCCAACATAATAAACAAACCAGAGAGCACTGCAAATCAAGAACCATCGACTCAAGAACAAACTATCTCAGACATACAACCCGAGCCAGCAAGCGAGGAGGAAACGATGGATGACGAAAACGAAGATGAAACCACCACAATAACAGGACAAGCCGCAAGATTCAGCACCCCAAAAAAGAATCAAGCAGGAACTATGGCACCACCACCACCTTCACCCAGGAAGACCACGGAGAACGAAGACCTAGGGTATGAAACAGCTCCCTCCATAGTCTCTCCAGAAAGACTGTTGGCAGAAATAAGGCAAGATAAAATACACATACTCAGACATAAACCTAGATGAGACACATATTGAAACACTAATTAAGAAAGGAAGAATCATCACAAGAGAGAACAGAATAGAGAGAGTTGATCAATCAACATATAAAAAGATCCGCCTGGGCCTGCTGACGGACAGGAGGGGGTCAGAGGAACACCGGTCAGCAAAAATGGCGCAAACCACACTCTAGGCACCAGCCTTCATAATAAACAAACTTAAAATAATTCAACACAATGTTTTAGCATGGATCCCACAGAGAGCAAACGAACTATATAACACATACCGTAACATAGAGCCGGATCTTATCCTCATAAATTCGCATGGTAAGAAAAAGTCATAAAAAATACAAATATTTAACTACACAGTCTACCAAAAAAACAACCAAGACACACCACATGATGGAATAGCCATAGCCATCAAACGAAACATACAACACAAGATACACGACTCATTTCAAGAAAACTTTCTGGCGATCGAAATTAACTGCCCAACAGGACCTATTATAATCGGCACCTGTTACCTCCCTCCGAGAAGACCCATATTCCCACTAGCAGACATGCTCAAACTGATGAGAAGAAATATACCAGCAGATTTTCTGAGTGACCTAAATACACGACACCGCGTCTTGTGGCACAAGGATAACAACGCCGTAGGGCAGATTTTAAACACATTATTGAGTTACGACAACGCAATACACCTTGACCCGGAATTCCCCACAAACATCAGAGCAGGTCAAATCGGACATCCAGACATAGTACTAACAAACCAGCATCACCATCTTAACCTGCAAATGGAACCCGGCCCAATAACCACCAGTGACCATCTCCCTATCGTAGCCACACTCTCCACGTCGCCAATACAGATCCCTGCCAGGATGAGATACAGCTACAGCCGGTCCAACTGGGAGGAATTCCAAAAGGAGTTAAACAATCACCAAATTACCCAACTAAACATCAAACACACTTCCCAAATAGACAACACACTGGAGACATGGTACGAAAGCGTGAGCCAAGCAATGGAACACCACATACCCACGACCACTCATATCAATCAAGAATTCTACAGACACAATTCAGTAATTTATTAAAATTAATCATAGAACAAGGATGGACGCCAGAATACAGAAGACAATGTAACACCATACACGAACAACTAAGAAACATGTCCAAAGAAGCATACGTGAATAATTGGAAGAAACTAATAACAGACACAGAAGCAATTTACCACAACCCGAAAGAATACTGGCGGAAAATTAAACACCTAATGGGAATCTCCAGCAACGAATCAAACTACATTCTAAACAGCAACCAAATCAAATTAACTGAACCCAAAGAACAAGAACCTGAATTCAGGAAATATTGGAGCAAAAATTTTCAAATAAGCCAGGAAGACAACCTGAACTTCTGTATAAACACCGAGCGACAAGTAACCAATCACATGACACACACACAACCCACATCTGGCAACCAAGTCCCAACATAGACATAAACGCTCTTGACGATTTTTCCACACTGATCAAACCAATCACCGCAGAGGATATTCAGAAAACAATAATCAGTTTCAAGAACAAGGCCCCGGGCATCAGTAAAATAAACAAACCCATACTCCAGCATCTACCAATCAACATGATGCTCCAACTCAGAAACATTTTTAATGCATCACTTGCCTCTAGTTACTTCCCAAGGAAATTTAAAACAGCAAGCATCAGACCTATACCAAAATAAGGTAAATTTCCCACTCAAGTATCAAATTACAGACCAATTTCTCTTCTAGAAACATCGGAAAAGTCCTGGAAAAAATCATTAACCACCGACTGAGAATACACCTCGAACTTGAAGAGAAATACAACCCCAGGCAGCACAGATTTAGACAACACAGAGGAACCCATACAGTCTTAACCCTAATTTACGAAAACAAAGCAAACGCGATGCACAACAGATATCAATGTAACGTAGTATTAAGGGACGCAGCAAAAGCATTATCATTGGTAACCACAAAGGCCCAAGCATCAAGTTATACAGCGGAGTACCACAAGGAAGTAACCTCTCGCCCACACTCTACACAATATACACGGCGGACATGCCACCTCTTACACACGGAGGATGCATAGCTTATGCTGATGACGTCACCCAAATCATCCGGCATCCAGGCGAGGGCAAACAGATGATGGCACGAAACACAGCCCACGCCATCGACCAAATCAACGAATATGAAAAAAGTGGAAAATACAAACCAGAAACTAAAGATCATACACATTGCCAAAATAAACCCAGCACCAATCACAGTCAACAACGTACCTATACAACACTCCAACGAAGGCAAAATTCTGGGACTCACAATAACAAGAACAGGCTGTATTAGCCCCTTAGTTCTTATATAAATGTCAGGGCAGTACATTGGGTTTATATAATCATATCACCCCCTGTAACTTTCCACTGGCTTTGAGGTGACATGGTCACATCAAGTGATGGGTAAGTTCCTTGAGGCGCGGCATTGAGACTGATGAGGTCAACGTATAAAGGCCGGTTGCCTTGGGATTGTCACTCAACACCTCACACTAACCGGACGTATTTAGAAGAGCTCTTTAATATAGCCTCCGTCCTCATCTTAACACTCATAGCTACAGTGATTAAGTTAAGGTGATATACACTTGGAACTGTATATGAGCGACTTATCTGGGATGAAATGCGCAGGGTTTCCATACACAACAAAGTCTGTATAGTAGGCGACTTTAACCTTGGCCAAATAGATTGGACTGACCTTACAGGTAACTCAGAATCAGAGGATTTTCTCGAGACGATCCAGGACTGTTTTCTAAGTCAACATATAACCAAACCCACACGGGGTAATAATATACTCGATTTAGTTCTGTCAAACAGAGAAAACCTCATTAGCAGTGTCGAGGTAGGGAACGAACTTGCAAACAGCGATCACAAAGAAATTAGATTCCAATTAGATTTTCAGGGCAGACGTAAGGAAAATTCCACTAAAGTACCAGATTTCAGAAGGGCGAACTTTGACAGTTTAAAGAGGCAGCTGAGAGAGGGGGTGTCGTGCTTGGCCGTGAACCTGACAGATGACACCGACCTGATAACGAGATCTGAGATTGCCGGGTTCCAAGACAATTTAAATAGTGAGTTACTTAATGCACAAAGGCAGAACATACCATACAAAAAACTCAGATCAGACAACAATGACCCTAACTGGATAAATAATTATTTAAAGAACATCATCGGCCAAAGGAAGGCTATAGGTAGAAGGATAAATCGTGGCGAAATTCACCTCAGGGACTATTATAGGGTATTGGCGAGTAGGGTTAAAACCGAGATAGGGAAAGCAAAGAGGAATAATGAGGTAAGGATAGCAAGGGAAGCAAAGACAAACCCCAAAGGATTCTACCAAATGTATCAAACTAAAACACGAGAAAAGATTGGACCAATATGGTCCGACGCCGGCGAGCTCACTGATAACGACAGAGAAATGAGCAATAAGTTGAATAAATATTTTTCAACAGTTTTCACCACCGAAAATTTAAACATGATACCCGAGGCACGGACTCTATTCAGAGATAGTGAAGAAAACAAATTAAGCGAGATAGTAGTGACTAATAACGATGTTAGTAAGCAAATAGACAAACTAAAGCCTAATAAGTAACCTGGTCCCGATGAGATATTTGCCAGAGTTTTAAAGGAATGTAAGGAAAAGCTTAGTATGCCCTTAGCAAAGTTGTTTAACATGTCCTTAAAAACAGGTGTAGTACCAGAATCCTGGAGGATAGCGAATGTAATACGGATTTTCAAGAAGGGGGATAGATCACTATCCTCTAACTACCGCCCAATCAGTCTAACATCAATAGTAGGCAAATTACTGGAAGCAATCATTTCAAACTCTATTCGAAATCACCTGGAGAAGCACCGATTGATCAATGATTCCCAGCATGGCTTCACAAGCGGACGTTCTTGTCTAACTAACCTATTAACATTCTTTTCATCAGTTTTCGAATCGGTGGACGAGGGGCACAATTATGATGTGGTATATCTCGACTTTAGCAAAGCCTTCGACAGAGTCCCCCACGAAAGACTAATTATAAAGGTAGAAGCTCATGGCATCAAAGGTAACATCCTTAAATGGATTAGGGCGTGGTTACAGGACAGGAAACAGCGAGTGAGCATTAACGGCACTAAGTCCCATTGGAGCAACGTCACAAGTGGAGTTCTCCAAGGCTCAGTACTTGGACCATTATTATTTATTATATACATAAACGACATATATATCGGCATAGACAGCAACATAAGTAAATTTGCTGATGACACTAAAATAGGATGTGTTATTAAATCTGACGAGGACTCAGCAAAACTACAGGAAGATCTAGACAAATTTTTCGAATGGTCTGAAAAATGGCAGATGAAATTCAACGTGGACAAATGTAAAGTACTCACTATAGGAGATTTAAACAGGGAAACCAGATACCAGATGAACAACGATGCCATAGAGAAATCCGACTGTGAGAGAGATTTAGGAGTAATGATAAGTAGGAACCTTAAGCCAAGTAAACAATGTGTTTTTGGTCGTAACAAGGCTAATAAAGTACTTGGGTTCATACAAAGAAGTGTTAGTTACAAGACTAGCGAGGTCATCCTAAAACTGTATCTTGTTCTTGTGAGACCACACCTGGATTACACAGTTCAGTTCTGGTCACCGTATTACAGAATGGATATAGAATCCTTGGAAAGAATTCAGAGGAGAATGACAAAACTAATCCGGGGCATTAGGAACCTTGAGTATAGAGACAGGTTAAAGCATCTTAATTTGCACTCCCTCGAGAGACGTAGAGCGAGGGGCGACCTGATAGAGGTGTACAAGTGGAAGGCAGGGCTAAACAAAGGGGACATTACAAAGGTGCTCAAACTATCCAACCAGGAGCGAACTCGTAACAATGGTTTTAAATTAGATAAATTTAGATTTAGGAGGGAAATAGGTAAACACTGGTTTGGAAACAGAGTAGTGGATGAATGGAACAAGTTACCAAATATCATCATTAACTCGAATACGCTGAATAGCTTCAAACAAAGGTTGGATGCTTATATGAGCAATAGGGGTTGGGTGTAAACTGGACTGCCCAGTATGGGCCAATAGGCCCGCTGCAGTTTCCTCCATTCTTATGTTCTTATGTTCTTATGAGATAGTTCCGCAATAAATAGAGAACAGACAATTGGTTTTCGCTACTAAAACCCGATATACTTTTACATGGTCCAGCCTCATTAACCCAGAAGGAATCAAAGTTTAAAGGGCCAGTTCATAGGTGGCAACTACGTGGTATGGATAACAACATTACGGTCTATATACACATTCTACATAAGTGTTTTATGAAAAGAGAAAAACAAAAACAATGATGTGTTATACTCTTCTAAAGTGTATTATAATATCCCTTAGTGAGACGTTGTATATTGAGTGATTATAATTTGTCATCCAAAGAGAGGTACAATTTTTTTTTTCAATAACTAATTATGAGTTATTGATGAGTTTCTACCCTGTGGAAAGTTGGCAACACCCCTGTCTGGCAACAAGGCGTGATGGTGAAGAATTTGAGACGTCAACATGCAACATCCTTTGCGCAGATACCCCCAGTGACAGCCCACGGAGCTTACAGTGTTGCCACATACCTACTTGTTTCGAGGTTTTGTAACACGTGGACCTTACACCATTTGGACATCACAAGTTGTCTAAACAGATTGTTTTGGCTGTTCGTGACTGCAGATTGTTTACTTCCCATGTGTACCCAGCAAGTCCTATATATACAGGGCTTTCGAAGGTTTGACACACAAAAGGACCTGCATCTCACCCGTGGTGGAAGAATCCAGCAAACTCACAACCAGTGGTAAGCAATTTTGGTGAATAGTTGAATCCCCGGCGTTGAAGTGGACTCGCCCGTCGCCATCTTGAAGCATCAATCTGTTGCTATGCAATGGAGACAGCACCTGTTCTACTATCAACACACGGAGGACATTGACCCACTCATTCCGACCTTGAGTCAGCTGTGACAGTGGGAGGGACGACTGCATCTGACAGCTCCCGTTTTCTCATTGCCTCCTCACACCTACGTTTATAGGTATTTTTAGGAACATATATAAACCCAAGTAATATAGTCAACGACATAACTCCACACTGAGAGACGTCGGGTAGGGTATGTTCTATAATAAGTGTCTTACTTACTTTTGATATGAATATATATAGATACTGATGTTTTTAAAGTCCAGTATTAACTTTCTCTTATTCTTTAGTGATAATTTCTTCATTTTACAAGTAACATTATTAACTGTAAATGAGAGGCAAGATTAATTTTATTTTTTATGATATAACTTTTGATGTGATCCATTTCCATATTAATGGACCGTCTTTCTAAGTCTTCGTCTTAGGACATTACTGATTTGGCGGAGCAATATATATTAGCGATTCAGATATTGCTGATGAGGTAAAAGTCACTACTGAAAAAATAGATTCAGTAGATGCTCACGAAACACAGAAGCAATAAAAGCTAGACATTTCTGTCAGGAGTATTGAAAATATTATAGACCAATCATTTGACGATTTAAACAGTCGAACCCTAAGGTCAGGTAAGAAGTATAATATGTCGCCTGACTACGGGCAGGTTCTCCTTTCTCCTCCACAGAAAGACAGTGTGCCAGAAAACTTTGTATTACCTCCTCCATTAACAGATCCCTCAGTTAGGAGTAAGCTAAATAGCATGGCTACTTCTAACACCGGCATGTCTACTAACCCCTCTAACGTTATTGTGTAACAGCACCATTTGTATTATATAAATATTTACACAAATGTATATTTATTACCCATATATTCACCAAGTCATTCATCCATGAGTATGAATCAATTGGTGAGTTGACATTTCCTCTGGGGAGCAGGCGAGGTCAAGCTGAGTCAGTGCAGCTCAGCAACAAACAATGTGACGCGTTTCCTTTAAGACCTGCTTGACCACCCTCTCTCCCTGGTGTGAGAGAGAGACTAGCATATCACCTGTTACCCAGTGAACACCTCACTTAAGTGTTCTCCTATACAAGTGCACTAAGACACTTCCCTGAGCAGAGAAGGTACAATATACTCTCAACTAAACTCAGTACCTGTGAATATATTTTTCTACAATAAAACAAAACCAACAAAGTGTTTGCTTCAGCCCTGCCACTTATCAATTCAAGAACTAATATATATATATATATATATATATATATATATATATATATATATATATATATATATATATATATATATATATATGCTGATAACCACAAGGAAAGAAAACACAATTTCCCAAGCGCTTTCATGTAATTCACATCTTCAGGGGTGAGTACAGTCTGTACTCACCCCTGAAGATGTGAATTACACAAGCGCTTGGGAATGTTTTCTTCTTCTTATCCATACTACCTAGATCACGCACCTACAGTGATTTACTTATATATATATATATATATATATATATATATATATATATATATATATATATATATATATATATATATATATATATATATATATATATATATATATATATATATAATATCGTAGTATGAATTAATACAGTATAACCTTTTTTCCTTTATTTTCAATTTCTTTCCGTTCTTATTTTTTACCCAGGCTCCGTTGTGGGTCGTTTGACCTGTGCGGGTGGGCTAATTCCCGTAAAAAAAAAAAAAAAAATATATATATATATATATATATATATATATATATTGTGTGACCAACACAAGTCAAGTAATACAGTGTGGCGATCAGGTCCGCGATTTTACGGGAAGATGGATACCGGGTAACTACATTTCTAAGAGCATTTGAAGATACCATGAGAAATATTCAGATTACTGCAGACGAGTCGAAGAAGTCATTTGTTCGCTCTCATATCCCACAAGATAGTTTTGCAAGTGAACATTTAGACGCCAGTGGTCTTGCTAACCCGAGGTATGAATATTTCAAAATGCTCTAATTGGTATTTTTGAGTCTGGTTCACAGCTAGGACATTTACGTTGGTTGTTTAGGTGGCTTGACCGTGTGACGCCTGTAGTTCACGCAGAAACTCCGATGAAGAGTGTCGCCATTGCTGGTGATGTCTGTCAGGACATGCGTGCTAATTTTGGTGGATCGCCATGGTATGATGATGATGGCAAAATGTCTCAAGAAAATGTTGAGAACTTAGTTGAACTAATCAGTTTTTTGGTGGCTGTTCGTGACTCTATATATTGTCGTGCACAGGATAATGAGTATGCACTGACTGATTTGATTATAGATTACGCAAATAAACATGCTCCAAGTCAGCTCGTACTCCACCAGCTAAGACAACTACACCTGTAGCACCAATGCAACAACGAGTTCCTAACAACCCAGGTAACAAACCTCGACAAACTTTAGTATGTACCCATTGTAAGAAGAAAGGTCATACAGTGGATAATTGTTACCAGCTCCAGAATGGTGGTGTCAAGAATAAAGAAATGAGACATCCAACCACCGGCCCACGGCAAAAACGTGGACCACCCAAAACATATACAGCGGCTGATATGTGGTGTGGGTACCATCAATCTGATTCTCACAGCACAGATGAGTGTGCCGCGATGCAAAGAGCTAGGAGCGTGGACACAGGATCACCCCAGGTAACACAGCAGCATAAAGCGCGTCGTTATCATTAAAAGAAGTCGAGGGAAGACCAGTGACAGAACCAGAACGAAGAAGCATAGATACATCAGTACCAAAGCCAAACAGCACTTCTATGGCAGCCTCTTTAATAGCGGCGCTCAACAAAGCGGAAGTGTTGTCCATTCCGGCGAGAGTTGGGTCTATCAGATTGGCTCTGGATATTGATACGGATGCGTGTGCAAATGTATCAGCTTTGGTATCCTATCAAGAATTACAACGTAGATTCCCTCACCGAGATTTTTCATTTCGACCTACGGACACCGATCTCAAAAGAGTTTCCGGGACGCAGCTGAACATTGCAGGGTTGGTGACTTTACAGCTACGATTTTCTAGACGTGGTATTTCCTTTCATGCTGATTTTTATGTAGTCCAGCAATTTAATTTACCAGCTAATGGGTTGATAGGTCTACCGACACTTGGGACTAATTTTATAGATGTTCGCCCACGTAATCATTCTATTATGTTTACTGGTGTTTCCTACAATGCTATGCGTAATTCTGCACCGTTGCTCTCCTCAAGGGTGAAAGTGTTATCCACCATACCCATTAGGAGGAAGGCGGATAACGAGTCAAAGCGAGCTCAAGACCTCACAGACTCACTTTCCCAGCGTGATTATAGCAGCAAAATTTGGAAGATTGTACCTGCAGTATTAACGGGTACTCTCCACTATCAAAATGAGGACATCACCATGGCCACTGTAGTTTTACCTGACGTGTACACGGGGACTGATGTAGTATGTCTACCGGAAACGTGCAAGGTTAAAGGTTTATCGTGGGAATCGACATTGAGCACGATTAGACCTAGTGGTTTAACAGACGTTCTAGTTCTTAACAGAACAGGCGCTCTTAGAATATTGAAAGAAGAATGTTATTTGTGTGATTTTCTAGTTTACCATAACAATGTTGTACCGCAGCCTACGCAATTCCCAATTGGAAGTATTTTTCTCCACCTCAACAAACTAGGCAGGAGAGGATAGATCAAATATCACCGCAAGTTAAGGTGATTGATCTTTAGTACTCCTTTGGACAATTTTGAATTTCTGCGAATGCCTTTTGGTCTCAGAAATGCCCCACTGACTTTTCAAAGGATGATCATCACCCTGTTTGCCGGATTGATAGATACCACAGTCTGTGCTTACTTGGATGATCTAGTAGTAGTCAGTAAGGATGTTGATACCCATCTTGTCAAACTGCGTGAAGTGTTACAAAAACTTTCCACAGCAGGTCCTAAAATTGAACTTTCTAAATGTGAGTTTCTAAAATCCAAAACCCATTTCCTTGGTCATGTAGTTGACGGTGAGGGCATACATACAGTTGATGATAAGGTTAAGGCTGTAGCTCAGTTTCCACGTCCCACATCGGTTGATCAGGTTTATCTGGATATTATCGTCCTTTTATTAAGAACTATGCGACATTGGCGTCATCCTTAACTAAGTTACTGAAGAAAGATGCAATTTTTGTATGGAATGCGGAACATGAAAATAGTTTTGTTGCGTTGAAGACAGCACTTACCAATGCCCCATTTTTAGCATTTCCTGACTACTCTCAAGATTTCACTCTGTGTACCGACACTTCAGGACTAAGAATCGGAGATGTACTCATGCAGTTGGACTCAAGAGGAAAATTTAGAGTGATTGCGTCTGCTGTACTGCGCACATCATTGTCATTCATAAAAACCCATTTTAATTCATATTACGCTACATAACATTCAAATCCACCGCGCTTGTACATTCTCAGAGAACGGGAAACATTGATAAAGGGTAACTCACCTACTCAATGTTACTGCATCATGTGTTGTATTGTACCCAGGTACGGTTATATTATGTTAATTGTATGTATTCATAGCATTAAGGAGAACTCAGGGTATCCATAACATGATTGGGAAAGTCCAGTTGAGCCGGACTAGTGTACTGTAGGACTAACTGTGGATCATGGTTTGAAGGTCATACTATTTACGTTTGTGAACGTGTAGCGAACATACCTTCCACAGATATCATATGAAAATACATGAGAACAATGATCTGGAAAAGGGATAAATGTCTCAGAACTATGTGAGGTGTTGGAAGTGACCCAGAAACTATACTTGAAAGGAAATATCTTGTATGCGTTGGTATGGACTTAATACACCTCGTATCCTCACATGACATATACCCACAACAGGTACAGTGATCAGAGAATCTTATGTCTGTGTTCAAATAGTGCAATGTGTGAGAGGAGGATCCCTCATTACAGTCTTAAGTGAAGTGGATATACCCACGCCATGAACATTCGGCTTTTGTTTTAGGGAGCGTCCTGTACCCGCCTCGAGTGTGCCGCGTTGATATTATAACCCATTGAATTTACCCACGAACTAGCAAACCAGAACCTTACCTTAGTGTGTAATTTAGGATTAAAATATGTGTTTATAAGGCATGAGTTACAATATACCGGAAAGTGTTCATGTGAGAACCGTGAGAAATACAAGTAAAATTAAAGATTGGAAACTGTAGGCCTATGGGTGATGAACGACGGGGCACTGCCCTCAGTGCCCTACGTTCTAACGTCACCTCAGGTCAGTGTCCTCTATCGGGCTACAGCCCATCCTGTAAGAAAGGCTTATATCGCAGTTATTATAGTTTAAGGCTTTGCCTGGTGTATAAGTGAAATAGTAATGTGTTAGGGTGTGTGATAGCCGCCCATCAGGCATTATTTCTCAGTGTCCTACGTTCTAACGTCACCTCAGGTCACACGCGGTTGGAGCACCTTGCTGGGCGTCGGCCATTCTCCCTGTGAGCGTACCACCATGTGAGGTGACTACCAGCTATACTATTCCACTGTGAACCTGTGGATCCCCAGCAGAGCACCCCAAATGAGTAGGAATAAATAAGGAAATGGTTGAGAAACTCCGGTGTCGCCACTTGGAGCGACCTATAATGCCAGGCGCAGAAACAGTACTGGTATGTCTCTGGGGTGTAGCCCTCGTCTCTCCCCACCGAGGACGGTGTGCGAACGAGGTGCCTGATGTGTGCACCTAGAAATCACGAGTCCCATACTTGCAGGGGTGGAGTATAACAGGTGTGGTGAGCTGGTGCCACAGGGAGGTGAGATGGTGTTTCTATGTTTGATGACCTAAGGTGCTATATTCCATACAGGTGGAGCAGTCCGAAGTGTTAAATGATATTGTAAGCAGGGTAACCAAACTCATCGTTGTTCTTCTGAGGAAGGCCAGCTCAATTGTATTTTTTTGTTACCATATAGTTTATAAAGAATAAATTAGTTAAGACATGTTATGGTTCCACCCTTCTTTCTTCTTATCGATCTGGTCAATGAGAAACCTAACCCAATGCCTAGTCCACTCTGCCCGCTACCTAACGAGTTACATACTGTCCAGAGGGGTTCTGGTGGCAGCGACCCTTAGAAATTAAGATTAGAGTTAAGTATTCCCCCTTAGAATTAGTGACCCCAGTCTGGCAGTATACTGCAAGTTGTAACTTAATGATGCCCAAACACTTTATTCAGTAATGCATGTAGAGACGTTAGCTGTTGCTTGGGCACTGAAAAAGCTTAAAGACATCATCTTTGTTTATAAAATAACTGATTTTTACGGATCATGCGGCAGTAACAGAACTGTTCCATGGCAGAAATCTATCAGACAGATTAGCACGCTGGTATCTGACCATTCAAGAATTCAACCCCGAGTTTAGGTATTTACCGGGAAGAGCGAATGTGGTTGCTGACGCCTTGTCTAGAAATATTGTACCAGTGATGCCTGTATCTACGTTCACTCTTTCACAATTAGAGGATGAACAACGACGCGAACCTTTGTGGTCTTCGGTTATTTTTGCTTTAGAGTCGGGAGAGGAACTTAAGCTTCCTAAATTAATTCTTCCGCTCAGTCAGTTTGAATTACAACATAACATACTCCATCGATCCAAGAAGACGTCTGAGTTACACAACTCCTGCTGTCCGAGGCCGACCTCCATCTAGAAGACAGTAGCGAGGGTCACTCATCCGAGCCCTTCAGGAACACGACCTCCTGCCTGATATTGTTGTCACCCCTGCTGTTGGTTCGCCTCCTTCTCCCTGGCTGGATTTTCAACCTGAAGTGATTGCCCTCAGTGGACCGCTCCCCAAATCCCAGGTGAATCCTGTTATTCTCTGCAAATACCACCTCTCCAGGATCGCCCACTGGTCCCCAGGTAGGGTCGTCCTCTACACTGATGGTTCTGTTGACCCCGCTACAGGTAGGGCCGGGGCTGGTGTCTACATCTCCCGTCCTGATGCCCCTGAGCCTATCAAACTGTCTCTCAGAGTTTCTGACGGGGCATCCTCCACTCAGGCTGAACTAATAGCCCTCCTTGCTGCCCTTCTCGCTGAGGAAGAAGCAGATGGTTTCTGCCCCTTGCTTGTCTGCTGCGATTCCAGGTCTGCTCTCGACGGGATCGCATTTGGATCAGGGGAAAATAAGGACCTCATCCTCCGAATACGAGGGTTAACATCCACACTTCAGGATGCAGGCCGTCCTGTGACATTCCTATGGATACCCAGTCATGTCGGTATCTTGGGGAATGAGGCAGCAGATGGCCTTGCCAAGACTGGCTGCAACAAGGCCACACCTGACTACGTTGCTCCTCGAACACTTTTACAGCTTAGGACCCAAATTCGCCGCAAACAGAGAGAAGCTCGGGAAGCAGCCATCCCCCTGGACTCCCCGCCCACCTGGTACGATGTCCTCCGTAAACTTCCTGACCTCTCGTACGTCTATGGGAAAGGGTCGTGGAAAGGGGACGTGATTGCTGCCCGTATCATCATTGGGTATGACTTTGCTTGGGAGATTGGTATCCTCGCATTCCCTGAGCAACGCTCTTGTGCATTATGCAGAAGACCCGACAGCAGCACCCTTATCCACTACCTCCTAAGATGTCACCACACACAACGCTTTCATGACGCCTGCTGGACCACCACTCCACGACCCCCTGACGGAGACACGATGATCCTCCCCATACTGGCCAGATATTATGTAAATAACATTGATTATGTGTTAAAGGAATATCCTTCCTTCCTAAGGCTTTAGTAAGCCCCTTTATAATATTTATACTGTATATACTTGTCACACTTGCCAGATGCTTCTGGTGTCATTGTACAGGGGTACCTAGTGACAGCACTAGGATCCCGCTTCCTCTATCAAGGAATAAACAATTGAAATTGAAATTGAAAATTGAATTGAGTTACAAAAATAGTCGTACCTGACACATTGTGTGAAACGATTATAACGTTGTTCCACGATGTTCCTCAAGCAGGTCACCAATGACGTGGCAAGTGCCTTGCGGACAATAGAAAAAAATATTTTTGTAAAACTATGAAGAAAGACATAGAACTGCATATTGCTAAGTGTTTGTCATGTGCCCAACATAAGGGTACTACAAGGGCACCGGCTCCAATTCTACAATGTCCTACACTAGAACGTCCATTTGACACAGTCGCGATAGACTTGTTACAACTTCCGAGGAGTCATCAGGGATCCTCGTACGTCCAAGTCTGTGTGGATCATTTTTCTAGATTTGTGATTTTAGTCCAACTGAAGGATAAAACAGCCGAATCTGTAGCTTATGCCTTAGTGATGAATCTTATGTCCTCTTACTACGCCCAAGGTTCTTCTATCCGACAACGGATTGGAGTTCTAGAATCACCTAGTAGCACAAATTTGTGTACAATATGGAATACAACAAAGTTTTATTATAGCCTATCATCCACAGGCTAATGGCCTTGTCGAGAGAGCCAATCGCAAGATCCTAGAGATACTTCGCCCGATTGTGTGTGATATGCAATACACATGGGAGGATTGGTTACCACAAGTTGCAGCATCTATTAATGGGTCGATTAATAGCTCTACCGGCAAATCACCCTACTATATTGTTTATGACATAGACAAACATTTGCCTTATGCCGTACTTACAGACAAGCCATGCCCTCTTTATAATATTGATGATTTTGCAACAAAACAGATCAGCGGTTTTACAGATATTCATGGCCAAGTACGGAAACATTTAGCAGCGTCACACGCTGAAATGATTTTTAAGCAACATAAACAAGCTAAGCCTGTCGTGTTAGAAATAGGCGATGCTGTTATGGTGAGAGAACCTGAAAGGAACTCGAAGCTTTCAGCCAAATTTTCTGGTCCATCCCGCATTATCACCAAAGAAGCGAGCAACAAGTTTAAAATTTGGAAGCCTAATGCACAAACCGCAGATGTAATGCATGCAGACTGACCTCTCTGTTACCTTTGATCTCTCTGTGATGAAAGTTAATGATGTCGTAGACACATCTTTTCAAGCAGTACATAAGCTGAGTGTACCTAATGATTATCGTTTGAAACTTCTTTCTGCAAACAAATATTGATTTTACATTGAAACTTTTACAGAATGGCTTGGATCATCAGTGTGGTGCTCCTACTGCTTTGTGGCACCGTTGTGTTTACGGATATGTCCACAGATGTCCTTAAGCCAGGTGCGCTTGTTGCACCCCTTGTACGCGTTCTCATTGTTGAGGACGTAGTGAACATTAAATATGAGTTGCATGGACTGCTCAAGCTTCCACGCCAGATGGAATCCATTGACGCTCAACTGCAGACAGTTTTGACTGTCCTTGATAATCTCTGTACGACTCCAAACATTTCAGCAATGGTTTCACAAACTGTTGAGCTTCAGCTACTTCGTCTCAGAACCCTTCATAAGATTCTCGTCGCTGTCGGAAACACTATTCCAGCGTCTCAGAATGATCTTGCAAAGAAAGTGCGTTCCCAAATGCGACGAAAGAGAGGATTGTTTAATTTTGTTGGTTTTATACAAAGCTCTCTATTTGGCACAGCGAGTGCCGAGGATGTAGCTAAACTAGGAGACCACATGAACATTGTCGATCAAGCTATTTCTCACCAAATCGTGTTATTATTCAATCATTTCATGCACTTAGTGCCTTAGAATCGAAAGTTAATGCTATTATTTCTGAGTCTGACCATTTATCGAGGGTTGTTTATAAGTTGATGAATTCAGTCCCTACGTTGGTGTGACTCCTTAATTTTTCTGAGTATTTGCATGCTGCGGAAAGTTCTGTTCAAGATATAATTACTAATATCTATGAACTAATCTCAAGCGTAGTGGATGCAGGGTTAGGACGAGTGTATGCAAAGCTTGTGCCTGTGAAGACTCTTCTTGAAGCATTACAAATAGCCAAGTTGACTTATCATTTAACTTCAATTTTCACAGATCATGAGGTAGAATATTATTACCCTCTGTTGGAGTCAACTCTCACGAACAATGTTATTCTTATCCATATACCTGTGCTAGTGTGCTAGGGCAACATAAAATTAATGCATGGCATTTGGAACCCTTCCCTTTGCATGTTAATGACACATTGTATACTCTGGATAGACCAAAAAAACTTCTACTAATAGATGAAGAATATACCTTGCTAGCATTGGATGATCCTAGGGTACTATCGCGGTGTAAGTCGTCATATTTATATTTACATGTATGTCCAGCCTATGTATTCACATTTATTCCTGCTGCAGAAGGGATATGTGAATTGGCAGTCATACAAACTAACCTACGCACAGCGCTAACACAATGTACTTATAGGCCAATTACTAGGAAAACTGTGTTCCATTCGCATCTGCATAATGTGCAATATTTTTTTTTTCTTTCCTGATGAAACTAATGTCATATAAAGTGCCATGATGGTGGTAAACAGTTAGTTGTGAAAGGTTATTATAAGGCTCCGGATTATTGTGAGTTAACCTTGCCTTCTCATCAGCATTTTGCATTGAATTTAAATCTTACTTCAGATTTAATTCCTTTGTTTCAAGTCCTTAATTCAACTATTAGTGAGCTCAATATTGTCTCAGAAGTTGAAAGTTATTTCTTACTTGAAAGAGTCACAGTTTGCTAATTTAGAATATAATTTGCCATTTTATTTTGCACGGGGATTTGCAGTACCAAGTTTAACCATTCCCACTATCGTGTTAATTCTGTCAGTGATAGTTTTGTTTTGTTATTATAAGTCTGCATCTTCCAAGTTGAACATTGTACATAATATACTAGCCCTTAAGACACTTAAGTCTAGGACCCCAGTAGCTGATGAACCTACGGTTCCAGAATCCCCAGCTTAGTGTCTATACATATGTTTGTAACATGGTTAGGTTTATGTATAGGATGTATTCTGCGAGATTAGTTTATTCCTCGTGGAAGCTCAGAAGGTGGTGACCGAGTGATGTATTAGCCCCTTAGTTCTTATATAAATGTCAGGGCAGTACATTGGGATTATATAATCACATGACCCCCTGTAACTTTCCACTGACTATGAGGTGATATGGTCACATTACGTGATGGGTAAGTTCCATGAGGCGTGGCATTAAGACTGATAAGGTCAATGTGTAAAAGCCGATTGCCTTGGGATTGCCACTCAACACCTCACACCAACCGGACGTATTTAGAAGAGCTCTTTAACATAGCCTCCGTCCTCATGTTAACACTCATAGCTATAGTGATTAAGTTACGGTGATATACACTTGAGCTTGTATATGATATAGTTTTTCAATAAATAGAGAACAGACAATTGGGTTTCGCTACTAAAACCCTATATACTTTTATATGCTCCAACACCATTCAGAAGGAATCAACGGTTAAAGGGCCAGTTCAAGGCATAGCAAAACACATAACACAATGCAAAACGCTTGCCCAATCACAACTCACAGAACTACAAAGATTTATCAAAATGGACACCAAAATTCAACTACACCTATTCAAAGCACTTGTTCCGCCCCCACCTGGAGTATCCACCTCAGCACTATAAGCAAAACCAGCCAACTTAAACTTCAATCAATACAAAACAAAGCTATCTGTAGAGCATCAAAACAACTCCCCCATACACCACCAAAATAAAAGAACTTCACGAATGATACAATATCGAACCACTGAACACACGTACACACAGCCAAGCCCAGAGAATCTGGAGCAAACTTGAAGAGTTGGAGGACCCAATATTCTCCAAGTTAAAAGAAGAAGGAACTACTAAAACACATAGCTGGTGGCCCAAGAGCCTCCATGCCAACATAGAAGAACAAGACCCACTTTATACATATATTTGAGCAAATAACACCACCATCTAACCAACATAAATTAACACCAATTATGCTAATGAATGCCTAGCTAGTTTAGCTCCCCCCCCCCCCCCCCACCTGCCTCCCTTGAGCGGGCGGGCGTCAACTCGTCTCAGCTAGTGGACAGCCCACCTGCTTTCATAAACTAAAAAAACTTTCATTCCCCACTACTTTACTTCCCGTTTCTATGCTTTCCTTCTCTCTCTCCTCTCCTCTCCCAGGGCAAAGTCATTTGCCACTTTCCTTCCTTATCATCATCATCGAAGGAAGTCACTAAAAAAATCTGTATCGTGCATATATTCTCTCAAATATTACATCATGAACTGCTATTCATACAATCCAGCAAGCTTCGAGCTACCACATTGTACTACTGAACGATGAGTGGGGGGAAGTGAGAGTGGGGGAGGAGGGGACGTTCGGTATGAAGCCAAGGCTACGACTTCCATGAGTCAGGAGTAGGGCTACAGGGTGCATCGAAACTATGGCGCATGAGTGTACCTTACCATAACCTAACCTAACATTACCTAACCTAACCTTAACATGTCTTGCCTAACTTAACCTAAACTTACCTTACCTAACCTAACCTAACTTTTTTTTTTTTATAAAGTATTCACGGAGATAATTTAATCAAAGGTTAAAATACATAATAGAGGCATCCTAAGCTACATTTATATATCATCAACAGATTTATAGATATGTTGGAGAAATGATTATAAAAAAAAAAGTTGTTTTCTCTGCAAAGTATTTTTTTAGAAGATTATTTATTTTTTTCTAGAGAACTTAATTGTTTGCCATGTGCGTTGTGACTTTCTTGGGTTAGGTTAGGTAAACTAAGGTTAGGTTAGGTAAGGTTAGGTTATGATACTGTAAGATACATCTCATTAATTTTGCAGCAAAAAAAAAAATACTACTGAATATATCAGATAAAAAACCTATGAATATAATTCTTTTTCTAAGAAAAAATGCTATACCACTGTTAATTTTTACCACCTTTTTTATTAGGTTTGATGAACTTAGATTGAGTTAGGTATTTTTTAACTATGAACATTTTGGCTGTAAATCTCTTATCCATTACCAAAGTTCCTTTGTAGATTACTGTAGACACACATAAATGAGTCATAGGTACTTCTTGGATACTTGGCAGAATAGCTTGTTATAACTTGGTCCTGGCCATACCAAGATATTTTGTATGTGAGTTCGAGTACCTTGAAAGGTATATTTTTCATTTCATATGTAGCACACATACCAGGGGCCTTCTTTCAGATTTTTACTATGAAGCTTGCAGTTGCAGAGGAAGATGTATATAAGTTACCTTTGAAACATTTCACATAAAAACTACTAGGAAATAAAGGAACAATGAACTAAAGTGAAGTTTAACACTTTTATTGTTTTAATAAGTTGGTACACAGGAAAATATTGTAATAAAAATAAATAAATCTTTTTTCTTTCCTTCTATTGTACTGAATCAAAAGATAAAAAAATATGCAGTTTACAGTAGCAGATAATAATTGATAAAGGAAATACTGAGACTCTCATTACTGTGCTGTACATGACTAAAATATCAAATGCAAGTAAAAAGAAAATATAAAAAAAAACTCAAAATAGACAATAATTGTTACATATTTGAGTTGTATGTAATACAAGGAGATAAAACAAACCTATGCCAAGGGCATCTACTCAGCTCCCCATGCCCCTACTGATGCATCAAGTTCTTGTAAGGCATTTACTGCTACCTCCTGCACAGAATCTAACCTAACCTAACCTAACTTAAATTAACAGTAAATTTATATGGTAATTCTTCCCGATACAGTTGTACCAATGCGCCGAATTCATCATGCTCGCAATTGGCTAACCTAATCTTCCACCTCTGAGGCTACAATTGAAAAATAAATTACTCTTCTTCTGAAATAAACATCCCTGAATGGTAACATCACTAATTTAACCAGCCATTGCCTCTTGTGTTGCAGTCAGGGGTGGTACACAGCTTGGTCCTCCTAAAAAGTAAAACAGGTTTTAATATATTACTTAGTAAAGTATACCAATAGTAAACAATTACTTATCTGAGTATATGTGTTATCACAGAGTGCTGTTACCTATAAATACATGATTAAAGTTACAAAGGGGATCAAGACTGTTATGACAGTCATTGTAAACTAAGATGATTGAAAACCAAGGTTAGGTTAGGTAAGGCTGCCAAGGTTTAGTTAGGAAAGGCCGCCAAGGTTTTAACCACAGATATGAGAGTAACCTTTATGTTATATATCTAATCAGGAGTAGTTAACTTTATCTTACAACCTAGGTTCCTGCTCTCATCTAAGGCGTTTATGGTATAATACAGTAGGTTAGGTTTGGTGACCATGAAATTAACTGAGAAATTTCGCTTACAGTAATGACATTAGAAAATGCTAAGAAACAAGTATTTTAACCCATCTAGCAGTGTGTAAAATGTACCATATATCTAGTAATATGACACAACATAATGGATATTTGATCAATGTTTTAGCAGGGTACAGCAGATAAATGTTTTGTTACTTCCAATAACCAACAATATTGGTTGTTCAACGTGGGCAGGGTTTGAAGAAGAGGGAAAATATGAGGTAAAATACTATAAAGAACACCCAAGAAACCTTTAAAAACCTTACCTAACTTCTAAAAATCCTAAAACTGTAAATGACTTATTTTATTTTTCTTGTTTTCGGTTTTTACTGCGTGGATGTAGTTTTCGTTGTTCAGATAAGTGTTGATGTCGAGATTATCACAATTGCACCCTGGCCCTGCGGGTTGAATTTTGTTATGACATGATTGGCTTACGTCTCCTATTCAGTTATGTATCAGTCCCAGTGATTGGCCAAGAGGAAACTCACCACCGCCACCTGTCGGCATTTTAAGAACTTTTTATAGAATTCGTACGACCACCATCCTTGTTCACCTCAGAGCCACGGCTCTCTTATCTCGGTGTTCTGACTGACTGACAGCTCAGTTATGAACCTTTAGTGAATCGCACTTGCTGGAGTTCGTATGGACTTCAGATCACCCGGAACTTACTAAATTCCTATCTCAGCAGTGTTAGTGAATCTGGGTCCATGTCCATGTGTCGTAAACCTCAGTGTGTTTTCAGACCTGTTATAGTAACAGGACTTGTATGCCATCCAAATTCGTGTTACAATTGTCGCCCTCAAGTAAAATAATGTTGATTATTAATGATAAAGACATTTTGATACTTTAAGTCAATTGATCTATATTTAGGTATCTTAAATGAAAACAAACATTATGGCAAATTATAAAGGCCTCATAAGTCTGCGATAATTACCTAATGGACGGAAATATTCCCGCTGAGGAAAAGTACACCAATGGACAGACACCCAGCACCAAGAAAATACGGAAAAAATTTCACCACCTTCAATTCCTTTTAAACCCAATGACGTGTTACGTTGAGGGGTATTTTGCACTCACCCTCCTCGCTCCTTGGCTGACCTCATTGGTATTTTCCTTCCTTCGTAGTGTATATAACGTTTCAGTGACAGGATACGGCAAGAAAACATGAAGGCTTCCCGTGCTTGGTTGATTCATCG
This sequence comes from Homarus americanus, assembly GCF_018991925.1. NCBI lineage: Eukaryota > Metazoa > Arthropoda > Malacostraca > Decapoda > Nephropidae > Homarus > Homarus americanus. The sequence goes on along the minus strand of NW_024732440.1, from coordinate 11,640,393 downwards.
CGTGTATCGCAGCATCAACAAGGAGAGCTAAAAGAGTTTGGTGGCGTTAACATATCTCACACGTCACCTAGTTTATTGTGCAGTGTCGTGCGTATACTATATCATGTTCAATTAATATATATATATATATATATATATATATATATATATATATATATATATATATATATATATATATATATATATATATATATATATATATATATGTGTGTGTGTGTGTGTGTGTGTGTGTGTGTCATATTTTGAAGTTCTAGCATTGAAAATTTGAGAGAAAGAAATCAGGAAAAGGTATAAGCTAGGATTTAGACAGAATAATTTAGTAGGCTCATAGGTCATGATGCCAGTTCATCGGAAGGATAGCGGCGGCCATGAGGGAGTTGTCCACCTCCCTCCCTCCTAGTCAAGTGCACCTAGCGTAGGATGGTACTAAATGACCATGTGTTTCCTACGAGGGGCATGCACTGTATTTTGCTAAACTAATTTGTAAACAGATAGGGTGTTACAAGCCAATTAGGAAATTAACAAACTTATCATGGGATAACTTTCTACCGAGAAACGTGACCCGTCTGTCCTGGAAATAAATTAAAATATTAGGTCATAAGTGACTCATGACGTCATGAGCATACATTATGAATTAAATATTAATAGCAAGCAGTAGGAGACGTTTGGCTCTTGATTAAATACTGAAATAAATATTAAATAGTTGCTCCTGTAATCTTATTACATTCATTGTTTATCTTATATTTTGGCATTAGTTTATTCACCAGTCGGGTAAATTAAGAAAATTTTCATTAGTGAAGGCTGGAGCAAATTCCACTAAAAGGGTTTTCACCTGGAATTGGTTGCTTGGCACCTCTTATGACCACTAGTCAAAGCCCACCCGATTCCACCCTTGGCAACTGCTCCATTTCTACCAAATCCAAGATGGCCGCCGTGCGACTTCACGCAAAAGTAAAAATAACATAACTTTTGACACAATTGACTTTGATATACAAATGAGAGATATTTTCTGATAATATGAGGGTGTCCGGTTCATTGGAAATGGTTTCGAGGTGATCAGAGGTCAAGATCACAAAAAGTGCCAAGGTCAAGTCATCTTTTTATAAAGAAATGTTTTTATTTTGTTAATTTTCCATTACCAAACTCATTATCTGGAGGCTAGGTGCATATGTAAACAAACAACTTTTTTAATTAATGCAGTCAGTGATAGCATACTTAGATTGTGCAGCTATGCTACCCTAGCATTCCTTATGGTTATTATTGAAATACCAGGCATGATGGAACTCATCCACCATGTAGCGTCATGGGGACACCACGTGGTCTGGTGTCACAGGACCTCACTCACTCAGGTGGTGTACAGTCAGGTGCAGTCCCAGGCCTCCCTTTCGTGGACGGATTAACACATCGCTGCTTGTTGTTGGGTCTCATGGGCAGTTATCACTGGATACCTGGGACCTCATTGTGTGAACATAAGAGCATAAGAAAATAAGGAGTTTGCAACAGGCCGGTTGGCCTGTGCATGGCAGCTCCTGTCGAGAGTTACTACCACTCTCTATCATCCATGAATCTATCTAGCCTCATTTTAAAATTTCCAGCGTTCCAGCACTTACTACAAAGTTGCTAAGCTTGTTCCACTCGTCCACCACCCTATTTGTGAACCAGTTCCTTCCTATCTCCCTCCTAAACCTGAACTTATCCAACTTAAATCCGTTGCTACGAGTCCTATCCTGCTCGGATATTATAAGAACTTTATCTATATCGCCTTTATTGATTCCTTTCACCTACTTAAATACTTCTATCATATCTCCCTGCACTCTGCGTCTTTCTAGGGAATGCAAGTTTAGTTTCTTTAACCTATCTTGATATGGAAGGTTTCTAAGTCCCGGAATCATTTTCTTCATTCTTCGCTGCACCGACTCCAGTGAATTGATATCCATTCTATAATAAGGGCACCAGAACGGAACCTCATACTCGAGGTGCGGCCTGACTAGCGCAAGATATGGTTGCAATAAGACTTCTGCACTCTTATTACTTATTTCGAACATTAACGCACTGTTTTCTAGGCCGTAGGTCAGGGCTTACAAGTACTCCTAAGTCTCTTTCACAAGTCGACCTCTCTAGGTTGATGTTGTTAAGGCTGTATACATTGTCAGTATTTGTTCTTCCAATATTAAGTACGCTGCACTTGCTGATGTTGAATTTCATTTGCCATTTCTCTGACCACTCCTGCAACTTATTTAAACCCTCCTGTAGTGCATTTGCATCCTGCCCTGAATTAATCTGCCGCCCTATTTTGGAGTCATCCGCAAACTTGCTTATGTCACTTCTGATCCCAGTATCTAAATCGTTTATGTAGATTATGAACAAAAGTGGGTCCAGTACTGACCCATGGGGAACAGCACTGGTAACACAGCCCCACTCAGATTTAACACCATCTACGCTGACCCTCTGTGTTCTATCGGTGAGCCACGATTTTATCCAATTTAAAACTTTCCCCTCGATACCATGAAGGTTAGCTTGGGTATGACTCTCGGGTATTACTGTTACTGTTGCGTTGTTTTCACTGGCTTAAGCACTGTCCATTCCTTTCCAAATAAAATTGTAACTTATGGCGAGAACTTGTTGATATTCCGGTGGAAAGGAGAGGTTCTGAGGAGGGAGTTGGTATGGGCCAACATAACAGTTGACCTGGCTACTGCCAGAGCAGCGCCAGGTACTTCTTGACCCTTCGGTGGTCAAGGATGTGTGTGTGTGTGTGTTTTGCCTGTAAAAAGGATTTATTTTCTCTTAAAAAATACATTTCGTAAATAACTGGGATGCCAACCATCTTTTTTCCCCTCAAGCTGTAAAATATCTACTGCAATGCATCCTTCCTGCCATGGTCTAAGCCCTAAATAAGTTTGTAATGAAATGCAATATTATCTACGTTATACCCCATCATAATATTATACAGTAGCCTTGCATACTTGGACACATCGCCAAGATCTGTTCTTTCATTTAAGCACATTATTGTATGAGACAACCTATTATTTCCTCCTCTCCTAATGGTCCTAAGAGTAGCGGCTACAGCAAGTTCCTTTACTCTATGTTCTATACTTGGTAGATCTAACTTCATTCTCATTATTTTAATTCTAGTGTTCCATTGATACCCTAAAACGATTCTCATGGCCTCGTTTTGTATCACTTCAAGCTTTTGAATAACTATCTTACTATACATTATGAGGATGGGAGCTGCATAGTCAATAACTGAACGTAAAGTGCTGATATAAACCATCCTTAAAATAGGAATACCTGCACCATTTCCTTCCATGCCCAAAGCTCTTAAAGGTCTTAAGCGTCCTTTACATACACTCTCCGGGTATTAAATCTCACGTACCTTACTTATGGACTTATACCCAATGTACATGGACCTTGAGGAGTATGAGGATCTTAAAAAGTCTCTATTATTAGCGTAATCAGTAGATGTAAATTTATGGAGTGTAAATTAGCTGAAGGGGAAATTTGTATACAAATGATTGCTAGAATGAAGAATTACTTTCTTTAATTAAGTGATGTTAATCAGAATTATAATTCTTTATTTAACTTTATGATTAATGATAATTATTTAATTCAGCTGTTCTAGCGACTTAAGGATATTTTTTAAAGAGCGAGAAAACACCGGAAACCTCAGGTTAGCCCAAGCAGCTGATAGAGAAGGACCATACCTAAGACTTAGCCCAATGGTTAAACTTGAGAGACGAGAAGACGGGAGTGGTGTGTCATCAATTGTCCTAAGAAATGTCATATTCTTTCACAGTGCCCTGAGCTAAGAAATAATTCAAAGAATTTAACAAGCAGAAATGCGGCAGCTAAAGTCCAATTTGTGTTTAAAACTGAGACGTGACCTGCTGATGCTCTACTTAACAGAGGTAAACGTCTTGATGAACCTGTGAATGTTATGCTTAACACTAGATGTAGCAAGGTTATTGTAAAATATCAATTAATACCAAGAAAGACTGAAAGAGGGAAGCTTGTAAAAGTTTTCGATTTTTTAGGAGTATCATCTTACTTTCCAGAAGTACGATGTTTTCTTAAATGTAAATTCCTAACAGGTTGGGTTAATGCTATTGCTGCTCCAATTAAATTTACTGATGTGTTGGTGGGTTTGTTCCTGGAGTGAGAGGGACTCCTCCTCCCCCCCTGTTAGTGTACTTACTGATCGGAAGGATTATGACATGCCTGGGGACGTTCATATTTCGCGTGTTGAAATAAGATCATAAGCTATTAATGGCCAAACACAACCTTTAAAGAGCCCTAGTTTGGCTACTCAACCCAGTTGTAAAGCAGACTTGGTTGCTGCTCAGAATACTTTGAGAAACAGCTCGCTGTCCCAGAAAAGTTGAGAAAGGTACATTTGTTTACACCCCCTGCATCAAGTTTAGCTGGGCATTTGTCTCACAAGAAAACTGTAGATAAGATATTAAGGAAGTTCTTTTGGATAGGGGTAACAGCTGATGTTAAATGTTACTGTCGTTCTTGTCCAATTTGCCAGAAAACATCACCTAAAGGTAGATTGAAGAAAGCTCCTTTGATTCCTGTACCTCGTTCTGAAACTCGTTTCTCACGAGTGGCTATTAACATTATGGGACCCATTAGTCCATCATCTACTAATGGTTATAGATCTATATTAACTTTGATTGATTATACCACTTGTTTCCCAGAAGCTGTGCCTTTGAAAGCTATAGATACTGTAACTGTTGCTGAGAACATCACATTTTTTCTCGTGTAGGTATACTCTCGAAGTGTCAGACAGAGAACCTCAATTTCGATTGGATCTTATGTCTAAGGTAAATCGTTTGCGCTCAGTGAAAGCTCTGTACACAAGCTCATATCACTCAGATTGCAATGGCACTGTTGAAAGGTTCCATAGTGTTCTTAAAACCATGTTACGAAGCCTGTGTGTAGATAGACCTCGAGACTGGGATAGGTATACTTCCCCTCTGTACTTTTGGCTTATCACGAACTACCTCATGATACTCTACTCTGAGATTCTCACCGTTCGAATTGAGAGGCGAGGATCTACTTGACACGTACCAGTACGTTCTTGATCTCCGTAGCCATCTGGAGGATTCACCTGACCTAGCCCTTAAACACCATAAAATATCAGTGCCCAGTACAACACCTATTTTGACAAGAAAACTAAAGCTCCAAGCATAGAACTTGGTGACGAACTTCTGGTATTACTTCCTACTTCTCAGAATAAATTAACTATATCATGAAAAGATCTTTACTTTGTCACTGGCATTCGTTTTAATGGAGCAGGCTATCTTGTGAAAGTAAATAATAGGGTCAAGCTCTTTCATATAGATATGCTGAAAAAGTTCCTTACACGAGAAGATTCAAATTATCAAGGAAATGTAACTTGTAATTTTTGTGTTCTTGATTCCACTCAGGATGTGCCAGGCTCTATCTGTGATATTGCTGCTTCAGATACCTCCAACAAGAATTTAGAGTTTAACATCAACAGTAGTCTTCCTCGAGATCAGATTTTGCAATTATATGTTTAATTTCAGAGTATATGGTTATATTTTCTGACAAGCCAGGTAGAAACTGAAACTGTATACCATTATATCAAGTTAAACACGTATATACCAGTACACAGAAAACCCTGTCCTGTTCCATATAATCTAGCTAATGTATTCAGTGAGGAAGTTAATAACATGATTTATTTAGGAGTTATTCAACCACCTGATTCATCATATTGTTCACCAGTTGTTTTAGTCAGGAAAAAAGACAATTCATGGAGACTTTGTATTGATTTCCAAGATTAAATGTACTGTAACTATATTTGATGCAGAACCCTTGCCAACCATTGATGAGTCGTTAAGTAACTTTGTTAATGACAAATATTTTAATGAATTTGACCTCTGCAAAGGTCCAAAGGCAAATTCCACTTGTAAACAACTATAAGAAATTTACTACTTTTACCACGAATGGGGATTTAATGCAATTCAAAATGTCATCATTGGTCTGAAGACTGCATGTGCAACTTTTATTAGACTTATGAGAAAAGTAACCTTGGTCTTCAAATCACTGCTTGTTATTTTGATAATCTAGTGGTCTACAATTCTAATTGGGATGATCATCTGTACTGTATTAAAGCTTTGTGTTAACAGCTGGACCAAGTAAGTGATTCTTCGCTCAACATTCAATGACATATTTAGGATTTACATTAGGAAATAATTTGCCCTCTCCTTTCGATGGTAAAGTAGATTCCATATTAAATATGCTAATCCCTGACACAAAGAAATAACTTAGATATTTTGCTGACATTGTGGTACCAATAAATATTATGCTTAAAAAATTTTGTAGTAATAAACTTTCTAGGCGTGAAGACCAGCATAAGAGCCTTAAACATTTACAGAGCAAATTGACAAGCAGTCCCATTTTATGGCTATCTGATTTTTCTAAGTTGATTTATGTCAGATTAGACTGGGTGCTCTATCGTAACAAGAGTCTGAAAATGTATTTAGACCAATTGCATTTGCAAGTAAGGTATTATTAATAGCAAAACATACATATACAACCATAGATAAAGAATGTCTAGGAATTGTTTGGGCCATTGGCAGATTTAGAAATCATCTTAAGGAAAAGAGTTTGTCTTGCAAACAGATCAGAAACCAATTCAATATTTGTATCCAATGCAAAATTCAAAGAATAGAATAATGAAATGGTCTCTTGACCTCCAAGGTGGATTATATTAAAGGCTCCCAAAATATTGGTGCTGAAATTCTCAGCAGGTGTTGTACACAAACTTGTGATGATTGACTTATACTTTGTAGAAAATTTTGTAAATTTTCAGGTATTTGTTGTAATTATTCTACTTTTAATATTATGCTGTAAAATGTTTATCAGCTTGTGACGGGATCTGTGTGAAGGAATTACCTCGTAGAGGATTAGAGGTGGTTCACTGTTTCGGATCAGAGTTGGGGGGCGACTGGCCAGGCACATTCTCTGAATGTTGGCCGTACTGGTCGGACGTGTCAGCCTTGTACTCTGCGACAACACTGCTGGTTTCCACTGGCTGCCTAAGCTTTGCACCATCCCTGAGGCAAGAAGTGGGCAGCTTAGGAAACGACATGCGGCTTTCAAGTAGCGACTCGGAAGCAGATGATCCGGAGCCAACAACACTGGAGGTGACAGACAGTTTTCAAGAGGTGATTAGTAAGAAAGAAAAGAAGAGGAGGCAAGAGTTGGCGAAGAAAAGTGAATGAAGTGATAGTGATGAGATCATGAATGATAGGAAGAAGAGGACGACACACAGAAGAAAGCAGAAAGAATTCAACTGGGAATAAAACACAGTAGGTTAGTCGAATGGATCATCGTGAAAGTACCAATGTGTCGAGCAACCCGGGTGGCGGAAACCGCTCAGGTACAAGGTTGAACTTTCCAAGTGATTTACGGATGTCCTTTTATGAGCGGTTACTGTGGGCTGCTGCACTGGGAAGAGAGCATAAAAAAGTTTGAACCCTGCTTAAGGAAGGTCGTAATAACTCCTATCTGACTGTAGCTGGGGACGAGGCGGTAAAGTTTTTGACGACGACAGGATTTAAGGAGGTGATAATGACGATGACTCAGGACACAGAACACCACACCAAGGTGATCGGTTATACTGGATCCTGATTTTCTACTTGACGATACACGATTCGTATGGGCAAAGCGACACGAAATCCGAGGTGAGAAGAAGAACCAAGTGGTAGGCTTGATAAAGGGAGACGTTCCGGAGAAGATATTCAATTCTGGAATAGGATATAGGTGAATTGCAAAGTTTATTGAACAACCTGCTCTGTGTTACAAGTGCAGCAGGTGGGGCCATATGGCCTGGAAATGTCAAAGTGCATGTCGGTGTCGTTACTGTGGAAAAAATCATAATTCAATAGAATGTGGAAACAAAATAAAGTCTAGGCAACATGTTGCGCCGTGCTGTTGCAATTGTGGCGACGAGCATAATACAGGTTCCTCAATTTGCAATAAAAACCCACAGATGCGTGGTGCCCGGTGGCAGAGCATGGGGGAGTGCAGCAGCGAGAAAAGGAAAAGGGACGAGGAGTTGGAGGTGACACAACTCTACCTTCAACTGAGAACGAGTGGAAGAAGAGAATGGAACAGAGTGACACGTTGAAGGTAACAGGAAATGGTACAGGAGCTGCACCAAAAGTTGTTCCAGAAGAGAAGGTAATTGACAAGTTTGGTGATGTGTATGGTGTAGTAGTTCAACTAAGGCAAGAAATTCAGATGCTTAGAAATGTGGATGTTGAACTAAAAGGGAAGAAGGTTGAAAATAATACAGTAATAAAATCTGACAAACCATCTTTGCTTGGGGGGACCAGAAATGTGGACATAAGGGAAGAGGTAACCCGCAAGTGGGGTGACATAAGGTATTAGCTCGAGTGAAAGAAGTAATGGAACAGTTTGTGAATGAGAGAATAAGGTTAGTTTCTGTTGTTAATAGGGAAAATGGAGGACACTAGTTTAAGTATACTTTCATGGAATGTAAATAGTTTACGTCCCAGGATCACAGATGTGCAGGCTTATGCACTGTTGTATAAGGTGGATGTTATAGCTTTATAAGAGGCAGGCACGGAGGATGGTAATTTGATGAATTTACGTGATTATGAATGTTTCTGTTTACCATCTAATAATAGAAATAATACAAGAGGTCTGTTATCTTATGTTCGGAAAAATGTACTGGTTGAATTGGTAATAGCTGACTAGCAGAATGAGGTTAAAAGTTTTGTGTTAAAATCTACGTCCAAGGGAGGTCTATATGTATTTTTAACATCTATGTACAGTCTCGTTCAAGATTCTTCGAACACTGCTGGAGACAGCCGGCAACTCAAGGCCGTTTGTTTACTATAGTACGTAGTATAATATAACACGAAACAACAAAGCCCAACCAATAATTAAACAGCAGGGAACTAAGTAACCAATCATCGATAACCTTTTACATTCATTCATAATTTTTACTACGTACTATAGTAAACAAACGGTCTTGAGTTGCCAGCTGTCTCCAGCAGTGTTCGAAGACTCTTGAGCGAGACTGTACGTCCTCAAGGTTTGGATATTGCTGACATGCCTGAGTGCCTATTTAATGATGCTAGCGTTTTGATTGGTGATATTAATGCTAGACACGAAGTCGTGGATACTATGGGACCCAGCAACATTAATGGGAGGAGATGGTTACACTTCTTGGAGGAGTTTGATAATATTGAAATATTAGGGAATCATGAGCCTACGCACATACATGGATGAAGGTTAGATTATGCAGTATGATTTAATACATGTGGAATAAGAGCGAATGCTGACATAGTTAGGGATTTGCTTAGTGATCATTTTGCATTACGAATTACTATACATGTTAACAAAATACATAAGTTAATTAAGCGGAAAAGATATTGGTTGCCGGAAAACAAAAATCAGGAGCTGATCACTACTATACAGGATTGGTATACAGATTATGAACCAAAGGATGTTGATAGCCTTCATGATGATTTATTACATATTATTGATTCTGTTTTGACGACAAGTAAGTGTAGTTATAAAGGAGAAATAAATCATGGAAACGTAATACAGTATGTATGTTAATGACAAATTGGTTCATGGCTGGAGTAAACTCCATAGAAAGGCGCAAAGAGAAAGGAGTGTAAATCCAAATGATAATGAAATCAAGCAAGAGGCGAGGAATAAATACTGGACAAACTTTTTAGGGAAAATTGCTAAAGGCAAGAGCTTGGGTGACATATGGAAGGAAGTGAATAAAGTGCGAGGTGTTCGAAGCAAGGGCAACAGCTAAGCTGACCTACAGGGCAGGGCCAGTCAACTTATTAGGAAATGGGCGAAGACTGCTAGTTTTGCCGAATTACCTCAGTGTGTTTTTTTTTTTAGCCCACCCTGGCACAGTTCACTGACCCACATCGGGGCCTGGGGGGTTAATAATAATAATAATAATAATAATAATAATAATAATAATAATAATAATAATAATAATAATAATAAAGAACCATAAAGAAATACAAATATGAAGAAAAAAGATCAATAGTGAGAAACAATATAAGTAAGTTGTGTTTTCAATAGTAAGAGAAACAATTTAGACCCTGCAATTGTGTGTAAATGAGGCAGAAAGTCAGATCAGCAACCTGGGACTTGGTCACAATTTTCGTGTTGCCATATGGCAGCAGGGTCTACCATAAACAACACATTATGCTTCCAATATCTTCCCAGGTGATAGTACCTCCCTGTTTGATAGCTGCCTACTACCTACTACCTCAATACAAAGTAAGAGTAGACTTAGGAGTGAGTTAGTTTAAAGTCAGTGTACTGGAGGTTGATACATGTGTTCCTATAACGAGAGGCGAGTTATTATATGCGATAATAAAGGGAAAGTCTACGACACCCGGTGATGATGGAATAACATATGATATCCTTAACTGTCTGGTTGGTATTAGAGAAGGGACCCTGTTAGACTTGTCTTATAATGGAGGTTGTATCCCTCTTAAGGGGAAGAAAGCAGTAATTGTACCAATACCAAAGAACAATGGAGATTTCCCGCCAATATCTTTGATCTTTTGTTTTAGTAAAATGTTGAAAAGAATAGTATTAAAACAGGTTGTTGTATAAAGTGGAAAATATCATGGCGCCCAATTTACATGGATTTATGAAAGGGAGAAGTACTGCAGACTGTGTTGTACAGTGTTTGAATAACTCCATGGCGACACGCAGGACTTTTGTAGACTTAAAAGGGGCCTTTGATAAAGCAAATAAAGAAGTCATACTAATTAATTTAAGGGTTTCTGGGAAGTTGCTGAAATGGATTGTGGATTAGATGAGTAACAGAATGGCTAGAGTATGGTTTGAGGGTTGGTACTCAGACGAAAAAGAGGTGGAGTTGGGGACTCCACAGGGAGGTGTACGTACTTAGTGCCACCCTTTAGAACATATTGATGAACATAATGGCTTGCTACGAAATTCCTGGAGACACACAGGTTATAATATATGCTAATGATATGAGAAACATGCAAAAGGCTTTAGATCCATTTGTTGTGGAATGGGCCGTGTAATTAACAATGAAAAACTAAATATCAGGTCAGAAATTATGAACAAGGGGATTTATTTTTGAATGGATTAAGGCGAGAATAAGTTGCTGTTTACAAATACCTTGGAATGTACATTGGGTATAAGTCCATAAGTAAGGTACGTGAGATTTAATACCCGGAGAGTGTATGTAAAGGACGCTTAAGACCTTTAAGAGCTTTGGGCATGGAAGGAAATGGTGCAGGTATTCCTATTTTAAGGATGGTTTATATCAGCACTTTACGTTCAGTTATTGACTATGCAGCTCCCATCCTTATAATGTATAGTAAGATAGTTATTCAAAAGCTTGAAGTGATACAAAACGAGGCCATGAGAATCGTTTTAGGGTATCAATGGAACACTAGAATTAAAATAATGAGAATGAAGTTAGATCTACCAAGTATAGAACATAGAGTAAAGGAACTTGCTGTAGCCGCTACTCTTAGGACCATTAGGAGAGGAGGAAATAATAGGTTGTCTCATACAATAATGTGCTTAAATGAAAGAACAGATCTTGGCGATGTGTCCAAGTATGCAAGGCTACTGTATAATATTATGATGGGGTATAACGTAGATAAATATTGCATTTCATTACAAACTTATTTTAGGTTTAGACCATGGCAGGAAGGATGCATTGCAGTAGATATTTTACAGGTCTAGGGGAAAAAGATGATTGCCATCTCAGTTATTTACGAAATGTCTTTTTAGAGAAAATATATAGTTTTACCAGGCGAAACACTGTACAGTACATACTGTATATATTGTGATGGATCAGTATTCAGTAACGGTCAAGCGGGAAGTGACGTTTTTGTAGGGGAATATTTTATCAATGAGTGTTATGCAGATGAAACGGTGTGTAAAAGAATTAGTAACAACACCTCATCCACGCTGGCTCAACTACACGCAATAGAGAAATGTACAGAAACATATATTTTTGTTGATAGTACAAGTGCATTGTAAGCTTTGCAGAGTAAAAATCCATGTAACTTTCATATTGTTAATATCTGCAAACGACTGGTCATAGTAATGCAAGAAATGGAATGTACTGTGCAGTTTGTATGGATTCCATCACATGTGGGGATTCATTTAAATGAAATGACTGACAAATTGGCCAAAAAAGCTGCAGAAACGATAGGTAGTGTTAGCATTGTAAGTATTAAGACGATAAAGAGGGAAATGAAAAGAAAAAGAGAGGAATGGGAAAGAGCAAGAAGAGAAGTGACTGCCATATGTAGTGAGAGTTTTCAGCGTTATTTGTATGTTTTATAAACCACCAGTGTAACTTATGGGACTAACTTACCATCTGTTGATACTGTTATAATGAGAATAAGATTGGGATACAAATATTACTGGAGGGGCGAGTCAACCTTGTCAACTGTGTCATCTTAGGGCTGCCTGTATTAGGCAGTACTGGTACTCCGACATTGTTGGTTAATGGATCTCACTGTATCCATCAAACTGACTCCCCACACAGAATAATTCACGAAATTTATAAATTCACATGTATTTATCTACAAGAGGATGCATTTTTTTTTACTGAAGACAAGACCTGATCAGCGACAAAGGTAATCAAGATACAATAACTGTTTACTGGTCTAATGACGCTGGGTCACGAAAGGGAAATTGTGGTTTGTTGTGTTTTGGGGCTCAATATGTCATTCATGTCAACACGTGCATTAGGGTTTCCCACTATATGGAACCGGAAGTGACGTCTTGTTTGGAAGAAATAAATGACAAACGTTTTACCCATCCGGAAGTAATGAAGAATCTATTTTCATCATTGTCCTAGTGATCGATCAGCCATAACATTTAAACTTCTAGTTATTATATCAAGGCTTTTCGTGACATTATTGTTATTTTTTATCATGAAACTAATTTACAAATGGTATTATTGTTAATATTCTTGACGTTCCGGCGCCTTGGCGTAATGATCTACACGATCTTCACATCTACTGTGGTTCATACTGTTTCACACCTCCACGAAAGTACTTGAGAGAATTGTTGGCCATGGATAAACAAGAAACGTTTCTCACTACAATGCCACACTCTCGGTGGAGGTAATGTGTACGTATACATCTCTTACGCTCGAGCTGGTTACACAAGTGTTTGGCTCCTCCTTGGCAGCTCACGCCCGCCTTGTCAACACTATAATCTTCCCTGTAAACATCATAATTGTCTTTGTCAACACCACATCTTGTCAACACGCCTTCATTGTCAACACATCTTCCTTATCAACACATCTTCCTTAGCAACACAACACTTTACTTATCGACACAACATTTTCCTCATCAACACATTTTCCTTTCAACACATTTTCCTTATCACCACCATACATTCCGTGTCAGCACCACATCTTATTTCTCAACACTACATATTATCAACACCTCATCCTGAATGTACACACAAAGCTCCTTTAGTCCCACCAAACGCCCGTCAGCTTAACATCAAAGGGGTGTACAGTTGTAAGTGGGAAGCTGATATGCTCTTGGGAGGTGATAATGGAGCTATCTTGAGAAAGAGAAAGTAAAAGAGATAGAGAATATGTGACTGAGGGATGAAAGAAGCAAAAGAAAGGCAGGAGGAAAGGTAGGCAAAGAAAGATTGAGAGGACGGTAAAGGGAATTAGACAGAGAAAGAGGTTAGGAGCTTGGGTCAACGGATGGATCATCAAGTATGGGGTGGAGAAAACCCTCGGACATTCGTAGGAAGTTAACATATCCACTGGTCGAAGGCATGAATAGTCAAGACTACCCTCACATGAGCTGCAGGTAGCGGGAGGTATTGGTGAAGAGCGTCGGCAGACAATTGTTGCCAGTTATCCTTGCCTGAATACCGTGAGAGCTTCCATATTTGCACATTTCATACTTCCCTAGAATTTGGGACTAGGACTTTTCAGGGGTGTATTTTAAATGCTCCAACTCGTGTTTCAGGAGTTGCGAGGTAAAAAGACGTTCGTTACTATATATATATATATATATATATATATATATATATATATATATATATATATATATATAGTCCACACGGACTTATCTGATCCCACACAGTAGGTCGAGGGTTCGAGTCCTGGCTGGTGAGGTCGTTGATTTTATATATATATATATATATATATATATATATATATATATATAGAGAGAGAGAGAGAGAGAGAGAGAGAATAGGTGCGCGTAATCCAAGTATATGCTGATAACCACAAGAAAACACGAAGTTCCCAAGTGCTTTCGTGTAATTCACATCTTCAGGGGTGAGTACAGTAGAGAAGAGTGAGATCAAGTCCCTAGGGGACAGCAGGAGTCCACATTGTGGACAGCACCATTCATACAACCACCTCCAAACGACCACCTCTAGGAAGTTGGCAACCAAATGTGTTCTCTCCCAGATGTACATCGATGAAGGGTTTAATTAATAAGTGAACTTACCAGGACGGGTCTTAATTACTATCTGCTGTATGTGATAACTCCATACACAACATTACACTCTGACAGAACATGTTATCATAATTGTGTAGGGATTTTTTCTTCAACTTTTCAATCTCGCTTTTAGTTTGTTGATGGCGTTTAATTTGGTTGTTATTTTCACAGTCTCAAATCTTAAATAAAATATTAAGTGTCACTGAAGTCCGAGTCTCTTGGGACTTTTATTTAAGATTTTTTACATGAAATTTGTCTTTAACCTACACTTCATAGTTTTGAAAATATGATTAATGATTTTATTTTCAGCTTAAAAAAAAATTGACATTTCACAAATGATACACGTACTCGTCTTAAATGGTCACAAATGTCTTATAATTTTAAATAGTATGATGATGTATGATGATGAAATTGATTATGACATCTGTTTTTTAATCATATTTGGGTTAGTGTTTAATTTATTACGAGTATGGCAAGTAGATAACGTACATTCAGTTCATGTAATAAACTTGGAAATATCCGTACTTCCTATTACCATAAAGCGGGGTTACGTCGCCAAACTAACGCTTTGTAAAATTCCTACAGAAATATTATTCGATGATTACGTCCAGGAGGTTCGTATATCTACACTCATGATCACTAGACTATTGACACTAACGTTTATGTATCTTAAGATATAATAAAGGCTCCGGTAGAAACGCCACATAAGCGTATATGGTTTCATCTATTGACTTCTTTTTACCAATTGTTGGCTGATAGCAAAACTCTAACATAACGTCTACCTGCGTCAAAGTTCGTAAAGTGAACATACAGTAATGGCATTTGCTTAGTAACTGTTGAAATCATGGGAAACTGGTAGTGTTCAAATAATATGTCAAATTTTCCATTTCCCAAGGTCTCCTGATTCATATTGTCCCTTTGATAGATTTCTCTTTCTTCATGATAGACACGTCTTTTAAGTCGTACTCAATCTAGATAACTACAGTATGTCACAACTGTCACGAATTGCATCCTGTTTGCCACGAGCCAGGATGGAGTCTTGCTGTTGAAATTCTGTCTCAAAACTATTGATAATAGTTGCGGTGGCAGGAGATGAACTTAAAATATTCAATAATACGTACTGACCCACGAGTTCTTTTTTATTAGAATTTTGTGTTTGTACAAGTCGTGGTAGCCAGGATAGAATGATACCGGTGAATGAGTCGACAGCCGAGTCACATTCACAGCTTTGTTCTACGCTGACGCAGAGACGGATGTTTCGTCATATTGAGTCACCACACGAGTCCCTCTTGACGTTCGTTGAGCATTACAAAACAACTGGTGTGTGTAGAGGGTGGGAGTGGCTGAGGAGGAGGCAGGACTCTTCTCAAAGAAAAATCAATAAATCTTAAGCATTAACTAGGCATCAGAGAATTCTGTTTCAGATTTATGGCAGTTTCAAAGATTTCAGTCCACTATTAACACCATTTTGGCTTACTACTTTGTTATGTGTCTTATTTGAGGTAGATATGCGCGCTGACCTTTAGCTGATATGGGAAAATAACACAACGTACCGTACTTCTTGAAAACGTCTACGGATCGACGATCCAGAGTTTAAAGAGCAACCTGACGTAAACATATCCTTTTGTCACATATTCCATGACTACTGTTTTGGATAGATTCACTGTACCCAAACAATTTATTAAACTCTTTGGAGGAAAAGGGTATTCGGGAATCGTGAAGCGTCTAATTATGTGTAGTGGAATTATAGCCATTAACTCAGGCATGCGTCTTCTATCCGATGTATTGCGTACATCATTACTACAAGCATAGGCACAGATTGAATATAATTCAACAGATTGAATATAATTCAACATATAGGCAGGCAGTGTTCTACGACACCCGCATGTAGAAAAAGTGTAAATAACTTAATGTCCATCCGTTCTAATATCTAAATTCACCACATGTATTTACAAAGGCTAGAGGAACGAGAGAGGATGAGCTAAGTTTATCCTCATTCTCAGGACTAGAATATATACTTCTGCCACGTATGTGAACATTTAAATGAAACTCCAACATATAAACTCTCTGCTTAAAAATAAAGATACAGCATATCATCCTGCAACTCCCAATGAGTAACGTGAACTTATAGTTTAGAAAAAGAACTTATAGCTAATAGCATAATCCCCACAGTTTGTGAACTCCCACTGTGTAAAGTGAACTCGTAACATATATGAGGGCCTGCCTACACGTAACACACAAACTCCAACCACGTGTATTATGAGTCCCCATCATGTAATATCAACTCCGTTCATGAATTCCCAGCATGATATAGGGGCGTTATAGCCTTAGTTTCTGAAGCCCCTTCTAAGAATTTAATACACAACCCAAAGTAATAAATATGAACTCCGAACATATAGTTTTAACTCCCATAAACAAAGTGATGTGGTTTCCTATGATGTATTTTGTGATATGAATTGCCCAGCTAATAAGTTATCAACCACAGCCATGTTATCAAGATCACCAACAACATAAACAATATTGAAATAAACAATAATAACAACAAACAATAATAACAACAAAACATAACAAAATAAAACAAACATCAAACGATTGGTCACCAGTATGATGTGAAAGCATTCGACCTAGTCGACCACAATAAAGCTATTGACCTCGGGCTTCGGAGAAGTCTTATACCATGGCTTACAGACTTCCTCAGTGACCGACGCCAAGCTGTACACTTCCGAGGGGCTGTCTCCACCTTTCAGTCACTCACCTGTGGCGTCCCCCAAGGCACCAAGATGGGACCACTCTGCTTCCTTATGCTCATCAATGATGCCCTAAGAGAAACCCCTGCTCGCTGGAAATATGTCGACGACTCCACCTTTGGGATCAGAGTCAACAATTCTGCTCCCAACTATACCGCCCTTCAGGATTTATTGAACAGTCTCCAAAACTGGGCCACCAACAACCATGTCACCATCAACCATACCAAGACCATGGTTATGCACATCAACCTCTCCTCCGACATTGTCCCCCTCCTTCCATTACTTTAGGTCCGTACACACTCCAGGTTGTAGATTCCACGAAGCTCCTCAGCGTCACCATAGACAACAAACTAAATTGGAAACCACACGTCAGTGAAGTTGTCAAATCCTCCAGTTTCCGTCTCCACCTCCTCCGCCGACTCAAATCCCTCGGAGTTCCTGCACCCGAGCTCCTCAGTGTTTACACAACATTCATACTTCCCAAGCTCACCTATGCCTCCCCCACCTGGTCTTCCTCCCTAAATGCCACACAACGTAAACACCTAGAAAAAGTGCAAAAGAGGGCATGCAAGATTATTCTCTCCCCTTCCTACTCCACATATCAAGAAGCGCTCAACACACTGACCCTTTCGACTCTCACTGACCATCACCACGACCTCATCTGCAAATTTGGTAAGAAGCTTCTACACCATCCTCGACACCGGCTCCTACTACCACCTGAGATCCCTTGCCCGAGAATTGCTGTTCGACACCACAACCGCATCCAGCACGAACTGATCGCTATAAGAACAGCCCAGTCCCAACCATTGTAAAATTATCAATAACTTGTAATAAACCAGTGTATTCCTCCCAGTAAATACTACTTCTTGCACTGTCACTATGTTGAAATGCACTGTAGTTTGAGCTTTTCCCCATCTAGTTATTATATATCTTATTTGTATCACTTATGTTACTTGTATATTATTTGTAATTCGAAACCCATTCCCCAAATATGTAACTGTATATTTTCAGCCTTCTGGCTGCCAAGCTCTTTCAATAAACCGTTAATTATTATTATTATTATTATTATTATTATTATTTATTATTAAATAAAGATTTTCAAATTAAGATTACATGTCTCCCGCCATATTGTTCTACACGTTATTTGGGAAATAAATTTGCAACAAAATCAATTGTGTGAGTAGTTACTCTATCAGGAGTGTCCACTACTGAGCCAGGCATTCAAAATGTGATACATTTAATGCAAATAGTATTAGTAATAATTACAGTATATCAATATGATAATAATAATAATAATAGTAATAATAATAATAATAATAATAATAATAATAATAATAATAATAATAATAATAATAATAATAATAATAATAATAATAATAATAATAATAATAATAATAATAATAATAGCTATGACGTGCGACCTTTTAATCCTAAAGGACGTAGGGGCCTAAAGGGTTATGATGATATTAATAGTCATGCTGAAAAAGGCGATCTTTGTAGTAGATCTTTCGTCTGATTACTCGGTGGACATAAATCTGTGTCTCTACATATTTCTCAAAAAATGTGACCTTGCCCCTTGACCTTTTTTACTTTAAGAAAGCACTAACTTGGGGGACTGTTGTAGTAAATGTGTAAATATTGTAGTTCTGTCCGTCAGCGACACACATACAGATTATTTGTGAGTTCTTGGAAACCTAACGTTTTAAAGTCAAGTGAAGCGAAAAAGTCATTAAAGTAAGTGCCTTGTTTAAATTTTGGTTTGGTTATCTAAATTTGGCTTTAATTGGCAAGATCATGATCTTGTTGTACGTTTGTTGAATTTCATAATCGCTTTTTTTTTACTTCAAGAAAGCCTGCAAATATACTTAGGATCGTCGTAAAAGAATACCCATATCTTAGCTGACTAAACATAAAAATCTGGACACTTATTTTGATAAACTTGCATATGAAAACCCTGTGTTATATTGGTCAAACCTGAGCTGGCTTATATCAGGAGCTATAGTGCTGGTGTAAAAACACCTTTACATTATATAAAAATTCACCCAGATGTATTATACCTAAATCTATAATCCCAAAATATTCATTAAGTTATTCAACCATACCTCAGTTGTTGACATTATACATGGCTGAGGTTGTAGTTCCTTCAGAGGGTGGGCGAGGTCAAGCTCACTAATCACAACAGTTTATCTGACGTGTTTCCTCTCCCACACTCTCAGAGGGCAGGCGAGGTCTACTAAACCCCAACACCTCGCCCGCTCCTCATCTCTCTCACGTCATAGAGGCAGGAGAGAGATCAGATTCTTATCACTAGTTAAGAGGAGAACACCTAACTTAAGTGTTCCCATATAAGTGTACTTAAGCCCTTTTCCCTGGAGAGAATTCACAATACATTCTCTCCCAAACTAAATACTGTATATATAGAATCTTCAATATTAAAGCAAGTCCAGAAGTACACGTGTTTCCATCAACTCCGCCACTTAAGAGTTCCAGAACTAATTTAAAACAATTGCGTGTGATATAAAAACAACTATCACATACTGGTGATGTTCTGTTATGTCTCCCTCTCGTGTTGTGTTAGGTGCTATAGTGCTGGTGATGTTCTGTTATGTCACCCTCTCGTGTTGTGTTAGGTGCTATAGTACTGGTGATGTTCTGTTATGTCTCCCTCTCGTGTTGTGTTAGGTGCTATAGTGCTGGTGATGTTCTGTTATGTCTCCCTCTCGTGTTGTGTTAGGTGCTATAGTGCTGGTGATGTTCTGTTATGTCTCCCTCCCGTGTTGTGTTAGGTGCTATAGTGCTGGTGATGTTCTGTTATGTCTCCCTCTCGTGTTGTGTTAGGTGCTATAGTGCTGGTGATGTTCTGTTATGTCGTGTTGTGTTAGGTGCTATAGTGCTGGTGATGTTCTGTTATGTCTCCCTCTCGTGTTGTGTTAGGTGCTATAGTGCTGGTGATGTTCTGTTGTGTCTCCCTCTCGTGTTGTGTTAGGTGCTATAGTGCTGGTGATGTTCTGTTATGTCTCCCTCCCGTGTTGTGTTAGGTGCTATAGTGCTGGTGATGTTCTGTTATGTCACCCTCTCGTGTTGTGTTAGGTGCTATAGTGCTGGTGATGTTCTGTTATGTCTCCCTCTCGTGTTGTGTTAGGTGCTATAGTGCTGGTGATGTTCTGTTATGTCTCCCTCTCGTGTTGTGTTAGGTGCTATAGTGCTGGTGATGTTCTGTTGTGTCTCCCTCTCGTGTTGTGTTAGGTGCTATAGTGCTGGTGATGTTCTGTTATGTCTCCCGTGTTGTGTTAGGTGCTATAGTGCTGGTGATGTTCTGTTATGTCTCCTCTCGTGTTGGTGTTAGGTGCTATAGTGCTGTGATGTTCTGTTATGTCTCCCTCCGTGTTGTGTTAGGTGCTATTGATGTTCTGTTATGTCTCCCTCTCGTGTTGTGTTAGGTGCTATAGTGCTGGTGATGTTCTGTTATGTCTCCCTCTCGTGTTGTGTTAGGTGCTATAGTGCTGGTGATGTTCTGTTATGTCTCCCTCTCGTGTTGTGTTAATATTATTCCTGGGAAGTACAACCCTGAGTCACTTGTTAATGACGTCACATTCTTGTCAGCTGGAGCCTTTTGTTGTACTTGTTAGATACTATAATATTTACCTGGCTTATAGTAGAATGTTTTTTCCTTGTTTTCATCATTTTCTTCGTGTGTTTCAAATATTTAAGACTAAGAGAAGTTTTACTGTGTACAATGGAAAATACTCTCAGAACAAGTAAATGTTTCCGTGCTTGATATGAAACAATACCATCCTAATAAGTAAATATTACTTGATGTGTTTACAATGAAAAGTAATAATCCTTTTATAAAACTAACATAATAAAGAGTTCAATGTTGTTTTAGTGGTTTATTGGTTATTTGAAGAAAAAAAGAAGAAATATATATTCGGATTGCATTTTAATATATAACATCAATAAATGATCATTTACAGTTGTGGATATTATCTACAGAGTAATTAAACAATCACAAATTAATGATATAAATAGTGACGGAAGACAGGTAAAATATAAAAGGTAATTGGAATGGAGATAATAAAGAAGAAACAGAGTATTGTGTCAGGTATGTGGGGGGGGGGTCAGCAAATGGAGCGAAGAGAATGAAATAAAGTGGCAGACTGAAACACGAAAATAGTTTAGACTTCTATATCAGCAAAGGCCAAGGTGAGATAGGTACAGGGAACCCCTAAACCGACACCACCGTATGAGAGTGAAGCGTGGACTCGTGATGCGGAACGAAGGAACAAATCAGAAGTGAGAGAAATACAGTGTTGAGAGTATTGTGTGGGCAGTGTTGAGCAGAGAGCGGGTCATGGTATTAATGTCAATACCTATATATATATATATATATATATATATATATATATATATATATATATATATATATATATATATATATATATATATATATATATATATATATATATATATATATATATATTGCAATTATAACACTGCATTACGTCATAAGAAATAAAAACGATTGTTTATATAAGATAGCAATGAAAGAATGTGCTATACTTATCCCTAAAATCTGGTTTATAAGCAAAAATAAATCCTGCTCGTCGAATTTTGCTCTTTTGCGTGTTTTTGTGTGAAGCTTTTGAGTGGCTGCAAAAATATTTTCTGCTGCCATAGTTACCAGCAACACGTTGAAATTCATCATGCAACATGATATCCAAGTGTGGAATTATGAAGAAAAAAATGGAGTATTAAAAAACCGAATGTAGAAGCATTGTTTGACACGCAGGTCTTTATCATTCAGATTACGTTAGTTATATTCCATTGAATTTCCCGGCAAGTCTTGAGACACCCTACCACTTTGTTAAGCAGTAAAATGACCAAAAGTATAATGCACAATAAAAATGCACTTTTCCCTAGTATTCAACGGCAATATTCACTTTCGTCATTTAGACATTCTAAACATATTTTTTCATAACCTCCTTGCAAGCGGTTTCATTTACGGTTTATTCTACAGCACTTTCATCAGTAGGTCTATTATTAACACGGTAGTTTGTTCTCCCTTATTATGCATTTTCACCTGGTGGTATCGAACACACATACACAATTTACAGGTCTCTATGGACGTTTGTGACTGGTTGTCTTTAATACCTCACTGGTTTTGGGACGTTTGTGACTGGTTTTCATTAATACCTCACTGGTTTAGGGACGTTTGTGACCGGTTGTCTTTAATACCTCACTGGTTTAGGGACGTTTGTGACTCGTTGTCTTTAATACCTCACTGGTTTAGGGGGTCTTGGTGGAGCATTGTTGATTTCTTGATCATTCACCATAGTTCGTGAGGGCCTTGCTGGCCTTGAACCTTGCGATGAGTCATCATAGTTAGATTCAGCTTGTACTACCTGTGCATTTTGTCTTGGGTAATCATAGTTAGATTCAGCTTGTACTACCTGTGCATTTTGTCTTGGGTAATCATAGTTAGATTCAGCTTGTACTAACTGTGTATTTTCTCTTGGGTAATCATAGTTAGATTCAGCTTGTACTACTGCATTTTCTCTTGGGTAATCATAGTTAGATTCAGCTTGTACTACCTGTGCATTTTCTCTTGGGTAATCATAGTTAGATTCAGCTTGTACTACCTGTGCATTTTCTCTTGGGTAATCATAGTTAGATTCAGCTTGTACTACCTGTGCATTTTCTCTTGGGTAATCATAGTTAGATTCAGCTTGTACTACCTGTGCATTTTCTCTTGGGTAATCATAGTTAGATTCAGCTTGTACTACCTGTGCATTTTCTCTTGGGTAATCATAGTTAGATTCAGCTTGTACTACCTGTGCATTTTCTCTTGGGTAATCATAGTTAGATTCAGCTTGTACTACCTGTGCATTTTCTCTTGGGTAATACCTCACTGGTTTAGGGGGTCTTGGTGGAGCATTGTTGATTTCTTGATCATTCACCATAGTTCGTGAGGGCCTTGCTGGCCTTGAACCTTGCGATGAGTCATCATAGTTAGATTCAGCTTGTACTACTTGTGTATTTTCTCTTGGGTAATCGTAGATAGGCTGACTGGCCGTTGCTGCCTTGTCTACTGATACTGGGAGTTCTACTCGACAGTCATTGCTGGTCTTTATGGGTTTACTTCCATTCGGCAGATAATCGTAGGGGTTGGTGTTGGCTGCAATGTACTGCGTTGCCAAGTTTGTGGTGTTGATGTAGATCGATTTTTCATCATCAGTATCAGTATCAACATCGGCGATGTTGATATAACGGTCATTGTTGTAGCCATGATCATCCCATTCGTAGACAGAGTTGTTATCGCTGTTGGCTTGGATGTTAAGATTGTAAATTTGGTCTTTTTTTACTTGTGTATTTTCTCTTGGGTAATCGTAGATAGGCTGACTGGCCGTTGCTGCCTTGTCTACTGATACTGGGAGTTCTACTCGACAGTCATTGCTGGTCTTTCTGGGTTTACTTCCATTCGGCAGATAATCGTAGGGGTTGGTGTTGGCTGCAATGTACTGCGTTGCCAAGTTTGTGGTGTTGATGTAGATCGATTTTTCATCAGCAGCATCAACATCAACGATGTTGATATAACTGTCACTCTTATGGCCATGATTATCCCTTTCGTAGACATAGTTGTTAACGCTGTTGGCTTGATTGTTAAGATTGTAAATTTGGTCTTCCCCGCTATAAATTTGACTGTGGTAGGTGTAACTGTTTCCGTGAGGAGTTTGGGGGTGACTGCTATATGTATTTCCATGTTGGTTATCCACACGTTCCGGGTGCTCGTTCCCGCTGTTCCTAACATTAATCTCGTTGGAGTTCATTCTCCAACTGGCTGCATAAAGGTTGACTTCCTCCGACGTGACAATAACGCTGGTATCAGGCTGTCTCCAACTACTGGTAAATCCTCTCCGGCGAAAGCTTGCCGCAATGTTGCTGGTGATCGACTCCTGTCTTGTCTTGAATATCTTGAAAACTTTTACGAAGATTATGATGACGACGGCGATAACAATCGCAACGACAGTGACAAGACTTCCCAGGATGATCCAGTAAGTATCGGAATCATCGTCGTCTTTTGGGGAAAAGTACCTTGTTTCGGTCATATTAGTCATCTTGACTGATCATTGGACAATGTCAGTCGGTGGTTCACAGGAAAGAGAACAGATAGATATTATCTGCTCCCGGGCGCATAGTGCTGCCTCTAGATTTGATTCACTCGTATGAAAGGCACAAAAAATCTTTCTATTAGGCAATATAATGCTGACAGCTTATATTGTGTCTTTAATCAAAGTTTCATATATGCAACCAAAATCAATATTTCACTTGTAAAGGTCATTTGTTCAATAAAAATCCAGGAAGAGGATCACACCTCCTGCACTTCACAACACCATCAACACTGAAGTGGATCAGATGCCTTCTATGACCAATCAGTAAAGTGTTACTTTGTCAACTATTTTTGCTCATTAGCTCAGGTGAAGTTGATGACACTACAGCACCACAAGATTTTTATAGTCCCAAGTCGACTATCACTGTGGTCGTAATGAGGAAAAATCCTTGTGTAACGCTGAGCTCACTCGTTAGTCTTATTTATAGCTGACAAAGGATCTTGACAGTTATGCCACATACCACAAAACTCACCGTGAAGGGATGGGAGAAAAGCTAGCATTGTTGGGCATTAGATGTTTTTATGATGTAGTTCTTTTGAGTGGGTAGGTTTTTTCAATAACTTTTGATTTTCAAAACATTTGAAAGTGTGTTTACCTTTATATTTTAGTTTGTTTTTGTTGTTTTTTACTCACAATTTTCAACTTGGCAACTTTATTTATCTTGAAGTCGCATCCGGTGTGGACGCAGTGCGACACCCGTGACACGCTTTATATTCATTCTGTTCACCAGGTTGATTTTTTTTTCATCCACACTCACTACAACAACGTTCACCTCCTTGAAACTACGCATAGCTCCAGTTGTGTATGATCATAATGTACAGAAATGTGTACAACGCACGTACTGTGTTTGCACCATGGATTCCTTTGCGCATAGAGGACTCTTGCGCACGCGCCAATTGCTACATTTAACATAGAAAACGTTATATCTGGGAGACTGCTCATTTCTGTCACGAGTAACTTCTTTTTTCATCAGTGAAATAATTTTCGGCACTGTGTATGTACGTTTCTCTTGATAAATAACCACTGCTGAGGGAGGTATTTAAGAGTGACAGACGAGAAGGTACTGACGAGGAATCACCTGAATATTAGGCATTCCAGTTTACTTCACCTGATGAAACGCGCTAACTTAACCCAAGCCTAATCTAACTCCACCCAGGGATCGTTAGGGTCTTTAATCATTTAATCGTCAGGTGAAATAAACTGGGGGCTAATCTTCCGGTGATCCCAGACGAGATATACTGTAGCTTCATGTGAAGAAAGAGGAGATGAAGAATAAACGGGAAGAACAAAGCGAAAAGGTTTACAGGGGTGTGTGAGGGTGACTACATCGATAATAATAGAGGTTCTAAGACGTTTAGGAAATCAGAACCGAGTATCTAAACGTTGAAAAATATATCTTGTTTTAGAAATATATGCTGATGACAATAAATGTGACAAGTAGAGAGACATCCCCACAAAACAAAACTAATCAGTATGCTCTGCAAGTATTCGATTTCTCGGAGTAATAAATACTATATATATATATATATATATATATATATATATATATATATATATATATATATATATATATATATATATATATATATATATATATATATATATATATATATATATGAGTCGGAGAACTGGGTCTATTCAAATGGAGACTACAGTTCCGGAGGATCTTTCCTACTGACGTCACGTAAAACCCAAACAAAAATCGCCCGTTCTCATTTCTGCTATGAAACAACAGTATCGATTACGGACAAAGGGGGCGTGAATTAGATTGCATTCTATCAACACGTTTGTGGGATTACAAGAGGATTAGAGACCCTAGCTTATATAACCTGATGATTAAACACCGTAACGCTAATCTAACCTAACCCTAACCTACCCTAATCTAACTAAACCTAATCTTACCAAACCTACAGTAATTTGGCCTAACCTACCCCAGTCTAGTCTAGCCTAACCTACACTAAATTTAAAACTTAGTGTTAGGTGCGTCAGGGTGTTTTTTTTTAATCAGATAAAATAAACTGGGGTACCTAGTCTTCACGTGTTTGTGTATTAGTTGTGTTGTCTATATCCGGCTTCTGACAGTTTACGAGTTACTGTTGTTGTCTTTTGTCTGGTCTCTTGAAAAACATTTGTGAATTAGTTGCTTTATAAGTATCAGGTTTCTAGTAATACGTATTAAAAAGTTCATTGCTTGTGTAATACAGTTTAATTTTGTTTCACTTATTGATTACATTAATTAAGTAAAACTCACATTTGATTTTTTTAATGATATAAAAAGCGTCCGTACAATATACAAAATTAAATAAAAGAAAAAAAAGATACGGACTAATAATAAAATGCAGCAATAAAACAATGACATGTAAACACACTAAATAGAAATAAACACCAATTAAGCCTGAAAAGCAATTAAACTTTTTCAGAATAGGGATAACTTTTGTTTTTATTGATATAACTAAATGAAAACTAATTCTTATATATCAAAATTTGCTCTGTTTAATTTAAGACGTTGTTTACCATCATAAGATAGCCAAATTATACCTTAAGTAAAATTATACCTTAAGAAGGTTAGATGAGGTTAGGCTTTGTGTGAAGCCAATGATTTATACGTACAATGATGACGTTCGTGATCGCTTATGGCCATTCAGAAGATTAAGGTTGGAACGGCTTCCTACCTTCCCCGGAGATCCTGCTCTGCCATGAGTGCAGTCACCTTCCCCCGCTGTTCATCAAATTCTGGCTGTGATCTCATCAAGGCTCGGGACTCGTGGGCTGTGTCCTCAGACCTTCACCTATCGAATGTCAATTCTCTGGTGATCTACCCCATACCACGACCGTCAGTTCATCTCCTCCGTCTGTGCCCCGGTGTTATACTGCCATTTCAAGACATCGGCCGCTGTCTCTCGAGTGTGGAGTTGAATGGACGCTTCCCCAGTGTGGATCACCGTGTTCCAGAACCTTCCAGGGCCACTGCCGTAGAAATATCTGGTCATTGTTTGATTCTTTTGTTGTTGATTCCTTTAATTGCTGACTCTCCTTTCATTGTTTGATTCATCAGTTGTCAGCCCCCAGTAATTGTTTGACTCCATTAATTGTTTGACTCCATTAACTGTTTACTGCATTAATTGTTTGACTCCCGTAATCGTTACTTGATGTTTGTTGAGTGGTGTCAGAGTTTTGTGTTATATTTTTTATAGGAAAGAGATGTCAATCTCAAACGGTTGTTTGTTATTCCTCAGAAAACCATTGTCCTTGACTTTCCTTTATTAAGATACTGATTAGTCTGGTAAGGGATTTCATCCTAAGTCCCAGGCCTTTACATATATATATATATATATATATATATATATATATATATATATATATATAATATCTTCATAAAATCACAGGGAAAAATGAAACAATGGAGTACCTTAGCTTTCGTCTTTATTCAAGACATCTTCAGAGGCAACTGAATTACATGGACCGAGAGAGGCTCATGTACACAGTGTTAAGAACCACGCCACCAATTGTCATGATCTACCTACCCAGCACTACGAACCACGCCATCTATTGTCCTGATCTACCTACCCAGCACCACGAGCAACGCCATCTAGGGACGAAACACGAGTATGACTCGTCTTAGTTACCACTCCCGGGTTTCCCTTCTCCATATCCTGGTTGTTGCGTCACCTCCTCAAAGTCTTCTTTGTCAGCTCCAGTTCGAGGAAAGTTCAGTTCACTCTGGGAAGTGACCACAGGATCACCTATCCTGGAAACCTACGGCACAGTGACTACCTACCGTCTTCTACAATACTCAGCCTTACTCGTCAGCCATCTCAGCTCCGCACTTAAGTATTTGTAATCTTATATTGCCTCCCCGCCTCCACCTTGCTTCAAATTATTGTATGTTGTATAAATATGTATATACTGTCAATGTTTAGGTTAAGTATGGTTAAGGGTAAATTATAGAAAGCTGAATATTTTGTTAAGGAATTTATGGTACTTTATTATACACAACAAAAACTCGCATCCTTTGTCTACCCTTTTATAGTCCGATTGTCTTTGTTTTTGTTTTTTGTTGTTGCCTGTTGGGATCTGGGTAGACTTTTAACTATATTCTAAATCCCCAACTCGTAACAAATGGCGACCCTGACAGGACATGAGGTCAAGTAAAAAAACATGACATCCCTCAAGAGATCCTTTGGTACCCCGCTAAACAGTGACAGGCCTACTCTGATCGGTCCAATGGCGACAAACGCCACCCTCAATCATCAACGGCAGTCTCAAACGGCAGTCAATCTCTCGCAGTCAAACTCCGGTCAACTCCGGTCAACTCCAGTCAAGTGGGTTCTGACGGAAACCCTGAAATGAACTCACTGTTAGCTCTAGTTAACTTTACCACTGCCCTATCTAAACCTGTCTGAGATCGAATGAGACTTACTTGTTATACTGCAATAGTGCAACACAGGTGACTAGGCCACGTGACTATTTCTGTGACAGACGCGCAGGGACGTCTTGTTTTGTATGAATCCTCCCCGCGACTGAGACCTAGCCAGCGTCGCGTCTCCTCAAGGCGTTAGCTTAGGTCTACGTGACATATTTTCCGCCTAGCTAATAACTCCTTAGGACACCCGTAACATTATTCAGACTGATAAACGATCTATCATAATTTCAAATTCAATAATAGTCCCTTACTTCATGAATCGCATCATCATTAATTCGGTAAATTACATTTAATATCATATAGGCCTAGTTCCACCATCTCTCGCTATGAGCAGGCAGCGCTCTCTTCCCTCAGATGACCTTGAACGCTCAGTATCGCTAACGGCGGGGCATTTGAAATTACTCTGAAATTTCTGAATATTACATATATATACATATATATATATATATATATATATATATATATATATATATATATATATATATATATATATATATATATATATATATATATATATATATATACAATGAAGACAATTTTATTAATGATTCGGAAACTCAACTACAACCACAGATCCTCACATCACATTTCTTCATTATTTAAACACATATACGAACATTTGGAAGCTTCTCACGATCTATAATAACAATTAATAGTTTATTATTATACAAATGTTACCTTTGGCTTGTTTAATATTTACCCTGACAGTGATACAGCCGAAAACAGATCCACCAATCACAATCATCTTTACATACAGCCTTCCTTTACCAAGTATTGCCAGGTAAAATTGTGAGCACAAGACCCAGGGTGGGGTCGGTGCATCTTTGGCTGACTGTACGTGTCAGGAGCATTTTATCACATGCAGGTCTTTGTCAGTCAGATACATTAGTCATATTCCATTGAATTTCCCAGTAAGTCTTGAGGCACTATAGCACTTTTTTTTACGGGGATTAGCCCACCCGGGCACAGGTCACTGACCCACATCGGGGCCTGGGGGGCGAAAATGTAATAATATTAACAATAATAATAATAATAATTAGTTCATAGTAAATAAAATTCATAATAAAAAATACAAATTTAAAAATAAAAGAGCAGTAAAAATAAAAATAATAACACTGATGGTACTAATAATAAAAATAATAAAAATAATAATAATAATAATAATAATAATAATAATAATAATAATAATAATAATAATAATAATAATAATAATAATAATAATAATAATAATAATAATATTATAATTATTATTATTATTATTGATGATAATAATAATAATAATAATAATAATAATAATAATAATAATAAAGAACCATAAATAAATACAAAAATGGAAAAAAGATCAATAGTGAGAAACGATATATGTATGTTGTATTGTCAATGGTAAGAGAAACAATTTAGACCAGCGGTTCTAACTGGACATGCCCCCTTAAGGGGGGTCTGAGCACTTCCAGGGGGGGGGCGCGAACCCAGAGCAAAAAATAAGGAATGGCCTTAACAGGTGTGTGTATGACCTTATTCCACTAAAAGTGACTGAATTAAGGTAGTAATAATGTCGGTAAGTGTACGATAATTTGATGAAGAAACGATAATTTTGAGGCTCCAGTACGATAATTCACATTTGAAAAATTGTCAGCACTGACTGAGACGATTTCCAACAAGGTAGGTATCTGCTTACCTTGATTTCCAGTGCCAGTCGCCCGCGACGTCCGTCCGTGACAACTTTCTACCTCTCACTCTCACGCATTTCTTTCTTCAATTGAGCTATGATGTAGGGTAGACTTTTTATGAACGAAACAATAATGATAATTACCTATATCAATTGAAAAGAATGCTAAATGTTTCGTTTTAATAACGAGAATGAAATTTGCCAACTCAAAATCACGCGTTGTCTACTTTGAGTGATGTTTATGGCCATGTGGTGGTGGTGTTTATGATCGTGGTTTTAAAATTTTATATGAAAGAAGAAGGGGGGCGTGGAGATGAGGACCAACTGTTATAGGGGGCGCGACCCTAAAAAGGTTAAGAACCACTGATTGAGACCCTGCAATTGTGTGTAAATGAGGCAGAAAGTCAGATCAGCAACCTGGGACTTGGTCACAATTTTTGTGATGCCATATGACAGCAGGGTCTACCATTAGACAACACATTATGCTTCCAGTATCTTCCCAGGCGGTAGTACCTCCCTGTTTGGTAGCTGCCGTCTACCTACTACCGTGTTAAGCAGTAAAATTACCGGAATTTAGATGCAAAATAAAAAAATGCACTTTTCACTAGCATTATTGGATGAAAGTGCTGTAGAATAACCGTAAGTTGAACCTCTTGCAAGGAGGTCATAAAATGAGTTTAGAATGTTTTGTATTGACAGCCACCAAAGGCTAAAATGAATGTTGCTCTTGAATACTGGTGAAAAGTGTATTTTTAATTTTTAATCTAAATTATGGTAATATTTCTGCTTAACACGGTAGTAGGTAGACGGCAGCTTCTCTTCCTATAATCGCTGTTATGCACGATATCATTACCTGATCCGTTATCACTGAAGGAGTCTAATACACTTACACCTCACGGTTCTCGTTGGAACGTCATAGATGTATTGATCAGTTATCATTTAGTTTAAATTCACACCGGCCTAGGGTTTGTGGTGGGTAGTCATACATCGATGAATGACGTACTACATATTGATTTAGTCTTGGGTAATCGTAGATGGGTTCACCCTGTGCTACATGTGTGTCTTGTCTTGGATATTCGGAGATGGGGTGATCG
Source organism: Homarus americanus (assembly GCF_018991925.1). Classification (NCBI taxonomy): domain Eukaryota; kingdom Metazoa; phylum Arthropoda; class Malacostraca; order Decapoda; family Nephropidae; genus Homarus; species Homarus americanus. The sequence continues at coordinate 11,608,772 of NW_024732440.1, read as the reverse complement.
GCCGCTGTTGTGTTGCCTGCTGACAGTCGGTGTTCTGCTCGGCAATCATAGTTGAAATTCATGGGTTTGGTTTCATTCAGCAGATGATCGGAGGGGTTGTTGAAGTTGTCTGCAATGTACTTTGCTGCGAAGTGCGTGGTGCTGATGTATATTAATTCTTCATAGTCGGCATCAACCTCGGTGTTGTAGACATGATGGCCACTGTTGTAGTCACGGTCCTCCCTTCCGTAGGCTTGGCTGTTCCCACTGCAGCAAGGTGTTTGGGAGTTACTGCTATCGGTTTTTCGTTTTGGTACTCCTCACCTGTTGCGTGCAAATTCTCATTTGGTCCATCTACAGTCATAAACGCATTTAGTGTCCTCTAGGGTGACCAAAGATTGGCGTCCGCTAACGTGAGCGAGAAGCACGTGTCTGGTCTCCTCCAAAGAATGGTATTTAATCTCTGGCTACGGCTTTGACTGGAGAGACGTGCACCACATGACATATGCTATGATGAAGACGGTGAAAATGATGCCAGATATCATGAGGGTGGCTGTAACAATAAGAGCGGTGATCACTGCATCCATCTTTTGGGGTCCGCTCATATGCTTTTTCTTAAATCACCAGAAGAGTAACCACCATGGCTTACTGACTGTTTCTAAGCGTATATTTTAGTGGTTGAATTTTATTTATAAATATCATAACCACAGAGAAGATATTTTCCCTTTTCTCATAATTTACTGGTAGCTTTGAAGGCGTCATCTTATCCTTTAGAAATCTTCGCTTCTTGATTTTAAACACATCAATATTTCACTTGTTTAATAAAAGTCTAAGAAGAGGATCACGCTCCCTGCACTTCACAGATACGCAATCAACACTCTAGAGCCAAAATGGATCAAATGCCTTCTATAACCCATCAGTTAGGTGTCCCTGTACCAATTATTTTAGTTCACCGGCACTACAACACTACAAGATAGTTAAAGCCCCGAGTCGATAATTATCAGTGTGATCGTGAAAAGGAAATTTTTTTTGTGTAACGTGGAGCTGATTCGGCAGTCTTCTTCACGGCTGATAGCGTATCTTGCCAGTTATACCACATACCACAATACTCACAAGGTAGAGAGATAGGAGAAAAGCTGACATTATGGAACAGTAGATATGAATACTAATATACGGATGTAGTTCTTTCGAAGATTAAATATTTATTTTAAGAAGATTTTGATTTCCTGAATATACAAATTTTCAGAAATTTTTTACTAAAATTAGTGTTTTATTTAATATGACTTAGCAACCATTAGCATTGATAAATCTCATCCGATTTGTTTCTGTGCGCAATCGTTCGTTCCCTGGTGATCCGTTGTTACACACACAGGAGTCCGCTAACTTGTGCTTACTGAACTTATATTTTACATTTCACGAACACCAAAACAAACACACCCAAGAAATACAACAAACACACCCAACAACATAAACAAACACACCCAAAAAAACAACAACAAACACACCCAACAACAACAAATAAACACACGCGCCAACACAACAAACACACCCAACAACAACAACAACAAACACACCCAACAACAACAACAAAACATACACCCAACAACAACAACAACAAACACACCCTAACAACAACAACAACAAACACACCCAACAACAAATAAACAACAAACACACCCAACAACAACAACAAACACACCCAACAACAACAACAAATAAACACACCCAACAACAACAACAACAAACACACCCAACAACAACAACAAACACACCCAACAACAACAACAACAAACACACCCAACAACAACAACAACAACAAACACACCCCAACAAACAACAACAACAAACACACCCAACAACAACAATAACAAACACACCTAACAACAACAACAAACACACCCAACAACACCAACAAACACACCTTAACAACATAAACAAACACACCAGAGAACATCAAAAAACAAACACACCCAACAACAACAACAACAAACACACCCAACAACAACAACAACAAACACACCCACCAACAACAACAACAACCAACACACCCACCCCAACAACAACAAACACACCAAAACAACAAACAACAAACACACCCAACAACAACAAACACACCCAACAACAACAACAAACACACACCCAACAGCAACAACACCAACAAACACACCCAACAACAACAACAAACACAACAAACAACACCAACAAACACACCCAACAACAACAACAAACACACGCGCCAACACAACAAAACACACCAGACAACAACAACAACACCAACAAACACACCCAACAACAACAACAAACACACCAACAACAACAAACACACCCAACAACAACAACAAACACACCCTTAACAGCAACAACAAACACACCCAACAAACAACAAACACACCCAACAACAACAACAAACAACACACCCAACAACAATAATAAACACACCCAACAACAACCACACAAACACACCCAACAACAACAACAAACACACCCAACAACAACAACAAACAACACACCCAACAACACCAACAAACACACCTAACAACATAAACAAACACACCCAACAACAACAACAACCAACACACCCAACAACAACAAACACACCCTAACAACAACAACAAACACACCCAACAAACAACAACAAACACACCCAACAAACAACAACAACCAACACACCCACCAACAACAAACACACCCAATAACAACAACAAACACACCCAACAACAACAACAAACACACCCAACAACACCAACAAACACACCTAACAACATAAACAAACACACCAGAGAAACATCAACAACAAACACACCCAACAACAACAACAAACACACGCGCCAACAATAACAAACAAACACACCCAACAGCATCTAAAACAAACACACCCAACAACAACAACAAACACATCGCGCCAACAATAACAAACACACCCAACAACAACAACAACAAACACACCCATAACAACAACAACAAACACACCCAATAACAACAAACAAACACACCCAACAACAACAACAAACACACCCACCAACAACAACAAACACACCCAACAACAACAACAAACACACCCGCCAACAACAACAACAACACACCCAACAACAACAAACACACCCAACAACAACAACAAACACACCCAACAACAACAACAACCAACACACCCAACAACAACAACAAACACACCCACCAACAACAACAAAACACACCCAACAACAACAACAAACACACCCACCAACAACAACAAACACACAATCTAACAACAACAACAAACACACACCCGCCAACAACAACAACAAACACACCCAACAACAACAAACACACCCACCAACAACAAACACAACCAACAACAACAACAAACACACCCAACAACAACAAATGCAAAACACACCCACAAAACAACAAAACACACCCAACAACAACAACAAACACACCCAACAACAACAACAAACACACCCAACAACAACAACAACCAACACACCCACCAACAACAACAACAAACACACCCAACAACAATAACAAACACACCCAACAACAATAACAAACACACCCAACAACAACAACCAACACACCCAACAACAACAACAAACACACACCCAACAACAACAACAAACACACCCAACAACAACAACAACAAACACACCCAACAACAATAACAAACACACCCAACAACAACAACAACCAACACACCCACCAACAACAAACACACCCAACAACAACAACAAACACACCTGAACAACAACAACAAACTAACACACCAACAACAACAACAACCAACACACCCAACAACAACAAACACACCCAACAACAACAACAAACACACACACCCAACAACAACAACAAACACACCCAACAACAAATAAACAACCAACACACCCACCAACAACAAACACACCCAACAACAACAACAAACACACCCAACAACAACAACAACCAACACACCCAACAACAACAACAAAACACACCCAACAACACCAACAAACACACCTAACAACATAAACAAACACACCCAACAACAACAACAACCAACACACCCAACAACAACAAACACACCCAGCAACAACAACAAACACACCCAACAACAACAACAACAAACACACCCAACAACAACAACCAACACACCCACCAACAACAAACACACCCAACAACAACAACAAACACACCAACAACAACAACAAACACACCCAACAACACCAACAAACACCACCTAACAACATAAACAAACACACCAGAGAACATCAACAACAAACACACCCAACAACAACAACAAACACACGCGCCAGCAATAACAAACACACCCAACAGCATCTAAAACAAACACACCCAACAACAACAACAAACACACGCGCCAACAATAACAAAACACAATCTAACAACAACAACAAAACACAATCTAAACAAACAACAACAAACACACCCAACAACAACAACAAACACACCCAACAACAACAACAAACACACCCACCAACAACAACAACAAACACACCCAACAACAACAACAAAAACACCCGCCAACAACAACAACAAACACACCCAAAACAACAAACACAATCTAACAACAACAACAAACAATCTTAACAACAACAACAACCAACACACCCAACAACAACAACAAACACACCCACCAACAACAACAAACACACCCAACAACAACAACAAACACACCCACCAACAACAACAACACACCCAACAACAACAAACACACCCGCCAACAACAACAACAAACATACACCCAACAACAAATAAACACACCCACCTCAACAACAAACACAACCAACAACAACAACAAACACACCCAACAACAACAACAAACACACCCAACAAAAACAACAAACACACCCAACAACAACAACAACAAACACACACCCAACAACAACAACAAAACACACCCAAACAACAACAACAAACACACCCAACAACAACAAGAACAAACAGACCCACCAACAACAACAAACACACCCACCAACAACAACAACAAACACACCCAACAACAACAACAAACACACCCAACAACAAATAACAACAAAACAACAACAAACACAATCTAACAACAACAACAAACACACCCACCAACAACAAACACACCCAACAACAACACCAAACACAATCTAACAACAACAAACACACCCAACAACAACCAACACACCCAACAACAACAACAAACACACCCAACAACAACAACAAACACACCCACCAACAACAACAAACACACCCAACAACAACACAGCCCACACCCACCAACAATAAAACACAACCAACAACAACAACAAACACACCCAACAAAACAACAACAAACACACCCAACAACAACAACAAACACACCCAACAACAACAACAAAACACAACCCAACAACAACAACAAACACACCCAACAACAACAACACCAAACACACCCACCAACAACAACAAACACATCCACCAATAACAACAAACACACCCACCAACAACAAACACACCCAACAACAACAACAAACACACTCAACAGCATCTAAAACAAACACACCCAACAACAACAAAACACACCACAACAACAACAAACACACCAACAACAACAACAAACACACCCAACAACAACAACAAACACACCCGCCAACAACAACAAACACACCCAACAAACATCAAACACACCCAACAACAACAACAAACACACCCAACAACAACAAACACACCCAACAACAAGAAATCAAACACACCTTCAACAGCATCTAAAACAAACACACCCCTACAACAAACAACAAACACACCCAACAACAACAACAAACACACCCGCCAACAACAAACAACACACACCCAACAACAACAAACACACCGCCCAACAAATAAATAACAAACACACCCAACAACAACAAACACACCCAACAAATGTACAAGAACAAACACACCCAACAGCTTCTAAAACAAAACACACCCGCCAACAACAACAAACACACCCAACAACAACAACAACAAACACCCTCCAACAACAACAAACACACACCCAACAACAACAAACACACACCCAACAACAACAACAAACACAATTCCAACAACAAATGTAAAACACACCCAACAACAAGAACAAAACACACCCTAACAAAAACAACAAACACACCCAACAACAACAACAAACACACCCAACAACAACAACAAACACACAATTCCTACAACAAGAACAAACACACTCCAACAACAAGAACAAACACACTAACATCACCTTAAAACAAACACACCCAACAACAAATAAACAAACACACCTAACAAAACAACAAACACACCCAACAACAACAACAAACACACCAACAACAACAACAAACACACCTAACAACAACAACAAACACACCAAACAGCATCTAAAACAAACACACCTAAACAACAAACAAAACACACCCAAATGTTCATGTCTAACAACAATGAAACACACTTAACAACAAACACAATCCTAACAACAACAAACACACCCAACAACAACAACAACAAAACACACCCAATAACAACAACAACCAACACACCCAACAACAACAACCAACACACCCAACAACAACAACAAACACACCCAACAACAACCAACAAACACACCTAACAACAACAACAAACACACCCGCCATCAAACAACAAACACACCCCAACAACAACAAACACACCCAACAACAACAAACACACCCACAACAACAACAACCAACACACACCCAACAACAACAACACCAAACACACCCAACAACAAACAAACACACACCCAACAACAACAAACACACCCAACAACAACAACAAACACACCCAACAATGCAACAACACACCCAACAACAACAACCAACACACCCACCAACAATAACAAACACACCCACCAACAACAACAAACACACCCAACAACAACAACAAACACACCCAACAACAACAACAAACACACCCAACAACAACAACAAACACACCCAACAACAACAACAAACACCAACAACAACAACCAACACACCCAACAACAACAACAAACACACCCAACAACAACAACACACCCACCAACAACAAACAAACACACCCAACAACAACAACAAACACACCCGCCAACAACAACAAACACACCCAACAACAAATAACAAACACACCCAACAACAACAACAAACACACCCAAACAACAACAACAAAACACACCCAACAACAAACAACAACAAACACACCTAACAACAACAACAACCAACACACCCAACAACAACAACAAACACACCCAACAACAACAACAAACACACCCAACAACAACAACAAACACACCCAACAACAACAACAAACACACCCAACAACAACAACAAACACACCCAACAACAACAACAAACACACCCAACAACAACAACAACACACCCAACAACAACAACAACAAAACACACCCAACAACAACAAATCCGCCACAACACACCCAACAACAACAACAAACACACCCAACAACAACAACAAACACACCTAAACAACAACAACAAACACAATCTGCCAACAACAACAAACACACCCAACAACAACAACAACAAAACACACCCAACAACAACAACAAACACACCCAACAACAACAACAAACACACCCAACAACAACAACAAAACAGCACCCGCCAACAACAACAAACACACCCAACAACAACAACAAACACACCCAACAACAACAACAAACACACCCAACAACAACAACAAACACACACCCAACAACAAACAACAAACACACCCAACAACAACAACAACAACCAACACACCCAACAACAACAACAAACACAATCCAACAACAACAACAAACACACACCCAACAACAACAACAAACACACCCAACAACAAATAAACAAACACACACCCAACAACAACAACAAACACACCCAACAACAACAACAACACACCTAACAACAACAACAAACACAATCTAACAACAACAACAGAACTAACACACCCACCAACAACAACAAACACACCCACCAACAACAACAAACACACCCAACAAACAACAATAAACACACCCAACAACAACAAACACACCCAACAACAACAAACACACCTAACAACAACAACAAACACACCCAACAACAACAACAAACACACCTAACAACAAATGTAACAAACACATCCCAACAACAACAAATAAACTCAACACACCCAACAACAAATCAACAACAACAAACACACCCAACAACAACAACAAACACACCCTGCCAACAACAACAAACACACCCAACAACAACAAACAACACACCCAACAACAACAACAAACACACCCAACAACATCAACAAACACACCCAACAACAACAACAACAAACACACCCAACAACAACAAACACACCCAACAACAACAACAAACACACCCAACAACAACAACAAACACACCCAACAACAACAACAAACACACCCAACAACAACAACAAAACACACGCAACAACAAATGTAACAAAACACACCCAACAACAACAACAACAAACACACTAACAGCATCTAAAAACAAACACACCCGCCAACAACAACACACACACCCAACAACAACAACAAACACACCCGGCCAACAACAACAAACACACCTGCCAACAAATAAACACACACCCAACAACAACAACAACAAACACACCCAACAACAACTACAAACACACCCAACAACAACAACAAAACACACTCAACAGCATCTAAAACAAACACACCCACAACAACAACAAACACACACACCCAACAACAACAACAAACACACCCAACAACAACAAAAAACACACCCGCCAACAACAACAAACACACCCAACAACAACAACAAAACACACCCAAGGCCAACAACAACAACAAACACACCCACCAACAACAACAACAAACACACCTAACAACAACAACAACAAACACACCCAACAACAACAACCAACACACCTAACAACAACAACAAACACACCCACCAACAACAACAAACACACCCAACAACAACAACCAACACACCCAACAACAACAACAAACACACCCGCCAACAACAACAACAAACACACCCACCAACAACAACAACAAACACACCCAACAACAACAACAAACACACCCACCAACAACAACAACAACAAACACCCAACAACAACAACAAAACACACCCAACAACAACAACAACAAACACACCCAACAACAACAAATAAAACACACCCAACAACAACAACAAACACACCCAACAAAAAACAACAAACCCACCCAACAACAACAAACACACCCAACAACAACAACAACAAACACACCCGCCAACAACAAACACACCCACAACAACAACAAACAACACACCCAACAACAACAAACACACCCAACAACAACAACAAACACACACCCAACAGCATCTAAAACAAACACACCCGCCAACAACAAACACACCCAACAACAACAACAAAATAATCTAACAACAACAACAAACACACCCTCCGGCCAACAACAACAAACACACCCAACAACAACAACAAACACACCCGCCAACAACAACAAACACACCCACCAACAACAACAACAAAACACACACCCAACAACAACAACAACAAACACACAATCAAACAACAACAACAAACACACCCAACAACAACAACAAACACACCCAACAACAACAACAACAAACACACACCCAACAACAAACAACAAACACACCCAACAAAACAACAAACCCACCCAACAACAACAACAAAACACACCCAACAACAACAACAACAAACACACCCAACAACAACAACAACAAACACACCCAACAAAACAACAAACACACCCAACAACAACAACAAACACACCCAACAACAACAACAAACACACACCCAACAACAACAACAAACACACTAACAGCATCTAAAACAAACACACCCGCCAACAACAAACACACCCAACAACAACAACAAACACACCCAACAACAACAACAAACACACCTAACAACAACAACAAACACACCCAACAACAACAACAAACACACCCAACAACAACAACAAACACACCCAACAAGTACCTAAACAAACACACCCGCCAACAACAAACACACACCCAACAACATCAACAAAACACGCCCACCAACAACAACAACCACACCCGCCAACAACAAACACACCCAACAAAACAACAAACCCACCCAACAACAACAAACACACCCAACAACAACAACAACAAACACACCCAAAAGTACCTAAACAAACACACCCGCCAACAACAAATACACCCAACAAAATCAACAAACACACCCAACAACAACAACAACCACACACCCGCCAACAACAAACACACCCAACAAAACAACAAACCCACCCAACAAAAACAACAAACACACCCAACAACAACAACAAACACACCCAAGCAACAACAAACACACCCAACAAAAACAAATAAACCCACCCAACAACAACAAATAACAAAACACACCCAACAACAACAACAAAACACACCCAACAAAAACAACAAACACCCAACAACAACAACAAACACACTCAACAGCATCTAAAACAAACACACCTCGCCAACAACAAACACACACCCAACAACAAAAACAACAAACACACCCACCAACAACAACAAACACACCCAACAACAACAACAACAAACACACCCAACAAAACAACAAACACACCCAACAACAACAACAAACACACCCAACAACAACAACAAACACACCCAACAAAACAACAAACACACCCAACAACAACAACAAACAAACACACACCTAACAACAACAACAACAAACACACCCAACAACAACAACAAACACAATCTAACAACAACAACAACAAACACACCCAACAACAAATAACAACAAACAACACACCTAACAAAACAACAAACCCACCCAACAACAACAACAAACACACCCAACAACAACAACCAACACAATCTAACAACAACAACAAACACACCCAACAACAACAAAACACACCCAACAACAACAACAAACACACCCAACAACAACAAACACACCCAACAACAACAACAAACACACCTAACAACAACAACAAACACACCCAACAACAACAACAACAAACACACCCAACAAACAACAAACACCCAACAAAACAACAAACACACACCCAACAACAAACAACAAACACCCCAACAAAACAACAAACACACCCAACAACAACAACAAACACACCCAACAACAACAACAAACACACCCAACAACAACAACAACAAACACACCCAACATCAACAACAAACACACCCACCAACAACAACAACAAACACACCACCAACAGCAAAACACACACCCAACAACAACAACAACAAACACACCCAACATCAACAACAAACACACCCACCAACAACAACAAACACACCCACCAACAACAAAACACACCCAACAACAACAACAAACACACCCAACATCAACAACAAACAAACCCACCAACAACAACAAACACACCCAACAACAAACAACAAACACACACCCAACAACAACAACAAAACACACCCAACAACAACAACAAACACAATCCAACAACAGCAAACACACACCCAACACCAACAAACACACCCCACCAACAACAAACACACCCAACAACAACAACAACCACCCACCAACAACAACAAACACACCCAACAACAACAACAAACACACCCAACAGCAACAACAAACACACCCAACAACAACAACAACAAACACACCCAACAACAACAACAAACACACCCAACAACAGCAAACACACCCAACAACACTAACAAAACACACCCACCAACGACAAATGTAAACACAATCTAACAACAACAACAAACACACCCAACAACAACAACAAACAAACACACACCCACCAACAACAAACACACCCAACAACAACAACAAACACACCCAACAACAACAACAAACACAATCTAACAACAGCAAACACACCCAACAACACCAACAAACACACCCACCAACAACAACAAACACACACCCAACAACAACAACAAACACACCCTAACAACAGCAAACACACCCACCAATAACAAACACACCCAACAACAACAACAAACACACCCAACAACAACAACAAACACACCCATCAACAACAACAAACACACCCAACAACAACAACAAACACACCCAACAACACAACAAACACACCCAACAACAACAAACACACCCACCAACAACAAACACACCCAGCAACAACAACAAACACACCTAACAACAACAACAAACACACCCACCTCAACAACAAACACACCCAACAACAACAACAAACACACCCACCAACACAAACACACCCAACAAAAACAACAAACACACCCAACAACAACAAACACACCCAACAACAATAAACACACCCAACAAAACAACAAACACACCTAACAACAACAACAAACACACCCAACAACAACAACCAACACACACCCAACAACAACAACCAACACACCCAACAACAACAACAAACACACCCAACAACAACAACAAACACACTCAACAACAACAACAAACACACCCACCAACAACAACAACAACCAACAACAAACAAACACACCCAACAACAACAAATAAACACACCCAACAACAAACAAAACACACCCAACAACAACAACAAACACACCCAACAACAACAACCAACACACCCACCAACAACAACAAAACACACCCAACAACAACAACAACAACAAACACACCCAACAACAAACAACACCAACAAACACACCCAACAACAAACAAATTAACACACACACCTAACAAATAAATAACCAACACACCTCCAAATAACAACCAACACACCTAACAAATAAATAACAAACACACCTAACAACAAATAACCAACACACCCAACAACAACAACAACAAACACACCTAACAACAACAACAAACACACCTACAACAACAACCAACACACCTAACAACAACAACAAACACACCCAACAACAAATAACACAACAAACACACCTAACAACAAATCAACACACACCTAACAACAACAACACCAACAAACACACCCACCAACAACAAACACACCCAACAACAACAACACAAAATAACACACCTAACAACAAATAAATAAAACACACCTCAACACAAATAACAAACACACCTAACAAATAACAACAAACACACCTAACAACAAATAAATACAACAACACACCTAACAACAACAACAAACACAACACCCAACAAATAACAACAAACACACCTAACAACAACAACCAACAAACACACCCAACAACAAATAACACCAACAAACACACCTAACAACAACAAACCAACACACCCAACAACAACAAACACAATCCCAACAATAACAAACACACCCAACAACAACAACTAACACCCCAACAACAACAACACCAACAAACACACCCAACAACAACAACCAACACAATCTAACAACAACAACACACCAACACACACCTAACAACAATAACACCAACACACTAACAACAACTAACACACCCAACAACAACAACAAAACACACCTAACAACAAATAACAACAAACACAATTTAACAAATAAATAACACCAACACACACCTAACAACAACAACTCAACACACCTAACAACAACCAACACACCTAACAACAACCAACACACCTAACAACAACAACCAACAAACACACCTAACAACAACAACAAACACACCCACCAACAACAACAACAAAACACACCCAACAACAACAACACAACAAACACACCCAACAACAACAACAAACACACCCACCAACAACAAATAAACAACAAACACACCCAACAACAACACCACAAACACACACACTCCAACAAACAAATAACCAACAAACACACCCAACAACAACAAAACACACCCACACTCAACAACAACAACATCAAACACACCCAACAACAAATAAACACACCTACCAACAAAAACAAATAACAAACACACCTAACAACAACAACAACAACAAACACACCCAACAACAACAACAAACACACCTAACAACAACAACAAACACACCCAACAACAA